>NC_073696.1:14580564-14937230 GCF_029784165.1 Wyeomyia smithii
GCAACATCAACTTTTGATGTTTCCTTTGTTTACATTGACACTGCGGTGCACCTATCACAGTAAACCATGAGATGTTTATGTTAGGTGGGGTTTAGTAGTTCAAGGAAAGCATGTGGTAGTACATGGAACCTAAAAAAACATGCTCACCAAGATAAAGCAACTGTCCATTTCACCCTAGGGGTCCAAATTACCCCAAACTACCATTACAATAATTTCTCTAAAAATAAAGATAAAAAACTCGCGAAATTATTAGAATAGCAACATTATTGGAGTAAAAAAAAACATTTACAGCATCCAAAACAATGAAACGTAAGCTTTTTCAACATTTGAAATTTTAATTTCTACTGTGCGTCTAGAATATTGGAACAATCCATGAAAATATTCAAAATGTCAAAAATGCCGAAAATGTCATAAATGTAAAAAAATTAAAAAAATCCCGATACCACGCAACCATAATAAAATTGGTATGTATATCATGTTTTTCTTGTGCGATTTACGGTAAACGAATGATGTTGACACAACAGAAACTACTCAGGAAAAAACAACAAACCTCCGGTAATCCGTTTAATATGATGACAAAAGTTTTTCGCCCTCAGTTTTAAACTTAGCCGTGCATCAACCTCCAGCAAACAGAGTCGAAATGAATAACCTCTCCTTGGGAAACAATGTTGTTGTTATTATCACGAAATTTTAATCGGGAATTTGTAGCTGTACGAGATCAAAATGTTCCGATAGGTGGGGCCGCTGTTCCGATGTTTCGATACCGACGACTGCTGAATCACCGTTAGATAAATGAATGAAAAACGAAATTCGGAGAGGGGTTGGAACCGGGGAGCGCAGATAGCGTACGGTCGAGAACTTCTTCATTGTGAACGAAAGCTGTTGCTCGCTAAGTTCAATGCGAGCGAGGACGATTCTTTGCTACAACAGCAAAAGTGTGCTCAAACACGGAAGGCTCAGGGAAAGTTTTCTGTAAACTATGCGAGCACAGTTTTTAATGTGCAATACGACGGTTGTTTCCTAAGTTGTGCGTAGGCTTTCTGTTTTGGGTTAAATCGAAAATATGGTAACGCAAGTTGTTAACTACAATAAACGATTAAATTTGTTGACTGATTGAAGAAAATACTCTATGGCTAATGGATTTAATGTTTCTACGTAACTAATAAAAGTGATAGTTTTGTCAAAAAGTTAAACCGTGCGGTACCACAGTTTGGAGGTAATCTACCATCAAACCAATGAGCACGAAATGCACTTCAAACTTCCAGCGATTGACTGCCAAGCGATAACTCTCGAGGAGGGAGAAAATACGATCAAGATCTTACGAACCAAACGGAGTTGCACCCTGCATCGGGGGGAATCACACGAAAAAAGTGCACATCATGCAGCGCGCGCGAATAGCCTACGAAAACTCATAAATAATCGCGCGAAATCCGACCTGAACCGACAGCGGCAACAACAATTCGCACAGACCTCCGATGACCGCCCGCTTTTTCGTTGCTCCGCTGGTTCTCGACCGGGTGTGCGATGATCTTGCGGTTAAGGGCGCGCACACACTCACTCATACACACTTAAATGGTGGTCCACGGGGGAGGCAGGGTGGTAATAACACCCCTGAAGCAATGCCACGAATCATCAATATCTCGCCGGGAACTCGCGGGAACACGTCGAACCAACCGTTCGAGTTTCCCAGAGGCAGCCTGCTCTCGAACCATAATCGAATTATTTAATCAATTTTAATTTCAAAATAATAAACCATAATTCATAGCAAAATAATACATTTTTTACAAGGTGTTAATATCAACACATTATTGTTGTTACCTTTATTGGCCGTTCGTCGTCGTGGTCGTCGTCGTCCGCGGATCGGAACTGCCAGCGCGCGAATTATAATGTTCTTTTCTTGTGCCCCGTACTTCGTGCGCTCGGTCATCGTCGGTACAAGTCATGAACCGTCAGCAGGGCATACAGCGACGGCCCCTGGCCGAGGTACATTCCAGCAGAGTGCAATACATTTAGCGGGAAGGTTCGGCCCCGCGTTTGCATCGCTATTTGGTAGAGTTGAGTAGTTAGCGTTCGTTTCAGACGCTACAATGTTGGGTACTCGCGATGCTAGGAAACGATCGATTGTGGAAATATCAGTAGGAAGGTGAATTGTTACAGTTAAATTTCATTTGTTTCTTCCGTAAAAGAGCGATTCCGCGAAAAACATGATTGTTACACAACTTTGACCTGTACTAAACACTGTACGTTTTAGTATTTGAACTATATATTCTAATAAGGGAACATTCATAAATGACGTAGCATTCGAGCGGGGTTTGCAGTTTTGTGACGAAATGTTTCGAGGGAGAGGGAGGGGGTCAAGGTAAGCTACGTAGTAAATATGAAACTAAGAAAAGAAATTGATTTTTTTCTAATTGTTTTTTTATCACTGTTTTGTCTGTTTAGAAACATTTTCATTACTGTCTTGTATTTTCTTGTTCATTTATGTGTCTTTGATAATGAAATTTGCAAAAAAAAATCATAGGAGGGGGGGATGTTATAAAGCTCAAGAGGGAGGTCCTGACTTTGTGACGAAATGCTACGATGGGGGAAGGGGGGTCTAAAAACCTTAAAAAAGCTACGTCATTCATGGATGTTCCCTAACAAGTAGTATATTTTTGGTATTCCTGTAAATTTTTGAAAATTTTCAAAACATTTGGGAATTTTTCAATTATATTCTTCGAAGTTATTGACATTTTTCTATCTTTCTGATATGTCATACATATTTGAAATTTCATCATTTCCAAATTTTTTAACATTTTGGACTTCGAACTGAATTTCTATTTTTAACAACGGCTTTTCCCGTTAACACGCAAGTTCCTTAAGCAGACAGTATGTGAAGTAGAGAAAGAACGAAAAATAAGCGAGCTGGGAATATGATACAAAAATCTGTATCACATTCCCAGTTCGCTGATTTTTCGTTCGTTCTCTACTTCACATACTGTCTGCTTAATGAACTTTTGAACTTCGTCTACATATTTAACATACATGAAATTTATGACATTTATAACATTGAAGAATTTCTGACTTTCATAACAATTATGACATTTATGGCATTTATGACATTTATGACATTTATGACATTTATGACATTTATGACATTTATGACATTTATGACATTTATGACATTTATGACATTTATGACATTTATGACATTTATGACATTTATGACATTTATGACATTTATGACATTTATGACATTTATGACATTTATGACATTTATGACATTTATGACATTTATGACATTTATGACATTTATGACATTTATGACATTTATGACATTCGTGACATTTATGAAATTTATGACATTTATTACATTTACGACATTTATGACATTTACGACATTTATGACATTTATGACCTTAATGACATTTATAACATTTATGATATTAATGACTCTTACGTAATTATGACATTTATTACAATGTAATTTTTCATGAAGAATAGAGCAATCAACCATTTTTGATCTGGCTGAACATGACACAGATGTAATATGGGCTAAAGATGTCATTTTGTGCTATCAGTATTTTTTTTTAATCAAGACTAATTTTTGAAAAAAGCTTTTGTAAAAATACTGTTGATTATTACAAATATTTCCAGAGCCAGAACGATTTTTTTGATCGGTTGTCTAAATATGGAGAACTGAGAAAAAAAAATTAAATTTGCTGAAAAAAAACTTTAAACTCGCAACGGTTTTCTTAATTGCTACGATGTCGTCGGCAAAGTTGTAGACAGTAATTTTTTCTTCCAGAAATAATTTATTAAGACAAAAAAAATTAAGAAAGAACACAAAAACATTACTTTAAATTGAACATCTCAAAAACCCACTTTTTAATATCGTTTTGATATGGCATAACATTGATAGTTGCTTCGAAAGTGTCATATTGAAATCGTCGATCAAGTTGAAGATTAAAGAAGATCGTCATACAGCGAGCCCCATAGCGAACAGTGAGAGCTAAAATCTGCCAATATCCAGAAAGGCGCGGGAAGCAATTATGCTATATCAGTAAGTTGCCATTATTCCGTGTTGTTTTCCGTGCCCCAGGAAGCGGTGAGTACTTCTGATAGGATTTGAAATAAAAACCGGGGGGTTCTTGGTTCGGTTTCCTTTTACCGCTTCTTTCTTGAGTTGGCATATTGGTGATTCCGCTAGGGGTTTTCTTACGACCTTTGCGAGAAATATTTGGAGAGTTCAATATTCTCCTCTTCCAGGATTCGCTGTACAAACAGGTGTACAGGCAGATAAACCCTGTCAAAAAGGACATAGAACGGCAGTGTAGATCCGGTAAATGTCACTCGAAACGAATCCGAAGTGAAGAACCTCCTTTTTCCCTCCTTGGTGGATACTGAATGCAACTGCTTGCAATCCAGTATCCTTACATTTTGAATCTGGGAGTTCTTAAAACAGCCAACACCATAGCGCAAAATATAATCGACCATGATATTCTCTTCGGTAACCACACCGTCGATCTCCATATCCATGGCAGAGATGTACACGCGATAATCTCTCGTAAAGAGCTCGCTAGCTACGCGTCTGCTTGCTTCAAGCTATTCACGACAATTCGCAGTTTGTTCGGTCTATCCTTTGTAAATTCGGTTATCTTCGAAAACTGTTTCGCTAGGTCTTTGTCAATTTGGATGATATTTGGCCTCTTTTTGAGCCGAGAGAAAACAACACAGGGACCTATAGCGGCATCTGAAAAAAACTTCAGCCTGTTTTCCCTCTCTGGAATCTTCGAAACTGGACTAGGTACAGGAGAAGGTAGAGGTGAGCACATCCAGGCTGCTGAACGGCTTTTACCGTCACAGTTCCGGTACCGCAAATACAAGTAGCACGCGCACTCTCTGCACACAATTTTTTTTTTGCCTTTTTGATTTTTTAAAAGTTTTTTTTTTATATTGAATTCATAGTAATATTTTTTGTATTTTTGTTCTTTTTTTTGCCATACGTTGTGCTTTTTCTGTAAGAACAAAATTACCCTCTGTAACTTTGCCGAAGACATCTTGCCAGCCTAACAAACCGTTCTGGTTTAATTTTCTTTTCTTTTTTAAGCGGTTTCCACGTTGTATTTCCCATTTCTCCATGATAACCATCAATGTTCATCCAACCTAATCTCTTTATAGTTTCGTCTAACAGGATATAAATACAAATAATTTGCTTTAATTTCTGTAAGTGAAACCAGACGAAAATATTTTCATGTCTTTGATCGAGCCTGATTATCCTGGGTGATTTAAACTCAAACCGGATCTTTGGACCAATGTTGATCCAGACAAATTATGTATAATATTTACTTGTTAAGTAAATATTTTATCTATTTTGGTTTCAAATCCAATAACATTGAAGTCTGTCAAAGAAATTTATCAGGCTAACACCAACCGCTGCATCCAAGTAGGACATAAATCACACTTTAAGCAAAACATTCCACGAAACCGTTTTTCTCTGCTTCCAATTCACGAATTCCGCCGAGCGATTGAGCCCTTCAACATCCTCGTTGGATAGCAAAAAAAAACTGCAGCATGTCAGTTCAAAAGGTCACTCGCGAGATCGGTCCTTCCCCCGCGTTGCCGCGGCCCATTATCTCAAACCCAGCTATGGCTGCAGGCGTGAAAAAGCCCAACCGGTCGGGCAGCGACCGCTTGTCGGAGTTAAACACCGACATGTGTTAACCTCTGGCCAGTCAGCACGGCAACAACAACAACAACAGGCACACGGTTGCACCGCGAGCCGCCAGAAAACCAGTTGAAGGTGAGAAAATACTCATATTGAACACCGAAACCGATCGTGGAGAAAAGCGCGCAAGAATCCGACCATCGATTTTGCCCATTTGCGCGGAATTAATAATGAGAAATCACGATCTTCGGCAGCCACAACCACCACCACCACCAGCAGGAGGACGGGGAAAAGGCTCTCGAGAACAGCCATCGGGAAAAGTGTTGGTCGAAGAGATGCAACGTTAACTTCGTGATTTACTGCGACTGGACGTTGATTTGGCTTTTGTTCGGCTCACAGTGGCCACGGTGGAAAGTTTTATCCTGGGTTGTTTTTGTTTGCAAATAGACTGAAGTGGTCCAGCCCCAGAGTACATTGCTGAGCTGGTTCGAATATGATAGGCATGATCAATTTCTATTTTAGTGTTAAGTGCGAAACTATCAGAAATATTGTAATTCGTACCAAACAATTGAATTACATTTTCCCAAAGAAAGTACAAAGTAAATGAAGCAATCATTTCTCTGCAGCATCCATCACTTTTCTGCTGGCTGTTCCGATCGAGCGTCCTGATGGGAAACAGGCGATAATAAATTATGCTCTCTTGAGTAACGCCATCGCCCGGTCGGTGCTCCAACCGGACAGTTCCTGGCGGAAGTGCAGCTGGCGGCGACGGCGGACGAACGAGCGAGCGGGCGGTGAAAAACTTTTCCATCCGTCTAAGTCAACCCCTTTTCCGGTTCCATTACCGGGTGCAGGAAATTATGCGCCTCGCTTGGAATACGGAATTAGGACAGACCTGCAGACAGCGGCGGCGGCGGACGGTTGAAGTGAAGCGTGCTTCTTAAGTATCGATTTTGGAATTCTTTTCGTCTTCTGGCATTTCGATCAAATTGGATTCTTTGCCGTTCAGTTTCGATTGAAGATTCATAAATAATGATTACGATAAATGTTCGAACCGCCTTCGCTGCTGGGAAGGGTCTTTTGGTAATGCGTTTCACTGCTAATAATCGGTTAATCCGATACGCTGTCACCGTTGCCGCCGCCGTCGTTGTCAACCGCGTGACTCAGTGTGCCAGGGGTAATTCAATGACACCGGATGGCATTTTGTTACAGGAATTTTGTCTAAACAATGACGGTAGCATTCTGCCGATGACGGCAAGTGATAGCTCACAATCGGTGAAATTTAAGCGAGTCATGAACCATAATTTAAAACAAAAGCAAACGTTATATCTTTCCTGTCCAGTGGAATAGTTTTTTAAACATCCTGCATTTTCCTACCAACCGGAGAGGAAGAAAGCGACCTTTTCCGCTTCCTGCGCTCTGTTACAGAGGAGAACCACAACAGAAGTTATTGTAAACGGATTTTCGTCATATGTTTCGCGTGGCGTAATTTAATTAATTCCGCCACAAATGGGCAAGAAAAGGTACTTTTTGGTGTATGCGGGTAAACGGTCTAGCGAAATACACGAGCAACGGATCTATGCTTCTTATTTATGTCTCGGAGGAAATTAGCACTGGATGGCGGTTGACCAATGTGCAACGCAATAATGGGACCCTTTTTGCTCGTTTGATGGCCCGTTTATGACGATGCTGATGGTGTGTAGTGTAGTAGCCGAGAGCACGGTGTTCTTATTATGTTAATGCACATGTTTTTTTCTGCCTTTCCTCGCAACACAGGCTGCGCTTTCCGGGCTGGAAGCGACCGCTACAAATGGGAATTATTTGTAGGTATTTGCAGGTTAAGGGACAATATGCCCTGCATGATAGCGGATCCGTTCGGGTTGGGTCGGTTTGGAGTGAAATTCACAGGAAATAGTACACTGTGAAGTAATGTTTATTGGACAGAAGGGTTTCGTTACATAAAACCGGAAATTGGATCGAATTTATCTCATGTTTCGGCAGGAAAACTTAACAAGCTTAACATGCTGTTGTTCAAACATTACTTCCTGGTTCATCCAGGCAGCTATTTGTTTCTTGTTCATGAAATTTTGATTCGAAGTATCCTGTTTCAGTACTACTTTACTATACTCTGTGATAAATCTGGTTATGACATGAATAGAATGCAGTGCTGATAAAAGTCATTTTCCTCAGCAAAATTCTTCGAAAATTACAGCCATTCATTTTCAATTTTCACTTCCAATGATCGCAGCACTCTTTCAGATACACTAGATTTTTGTCCTAGTAACGTGCTGTTATACTCAGATGAAATAGATCGCGCGCATCGTTCACGGTTACGGAATAAAATTTGACGACAAATCCAACCAAATGATCTTCACTTCAAAGCGAAAAACACTACAAGGTAAACAGCCCTAGGGTTGTATGAAATGGTGACGTGGGACTAAACACTGTAATTAGGGGATTTTTTGCTACAAAATATACAAAGTCTGCATACAGAATCAATGTGTTTGCTCAGCGACTGTACGTATTTTTATTTTCAGCCTCCCCTGGAAATCAATTTTTGATATATATTCAACAACACTAGAAGGAATATCGTTCAGACCTGACGATATTATGCCTGTAGTATTTTTTTGTGCAAACAACTTGTATTTGACAAGGCACAAGCATATCGTGCTTATTGAAGAAGCACCAAGAATTTCTCATAATGCGTCAACGTCAGCATTAACTCTATATCCTCAAAAACCAAATCCAATAATACTTACGTTATCATAATGAATGGTTTTGTCTTATTTAACTCTAATTAAATCAAATCTTTAATATGGATCTTACTTTCAAAATAATATGGAAGCCCTTACAAAGGTTCATTAATTGGCAAACATAAAAAGATACACCCAAAACTTTTCCTTATTACTTTAGAAGCAATAGCGCAAAATTGCCTTTTGGGTAACAAACCTATTACTTAAAAGGCAATGAAATTCTTCCCCAGTCAAGTAACAACACATACTACCATATATTTAGCACGTGTTACGGGAGTACGACTATCTAATAATGGTCGTTTCAACTACATGCAAGATTTTTTCTGGCGAAAACTGCTCCCTTTCCATCTCAAGCAAAAAAAAAACCACACACCGTCGCATATGTTGCACATGTTACAAGTTTCTTCAATCTCCAATTCATTCGGTGTGCGTGAACTATACACGCATACGGAGAATACGGAGAAGAGAAAAAATATGACATCACGATCTCTAAACTGCGTTAGAGAAAAACAAAAACATTCGCTTTACTGCAAGATATCTAAAACACATACTCACTGGTTCATGGAAACTTATTTGCACCTGTTTAAAAATACAATACTCGTGCCTATCCAGACAATATTCGCAGCTTCGGCAACTCTGGTCAGACAGAATTACATATTTCCATTACAAGTAAACACTGGGGGACGAAACAAAAGTGTTTCTAATTAAACATTTGAGGTTGACGGTTGAGATTCTGAATATGTGTGGATGAAGGGGACAAAAATGAACCTGATCGTTGCATCAATACAAATGCAGCGAGTGAAGTCTTGCTAACACATGCATTGCGGTGCTTGGCTGTATGTTCTCCTCCAGAAACACATACAAGCGTGTGGCCGTCATAATTTTTATTACTTTTTGTTTGTTACTCTTTGTGTATAATGCGCAGTCATAAGACACAATAAGTAATAAAAAATTGCCCTAAAGTAATAAAATGTTCCCCGTTTGCGTTGGGTGTATGTTAAACAAAATTATTAACAAGTTCCAGCAAAAAATCGTAGCAATCTACATGTCCCTTATATACATTTTCCTGAAATCCATCCACGCCCCAGTCTAGTCCTGTTCCCTTCCGCCTACATCCAACCAAACGACAAGAACACCTTAAGACTCCGGATCCGGAAACAGCAACCAGACCCGCACGATACTCTCAGGGCCCGAGGGAGACAACCCAATATGCCAGTCCGTAACATCTTGGCCCAGTAGTGGAACATATTACATATGCTGCTTACCAATGGCAATGAAAAACCATCAAACAACAAACCAGTGCTTTTAATGCAAAACATTCTAGCTTTAAGTTAGATTTAGTTTCAGCTCGTAGTCGGCAGCGAGGATAAACAATTTGCTTTTAGTTATTAAGATACTTTAGAAAGTAAGCTACCAGATATAATTGGCGTCGTTAAACATTGATTTGTATTTGTGCCGTGTCAAATCAATTATAGATGAAAAAAAAAATCAAGGCGGGGGCCTAGTGTGGTTGGTAACGTCTCCGCCAACCACGCTTGACGCCTGGGTTCGAATCCCAGCGCCGACATAGGTGTCGATGGTTGTGAGGTGGCGTGATCCACTCACAACCAACCCAACTGGTCTAGATTCAATCCTAGCCGACACCGGGAGATTTTCTGAGGCGAAAAATCTCTGGGATCACGCCTTCCATCGCATGAGGAAGTAAAGCCGTTGGCGCCGGTACGTTAATAAACGGGTCGTGAGTTAGGGTCCTGGGTGTGGAGTCGCTTCCCTGGGCGTCGGTGATTGGCCACAACAGTGGCGGAACTAGACCGACGGAAAATAAGCGAGAATAAAAAAAAAATCGTAGCAATCCACAATTACATTTTTATTTTTTGCTTGAAAATTTTTTTCATTTGCCTTCAACTACATTCGCTGTATTACGAAGACAGGTAATATACCTTTATTATGGTAAAGCTTAAAATAAAAATATATGATCTGACAATTTTGAAATGTAAAAAGAGATTCTGAATGAACTTAGTAAATAAACAAAAAAATCACAAGCATTCGCAGGCTCTTACTCTTCTATAAATGTATATATTTAGGAATTTACTCTTTCGATACTATCCGGTGACGATTATTCAGTGAATATCGTAGATAAAATTAAATAGATATCCGTTGCAAAAATTTACAATTCTCGTTGAGTAATTTACTGCCTGTGATCGCATAGATGTAACATTCGACATTTTATGGATTTCGTGCTTTTTATTGGGAAATGCTTAGAATAGTATGTACATTTCACATCTAAAAAAATATGCTTATGTTTGTTTGAAAAAAGTCGTAAAAAATACCAAGTTGTTTTGTCACATAGCGTGAATAACCGCATAATTGTCACACTACTTAACTTTTCCAACTTTTTTGACAAAAAAGTTTGCATCTGAATCCACATCTGCATCCTATGGAACTCGGAAGTTATGCTGGTCCGGTAACCAACCACCAGTGATCCGTTTCTGATGTTCAGCTCATGCTTGTTGAATACATGAAAAAAATCATTTTCCCTGTGATATATTCCAAAAATAGCTTGAAAGTAACGACATAAATGTATCATTGCGAAAATTTCAACCAATTCGACTTCGAGAATAATATTCAATGTATACATAGTGTAAAGTAGTGCTTTCTTCATGATACTAAGTTTAGCTAAAGTGTCTATTTGCAAGAATATATTAGGAACAATGCATTTAAGGTCAAAATATTAAAGTGCGATTAACTCGAACAAACAATTTTGCAAATGTTACAAATATGCGATTATGAGCAGTTTATGGTTATCATATTTATGAGACAAACTTTCAATCACCATCAACAGCAGCATTGCAGTTTTTCATCAATTGCACACAAATAGAAATGTACGAACAAAAGTGTACCACTGCAATACGAATAGTACCGCTTCAGTACGAATAGAAGTGTACCGCTGAAATATACGAATAGAAGAGTACCACTGCAATCATAGACGACGAGAGACCTCCGGTCTTTACTCCACTGGTACTGTTGCTTTTACCGGCATGTTTTCTTTCAAGACATCAGTTTTTATTAGGTTCTTCAGAAATTAACACGCAGGTTTGGAAATTGTTCAAGGATGGGGATTGTTTCAAACTTTTCGGAAAACTTTTACCTTCGAGACATCATATTAGTCTAAGCTCATGGAAGCAAAAATAAATTGACCTATTGGGACGGGGAGACTCTGTCAATTTTTATTTCGATATCGATACAGAGAATATCGCAGGGAACGGATGGTGTCCATGCATGTCGTCTGTGCTAGGAATGCTCGCATGTAATTGGTGTATTCGCGTAAATTTGTTATTGAAACTTTTTATCAATTTTACCGCTTAGCAATGAAATTAGAGTGATAATTAGCATATTACAAAATTGTTATACATTTTATCTATCCAACAACATATTGGTTATTGTTATCCATCGTGTGGTTATGCTGTTATTAACGTTTGAAATCTGACGCAACATTTGCCCGTTTCATTTAAAATTTTACAGAATGCATCCCAGTATAGTAAACAAAGACGTAGTCCCACGTCAAAAGAAAAACAAACAGTCCACTCAACCAAAATAAACCTCACCGAAACACTTTTTCACTGACACTGACCGATGCCTTGACAATCTTCGTTAACTGATAAACTGATTTTGTTGTCTTGCTTCCATCGCATGAAATATATTGAGGTGTTTTGACAGTTCACTTCCATGCAAAAAGCGGGAAAAAAGAACTCTGAAAGGATTGTAAAATAATAACGTTTATGGATGCTTTTTTTCACTTTCACTCAAGAGTGTCAACAAATATCAACCCTGAGAAAGCTTTCAAAAATTATAGATTCGATCTCACATTCAAAGTTTTAAAAGGAGATGATTTATTCGACAGATATATTGTTCACCAAAAAAAAGCCGAGAAAATCTATTGGGTTAAGAAAAATGCGCGTCCAAGGTAAAAAAATAGCTCTGTAGTTAAAATATTTCGTAGACATCAGTATAACATTAACGGTATGGTGCAATCATCGTTATAAACTATAGTTTTTTAGCTTTTATCAAACTTTACATAGTTCACAGTATTTGGTTCTTTATTTGCAGAGCATCTTCCTGCAAAAGACTAGTTTTCTATGACTTCACTAATGCCACGGACGATAATAGGACAAATCAGATGATTATATTGCCGAAACCCTATGTTATGAATAAAGTCAATACATTTTTGGTATTTTGAAACTCATTCGGTCAAATTAGATTGAGATTGAACAAGGGTTAAGCTTTCAAACTGTCAGAAATATAGAAAAAAATGTTAAAAGTAACAGAAATGACAAATCATAAAAATTTTAAACCTAAAGTTTGCATTAAAAAATGGATAGAGTTGCTGATTTTTCATGGGCTTACAATTCCACTCACTGACGAAACTACCCATGCAGCATCAATCACAGTAACCCATGAGTCAGTAGAAAAAAATTGACAGCTCTATCAGTCAAACTCCAACCGTGATTGCGAGAACAGTGGAGATACTCCATTCAAAAGTGTGCGCGTTGGCGTTCAAAAAACGGTACCCTGCCGCGTCAAAAACGGGTGTCGTGCGGCATTTTGTGGACGCCGGATACGCCCGTTGCGGCATCTACAATATCTTAGTACTATTGGACAACAATTAGAGCATTTAAAGAAAGCCCGGTTCCGGGCGGCCGACGTCCTTAAGCGTCAAAAAGCTCCAAAGGATGCTGAAGAGGAAGACCGAGGGAAAAGTGTCTATTTCGCTACGTGAGCTTGTCCGGGAGGTCGGTGCAACCAGTCAAACAGTGGAGAAGTACCTGGCGAACATAAACATACATGTCAAGAAGCGACGTCCCGTCCACTGGTCTCGGAGATACGTCAGCGGCAACGACTGAATAAGATTACCAAGTCGATTTTACCGGCGAATTGCGACGTGGAGGTGCTGATGAACGACGAGACCTATCATAACCTGGATCGCAACGACTGGCAGGCCACTTCGTATTTTACTTACCCGACGAAGGAAGTGAGCTCCGAGGTGAAGCTGATTTTACACACCAACTTCCCCAAAAAGGTGTTGCTGTAGCGGAATCTGGCGTTGGCCCACTAATCGAAGCGATCGTTGAAAGACGTGAAGCGGCTGAATATCGATGTGGTACCAAAGTCGGTGAACCCGTCTAACGTCCCCCAGCTGCGTCCTACCGAAAATATCTGAGGAAACCTGTACCGTAAGATCTAATCCAAAAATAGGCATGTTTCCATCCGCCATGACGAATGGTCCAGTTAACTGTTGGAAGGCGGCTCGCAAGGGCGTAAAATCTAGCTCTTCTGGTAACAGCAATAGTACGGGAGGCTAAAATGGGTCGTTTATCCGCGGCCCTCTTCACAGTGGTCCAAACAGGCAAAAAGTGAAACTTAGTTTCATAACGTCTTTCACCTTCATCTTAGTTTAATAGTGTTTTCGGAACAATTGTTTGTGTGAATGATCCGCAAAGCAAAACAAAGCAAAGCCTTGGTGCTACTTTCCGTATCGGAATTCGACCTTCTGTTTTACTATACACAGACTTCGCAGCCGACTGTTAAATGTACAGGACAATTGCGGGGCTAGCGATCCTACTGACACTCACAGTCTCTCCCGAGCCGGGACTCGAACATACGACGACTGGCTTGTTAGACCAGCATCGTACCTTAAGACCAGCTGGGAATTGACCCGCATAATCACAAATTGTCAAACATTATAGAAAATTTACTAGGTATATTAAAAATAGAAAAACTAGCTTTTCTGTGATAAAAGATAGAGGAATGGTTTATTCAGCAAAGTTGAAGAAGGTTTAAAAATATGAACTTTTACTTAACACACAAAAATCCTGGGTACAAAGTTATAAAGTATGTTATTTAAAAGTTACCTTTAATTTAGTTTTTTGTACTTAACTTTTGTTAGTTGAATTTTACTAGAAAACGTTGTTTGAAGGAATTGTTAGGGCACACAAAACATACATTTTTACCAAAGACTATACATCTCCAGGACTTTTCTTTGCAGAGTTATGGCAGATTTGAGCTTTTTATTTGATAACTTTATGACCGTGTAGGGTAGAAAGGGGCTAGTGGAATCATGATATCAATACTTTTCCTTAAGGTTTGGCTTAGGCACTACAATATGTTGTAGGTTCCATTTGCCTCAATCCATCCTTATTAGAGTACGATGAGCATAAGTTACAGACGATTCTCATATATTTGAAATACTAACTTTTACGTGATAAGTGATAGAGGAATAGTTTATTTGGAAAAGTTTTAGAGCATGTAAAAATTAAAAACTTTGCTGAATGAACAAAATTCTTATCTTCACTGGATACAAAGTTACCGAGTATTTTGGAGAAAAGTTACCTAAAAGTTAGTTTTTGTGCTTAACTTTTGTTTGTTGCATTTCACAAGAAAACGTTGCTGTACAGAAGCATTTGGGCATCCAAACACACGTTTTTGTTGGAGACCAAACATCTCAAGGACTTTTCCTTACAAAATCATAGCATATTTCATTCGTTGTTTTGCTTTCGTCTTGATTAGACGCAAATTGTTTATCTCCGTTTGATTCGCAAAATAACAATACACGAGCTATCGTACGGGTGTTTTTTTTTCGATTAGTTCTTGTGTGCGATAACGATAGCCTGCAATATATCGGCAGAAACATCTTCTGCACACTGGTAGGGGCAGGCTACCCCGCCAGTGATCTGATTCGCAGCTGATATATCAGCAAGAGTAATTCTCCCGTACCGCTGCTACCCCGCTAGCAGCACGGACCATCATACGATCGAGCGAGTGGAAGTCAACTACAAGTGGCATCTACAAGGTCGAGTGTAAGATACGGCCACTGTGTCACAACACGAAGCTGGATCGTCATTGTTTGTTCTGCGGAGACACTCGATTAATCCAACTATCAGCCGTGAGGTCGTGACTTAGACGTTCGGTGAAGTATTTACTTTAGAATTTTTATCATTATTATTAATATTATTATTATTATTGTTATTATTATAATTATTATTACTATTATTATTATTAGTATTATTATTATTATTATTATTATTATTATTATTATTATTATTATTATTATTATTATTATTATTATTATTATTATTATTATTACTATTGTTATTGGTATTAGTATTACTGCCTTTTTTTTTATTTTGATCCATTGTAGTTTGAGAAATTGTTTTTAAAATTTAATAGCAACTACTTGATCCCCCCACCCCCACATTCGAATATTTATCGTTTGTGTGCGGTAGAGCGTAACGCTCCCGCAAAATATACGACATGCAGGTGTAACTATTCCTGGATGTAAAAACAAATGGGGAAGAGATTGAGATCTCCCCCATCAATTCCCCTCTACCTTCCCCGCTACCTAGCCCCGTACCAAGAGTACCGGCAACACGGGTGAAAGCTTACCCAGATGCTTCGAAAGGTCCGTTCGTAGTTTACTTTAGGCCCATGAAGAAGCCTCTTAACATTATACAAATAGGCAAGGACCTGGCAAAACAGTTTTCGGCCGTAACCGAGATTACGAAGGTGAGGCCGAACAAACTGCGAGTTGTCGTGAGTAGCTTGAAGCAAGCAAACGAAATTGCTAGCTACGAGCTCTTTACAAGGGAGTACCGCGTGTACATCCCTGCAAAGGACGTGGAGATCGACGGTGTGGTTACCGAAGGAAGCCTCACGGTCGATGAAATTTTGCGTCACGGGGTTGGCTGCTTCAAGAACCCCCTGATTCAAGATGTAAAGATCCTGGATGTCAAGCAATTACATTCAGTATCCATCGAAGAAGGGAAGAAGAAATTCCTCCCTTCGGATTCCTTCCGTGTAACATTCGCCGGATCCGCACTGCCGAACTACATCTCTTTAGACAGGGTTCGTCTGCCTGTACGCCTGTTTGTACCGCGGGTCATGCATTGCCAAAACTGCAAGCAGTTAGGTCATACAGCCACCTACTGCTGCAACAAGGCACGCTGCAGCAAGTGCGGAGGTAATCATGCTGAGACCGCTTGCAGTGAGGATACTGAAAAGTGTCTTTACTGCGAGGGAACTCGGCATGACCTCTCGGCGTGTCCCGCGTACAAACAGCGCGAGGGAAAAATTAAGCGTTCCCTTAAGGAACGATCAAAGCTCTTTTTTGCAGAAATGCTTAAGAGGGCTGAGCCACCCTCGACAGGAAACATCTTTTCCTTTTTGCCAACCGATGAGGGTACATCTGACGATCCCGTCGAAGGGTGTTCCTATGCCTTGCCAGAGGGATCTAGGAAGAGGAGAATGCTCAACTCTCCTAATCTTTCTCGCAAAGGTCGTAAGATAACCCCTAGCGGAATGACCAATAAGACAACACAGAAAGGAAGCGGTGAAGAAAAACCGAAGCAAGTACCCCCCGGTTTTAATTTCAAATCAAACCAGGAGTACCGACCGCTTCCTGGGGCACCAAAAACCCCTCGTGCACCCATTTCTCGATCAGAAGACATAAAAGAAACAGGGCTCATAAAAGTCTCTGATATTGTGGACTGGATATTTAAAACATTCAACATACCAGATCCCCTTCAAAACATTCTTCTTGCCCTTCTCCCTACAGTGAAAACCTATTTGAAGCAACTCACAGCAACTTGGCCCCTCATTTCAGCTATCGTATCCTTCGATGACTAATACGTCGAAAGAGGTTAGGAATTTTGTCACTGTGTTACAGTGGAACTGCAGAAGTATCATCCCCAAATTCGATTTATTTTCACATTTGAAAAACACATACAATTGTGATGCGTTCGCGCTCTGTGAAACTTTTCTCAATTCAAATGACCAACTTAATTTCCACGATTTCAACATCATTCGTCGAGATCGAGACTCACACGGTGGAGGGGTACTTTTAGGGATCAAAAAGTGCTATTTTTTTTCAGAAACGACCTCCCTTCGATCTCGAATATTGAAGTTGTTGCCATTCAAACGAATATGAAAGGAATAGACCTTTGCCTTGTTTCGTTATATATTCCCCCATCCGCGTGGATTGAACAGAAGCAACTCCTTGATATAGCAGAATTGCTTCCCGCACCTTTTTTGATTTTGGGAGATTTTAACTCTCACTGTTCGCTATGGGGGTCGCTGTACGACGACAACCGATCTTCTTTAATCTGTAACTTGATCGATGACTTCAATATGACAGTTTTGAATACTGGGGAAGCGACACGCGTACCTAATCCTCCAGCACGTGAAAGCGTGCTTGACCTATCCCTCTGCTCGACATCACTAGCGTTAGATTGCCAGTGGAAAGTAATCAACGATCCTCACCGTAGTGATCATCTTCCAATCGTTATATCAATTGCTAATAGTTCAACTCCCCCGAACCCAATCAATATTTCCTACGACCTTACACGTAATATTGATTGGAAGTGTTATGAGTCTATTATAGCGCAATCTATCGAGACTCACGAGGAACTTCCTCCGGAGGAAGAATACGCGTTCTTAGCTGGCTTGATAATCGACGCCGCGACTGAAGCTCAGACGAAACCGATACCCGGGGTAACGATTAGACAGCGCCCTCCCAACAATTGGTGGGACAAAGAGTGCTCTGAGCTGTACGTGCGAAGGTCCGCGGCGTATAAGGACTACCGGAAGTACGGCACTGTCAACCTGCTTCGAAGGTACGAGGCACTGGGCAGGCAGATGAAGAGCTTAGTAAAGGCGAAAAAACGCGGGTACTGGCGGCGGTTCGTAAACGCGTTGTCGAGGGAAACAGCGATGAGCACTCTTTGGGATACCGCCAAGCGCATGCGGAACCGTGACGTTTCGAATGAAAGCGAGGAGTATTTAGATCGCTGGATACTCGATTTTGCCAAAAAGGTCTGTCCGGACTCTGTACCGGAACAGAAAACCTTTCGCGACGCGTTATTAGTAACTACGGAAGAGCCTCCATTTTCGATGTTGGAATTTACAATGGCTCTCCTGTCGTGCAACAATAAGGCTCCAGGGTTAGATAGAATAAAATTCAACCTGTTGAAGAATCTACCCGACTCTGCAAAAAGACGCTTGTTGAATTTGTTCAACAAGTTTCTTGAGCTAAATATTGTTCCGCATGACTGGAGGGAGGTAAAAGTCATTGCTATTCGGAAACCCGGGAAACCTGCCTCTGATCACAATTCATATAGGCCGATTGCGATGCTCTCTTGCCTCCGGAAATTAATGGAGAAAATGATCCTCTTACGGTTAGACAAATGGGTCGAAACAAACGGGTTACTTTCAGATACTCAATTTGGCTTTCGCCGGGGCAAAGGGACGAACGATTGCCTAGCGTTGCTTTCTACTGAAATTCAACTAGCCTTTGCTCGAAAAGAGAAAATGGCTTCTGCGTTCATGCATATTAAGGGGGCTTTTGACTCTGTCTCTGTAGAAGTTTTAAGCGCGAAACTTCATTCGCAGGGACTTTCACCAAATTTGAATAACTTTTTGCTCAATTTGTTGTCAGAAAAGCATATGTATTTCTCACATGGCGATTCGACAACTTCCCGAATTAGTTACATGGGTCTTCCCCAGGGTTCATGTTTAAGTCCTCTCTCATAAAGTTTTTACGTCAATGACATCGATGAATGTCTTGCAAATTCATGCACGCTAAGGCAACTTGCCGACGATAGCGTTGTATCCATTACTGGAAGCGAGGCTAGCGATCTGCAAGATACCTTAGAAAATTTGTCTGAATGGGCTCTTAAGCTGGGTATCGAATTCTCTCCGGAGAAAACTGAGCTGGTCGTTTTTTCTAGGAAGCATAATCCAGCTCAGCTGCAGCTCCTACTAACGGGTAAAACGATCTCTCAGGTTTTAGTCGCTAAATATCTCGGGGTCTGGTTCGACTCTAAATGCACCTGGGCTTGTCATATTAGGTATCTGACACAAAAATGCCAACAGAGGATTAATTTTCTTCGTACGATTACCGGAACCTGGTGGGGAGCCCACCCAGGAGACCTTCTAAGGCTTTACCAAACAACGATATTGTCTGTAATTGAGTACGGGTGTTTCTGCTTCCGCTCCGCAGCAAACACACATTTGATCAAACTGGAACGAATACAGTATCGTTGTTTGCGTATTGCCTTAGGTTGCATGCAGTCGACCCATACGATGAGTCTTGAAGTATTCTTCCGTTGAAACATCGTTTTTGGAACCTCTCTTACCGGTTGCTTATTCGATGCACAGTTATGAACCCATTGGTAATTGAAAATTTCGAGAGGTTGGTCGACCTTCAATCTCAATCCAGCTTTATGACTTTATATTTTGACTATATGGCTCAAGATATTAATCCTTTTTCATACGATTCCTCCAATGTCGCACTTTTAGATACTTCTAATAATGCTATATTCTTCGACACCACCATTAAACAAGACATTTCTGGTATCCCGAATCAATTGCGACCCCAAGAGATCCCTAAAATTTTTTCCAATAAGTTTAAACATGTTAGTTATGATAAAAGGTTTTACACTGACGGATCTAATCTAGATGAGTGCACTGGCTTCGGTGGTTTCCACGAAAATTTTACCGCCTCCTACAAACTCGATGCTCCTGCTTCCGTGTACGTCGCAGAGCTTGCTGCCATTCAGTACTCTTTTGGGATCATCGAAACCCTGCCCATAGACCACTACTTCATCTTCACAGACATTCTCAGTACCATTGAGGCTCTGCGATCGATGAAGACTGTGAAGCACACCCCGTATTTCCTGGGGAAAATACGGCGGTTTTTAAGTGCTTTAACAGATAAAAATTACCGGGTTACCTTAGCGTGGGTCCCTTCTCATTGTTCCATTCCGGGCAATGAAAAGGCTGACGCTTTAGCTAAGGTGGGTGCTATTGATGGCGATATTTATGTAAGACCAATTGCTTATGATGAATTTTATAGCATTTTGCGTCAGAGAACACTCAACAATTGGCAATCATCATGGAACTCAGATGAACTGGGACGGTGGCTACATTCCATTTTTCCTAAGGTATCGACGAAAGCATGGTTCAAGGGGTTGGATGTAGGTCGGGACTTCATTCGCGTGATGTCCAGACTTATGTCCAATCACTATACGTTAAACACGCATCTCTTCCGTATAGGGCTTGTAGACAGTAATCACTGCGTTTGTGGCGATGGCTACCATGACATCGAGCATGTTGTTTGGTCGTGTACCGAATACTGTGGTGTTAGGTCTGAGCTTATAGATTCCCTTCAGGCCCGAGGAAAACAACCGAACGTACCCGTTAGAGACATTCTGGGAAGCGGTGATCTCCAGTACATGACACAGCTATACGGGTTTATAAAAAATGCTGGCATTAAAATTTGATTTCTTTTATCTATTTGCTAGAATACAATTTCTGTCACAAACTGAAAGAGAATGATACACCCGGCTGGAGACACTCAAACGAAGACTCGGCATCTCTATGTTTACGCAAACACCTCAGACCAAAACTGCTCAAATAGAACATCACTGGTTAGCCACGTACAAATGAATACATTCTGTATAGTTAAAAACAAAATTGTAACACCCCTCCTCTCACCTTAAATCCCCACTAGCTCGTAGTCGGCCGCGAGAATAAAAAAAAGGCCTCCCTCTTTTCCCTGCTAATTTGGAATTTAAAAAAAATGTACTTGGCTCAGTTAAACATAAATTGTATCGTGCCGTGTCAAATAAACTATTTAAAAAAAAAAATCATAGCATATTTCAGCTTATTTTTTTCGATAATTTGAAGAACGTATAAGGTTGACATGGGCGAGTGGAATCATGATGTCAATACTTTCTCTCAAAGCTTAGCTCAAGTACTCAAAACTGTTATAAGTTCCATTTGTCCCAGTTCAACCCATACGTCCTATCTTATAACACAAACAATTTAGTACAGCGCCGTTTCGATTTTATCACGGTCAAAAAAACACTCTCTCTTGAATGGCATTGAAATCTAACTAAAAATATTGATGTTTATCATTTCACCAAGTTCACAGTTTTGTTGGATTCACGGTAAGATGTTTTTTTGACCGTGATAAAATCGAAACAGCACTGTGTTTTTAAGATACGAAAACTGTCTGTAACACATGCTCGCCGTATTCCAATAAGGGTACATTGGGATGAATGGAACCTACTAAAGTTTGTAGTACTTCAGCTTAACTTCAAGGAAAAGTATTGATATCATGATTCGCCCTATACGTTTATGAAGTTATGAAAGAAAAAAACTAAAATATGCTATAACTTTGTAAGGAAAAGTCCTTGAGATGTATAATCTTTGGCAAAAGTGAATGTTTTGTGTGTCCAAAAAATTCCTTCAAACAAGTTTTTCTTGTGAAATGCAACTAACAAAAGTTAAGTACAAAAAACTGAATTCTAAGTAACTTCTAAATATTACACTTTATAACTTTGTACCCAATGAAGATATAAATTAT
Source organism: Wyeomyia smithii (assembly GCF_029784165.1). NCBI lineage: Eukaryota > Metazoa > Arthropoda > Insecta > Diptera > Culicidae > Wyeomyia > Wyeomyia smithii. Next base: position 14,602,385 of record NC_073696.1, read on the forward strand.
GTTTGTTCAGCGAAGCTTCATGTTTTGGTTTGCTGAATAAACCGTTCCTCTAATCCTAAACAGAATATAATTAGATTTTTTATTTTAATATAGTAGACTTTTCATTCCTATTGACAGTTTGAGATAATGTGGTTTGTTTTTACAAATAATTGTTCGGAAAACACCATTAAGCTAAGATAAAGGGGAAACGCGCTATGGAATTAAGTTCCACTTTTTGCCTTATTTCACCACTGTGCGCTTGTGTCTTCGACGCCATCCTTATGACGAGTTTGTTGACGCTTGAACAGTTGACGAAAAACTAATGAACTGCGCGCGCAACGTTCGTCTTTATACCTGAAAAAAATAAATAAAGCAAAGCGCAGTGCAGTTCCCAACTTTTTTTTTATTAATTTCTTCAATAATACCATGTGCGTGGCCCCGCCTATTTGTCATATTATTTCTCTGCTTAGGTATTAGCCATACTAAAAAATGTCCATGCATCGTGAATATCTACCAATAAGGCACATTTATAAATATACAGCCTACGATAAATTTTCTGAATGAGTTTACCAGCTTCTCGTGTGAACATGTCGTTTTTATAGATTGCCGACCAAAAAGCGCCTTAATAATTCAGTAGCATTTATATGTGATGTTTTCTCGCGAATGATGAGTTGCTTGATTTGTACAAATAACAGTAGACTTTATGTTTCATTAGTAAGACACTCTCAATGCGTGGTTCAGCCAAGATCCGTTTAATAGCAGCTTTACAAGCTACAAGCTCCTACTATTTTTATCACTATCCGAAAGAAAGTCAATTTTTTTGAATGCAAACGGTATTTCATATTTTGAGCATGAGCATAACCAACCGCACACATCGTAGGTAGTGTTAGAAAATGTTATTATTTTTTGTACAAAAAATGTTAAAAATTGCCAAAATGTCAACAATATTAGCAACAGCGAAAAGAAAAATAAGGTCAAATACTTTAAAAAGAAGAATAAATTTCAACAATATTACAAAAGTCGAAACTTTTTGCGAAAATGTTAAGAATGTCAAAAAGAGATAAATGTAAAAATACGGTTAAAATACTAAAGATGTCAAAAATATCAGAAATGAACAAAGATGTCAAATAAGTCAAGAATGTCAATTATGCTGTTGTGTCTTGGATTTGAGCATGAGTATTAACGACCGCAAACATTGTGGGTTATGTTAGAAACTGTTATTTTTTCGTACAAAAATGTTAGAAATTTCAAAAAATGTCGAGAATGTTTGCGAAATCGAAAAGGGAAAGAAAAAGGTTGTATCTAAGGCACGACCGCGTGACTAACGTTGAAAAACGCGCATTAATAAATTAACCAGATGGCCAAAACTTTATCGCGGGACATCACTCTGAAGAATTATTCTGGGGCAGAATAGTTGTGTGAAATGAAGCTATACACCTAAGTCATTTTTATGCGTTCTTTGCGGTTTTTGTGAGCGTTTTTGTTCACGTTCTTCTTCAGAAGACGACAGTTCAATCAATATCAACACCCAAACATCAATATCAACACCCGCAAACGGGGAACATTTTATTACTTTGGGGCATTTTTTTATTACTTATTGTGTCTTATGACTGCGCATTATACACAATTAGTAACAACTAAAAAGTAACAAAAAATATGACGGCCACACGCTTGTATGTGTTTCTGCAGGAGAACATACAGCCAAGCACCGCAATGCATGTGTTAGCAAAACTTCACTCGCTGCATTTGTATTGATGCAACGATCAGATTCATTTTTGCTTCCCTTCATCCACACATAATGGGAATCTCACCCGTCAACCTCAAATATCTAATTAGAAACACTTTCGTTTCGTCCCCCAGTGTTTACTTGAAATGAAAATATGTTATACTGTCTGAACAGAGTTGCCGAAGTTGCGAATATTGTTCTGGATGGGCACGAATTTTGTATTTTCAAACAGGTGCAAATGAGTTTCCATGAACCAATGAGTATGTTTTTTGGATAGCTTGCAAGAAAACGAATGTTTTTGTTTTTCTCTAACGCAGTTTACAGATCGTGATGTCATTTGAAGACGCATTTCAAGTCTTTGAAATCATCAACGTTCGCATACTCTATGACGGGGAAATGCTGCTTGGCAGCTCTTGTCATATTCTTTCTCTACTCCGTATGCATACAACGAGCGAACTAATACACGCTCACCGGTTGAATTGGAGATTGAAGAAGCCTGGAATATGTGCAACATATGCGACGGTGTGTAATTTTTTTTTGTGCTTGAGATGGAAAGGGACCAGTTTTCGACAAAACAAATCGTGTATGTGGTTGAAACGACCATTATTAGATAGTCGAACTCCCGTAACACGTGCTAAATATATGACAGTATGTTGTACTTGACTGGGGAAGAATTTTATTGCCTTTTAAGTAATAGGTTTGTTACCTTTAAGGCAATTTTGCGCTATTGCTTCTAAAGTAACAAGGAAAAGTTTTGCGTGAATATTTACCACCACCCGCATTCTGCTCCAAAAAGAATGAGAAATTCAATTCGATGGCATTCGCTTTTATAAGGAGCTAATATTTGGCACTATCCGCTTTCTACTTTTCCAAAGAGAACCTACCGCTTTGCCGGTCGATGCGTGTGGTGCAGCAAACCCCATACAAACAAAAAATCATCGCCTACTGCGCTGTGGCACCGGCAAGTCTGCTTGCAACTGGTCCGGTAAAGCATCTTTTGGCTGCATTGATCGGATGATCAATGAAGACTAGATTGTTGCATACTAATTTTTATATGTGACTAATGACAGCTATACTTCTGGTTGGCGTGTCGTTGTGCACTCGAGCGAACTAAGCAACAACAGCAACTACAAATCACAAGTTTGTATGTTTTAGTGTCGTCTGTGCTGGAAAAGTGCTTGAATTGCAACATTGCGGGTACGCGATTGGTTGATTTATCAAGTTTGCTATGAATTTTAACCACTCTACTATGAGAAAATATAAGTAAAAATGATTTCATAAACTAGAGTAATTTGTTTACTATTCAACGAAATATCAATGACTGAAATCCGTTCAGTGGTGACAAAGCAGTAAGCGTTTCAAACTTTCATTCTGTCGTTTCACTCCATTCTCGATTTTCTGGAATGCCACCCTACTAGGGTAGGACGTTATTCAACGACAAAAGTAAGGTCAAAAATTTGAATAAGGAGAATAAAATTTTCAAAACGATTACATATGTCGAAAATGTTTGCAAAAATGTCAAGAATGTCAAAACGAGATAAATGTAAAAATGTGGTTTAAATACTAAAGATGTCAAAAAGTCAACCATACCAAGAACATTGGAATCGTTAAAAGGGACAAAATTGACACAAAGCTCGATCCTTAGGGTGAAAATTTCTGTCATAGGGTTATTATTCAAAACATTTTAACTGTCGTGTCGTGTAACCGTTTTTGAATCGTTTGGCATCCAATTGAAGGACGTTCAAAGAGAAAAAAACCAACAGTATTTTCAATAACAATAACAGATACAATCCGTTTTCGCCGTTTCGGAGAGTTTTAGACCCAGGAGACTTAATCGTTTGATTTTTTTATGACTCCTCAGGAAATTTTACATTGAATATAGAATTTTCACGGAAAATATACCTTTTTAGTTTGGAGTTTGGAGAATTCCACCATGCGTCTCCATTGAAAAAAGTTACTACAATTTATGCATGAAAAGTTGATTTTAGTTAAAAAATAATCAAATTTCTTTCGAAATGAATAATAAATTTATAGATTAATTCCTTTAGTAAAACATTATTTTCATCCGGTCTCGACGGTACTTCAATCATAAACAACAAAACGACTATTTTATCATATCTAGCCAACCAGAGGACAGCCTTCACTTGAATCTCCGTTCGTAAACGCACTCTCACGATCATGTCCCGATTGGTTAATGGATCTTTACCGGAGCGATCTTTACCCCCCAAGGGAATAATATTTCACACTTGCATGCTCCATCGTATCACTTAGCAAAAATCGCTGAAATCCTCACCCAGCCACGAGGCGAAAGTATTTACGCTAACTTCACGGTCTCCAACTTCACTTTCGATATCATCCCTTCGCAACCCAACCATTCTTTTGTTTTATTACTGATCTTATAAATTATATGTTTTTAATAAGAAATTGATTGATAAATATTTTACGGTCTTTCGATCGGTTATAGACCTCGGTCCGCTGCTGCTGCCTTCCCGTTTAACCTCATCACGAATATGGGGAGGCTTTTGCTCGGCTCCGTACGCCGCCGCCGGTTTTTTAATGGGCGCTATATAGTGAGAGATTTAGATAATAGGCCCGAGTTGGTGTGCTTGAGCAAAGGCTGCACATTTTATGGGTTGTTCCACAAGATTGCGCTCCGATCGGCATGGGCCAGCAGCGAGTAAGTGACTGGCCAGTGATGCGCGTTTCTACAATCATCAACTGGTTGGTTAGTGACAAAGTTGTCTCGGAAACTGATTTATGTAGTTCTGTTTTGTATCGATCGAAGCCTATCAGCTTGCGTGTGGTAGTGCAAAAATGTTGTTTTGGTATGAGATTTTTCTTTGTTCTAACAGTAAATACCAGCATTAAAATTCAGATTAAATTTTATTCACTGGTATAAAATTGTACTCTTCACCAGAGCGTCGTGACGCATCCATCATGAGAACAACCGTAACCGCAAACAAGTAGTAGCAGCAGCAGCAAAAAAAAACATCCATAATGCGACCAACCAGCCGGCTTTCGTCTATGTAATCATCATCCGAAATCATCGCTTAATAAATTATTAATGAGACAAATTGTACAGCAGCAAATAAAAACGTGTTAAATTCCGCTGCTTTGCACCTCACGCAGTACAACAACAATGAGGGTTGGGCCGTATTAGGGTTAGCAGAAAGGAAATCACAAACCCGATCGCTCGGTATGACGACGACGCCACCAGGCCGCGACATTGCTTCCCGTATCGCCCAATTCGAACCGATATAACAACATAATTATATCGTCGATTTTGTGGCGTTTCCATTTTTTTTCTTGTGCGTTACTGTATTTTTTCGGTTCTGCTACCAATTGCTCATTTGAATATTATATGGCGCTCGACGACGCAAGGACAGACCGAATGAATGCTTTTCCGGGGCGGAGATTACCGCGCTCATTAGTTTGAGATCATTTGAATAAGAACATGATTTTCCTGTCGACCTGTGGGCTTGGACGGTCGAACACGACATTAGTCACAATTCGGGTGGTCAAGTGCGAGCAACGAACATGCTTTTCCAATGAATGATAACAATCTCGAGACCCATTGTAACTGTCGCCAGTTAGGCACCTAATCATTCACCATCGGGCGATTAACCCTCGGCCTAACCACGTTGATTGCTTGGAATAATTGTGGACTTTCACAATTCCAATTTTTTTTCTCGAACATCCTAAGATGTCGCCAAATATTTTAAAGAAATTCGACAAGGCCAAATTAGTATTTCAAAAAGAAAGGTGCTGCATTTCTCGACTATGCAGACACTGTACAGTCGATATTTCGATAAGAGTAAATGACCTCCCAGTGGGCTTTCTTTCTTCGCTGCCAGAACGGACGCTCCTCAGCCGGGCGACAGCCGATCAAAATTAGCGAGAAAGATGTCATCGTTATCCACGGCCGGACCGGTACACCGTACGTCATCGCATGAATAATAATTAATTATATTTCGGCTCGCTTTTCGGCCTGGTCACTACTCTTCTGTGTGTGGGGAGCCCGATTGCGGGCGGATGAATAAATAATTGTTCATACCTCGCTTGCCAGGTCGGTCGGCCGTCGTCCATCCGTTCATGAACGAAACCGATTCCAAAGATGATGGTTTGCATGTGATAACAACATCGAAAAATGTTCGTATTACCTCAGGGGCTCAACCGGGGGAGAGAGAGAGTGCAGTGCTGTAATGAGTGTGGTTGTAACACATTTTTCGTACTATATCGACTCGGGCGCAGGGGAATGGGAAATGGCTTGTTAGTTTATTCGTTTCCGTCCATCATGCACTAACGCCCACGATGTCGCCATCAGTTATTCATGGTAGCTGGTTAACGCCATGTCTTAAATATTTAGCTTTTCGAAGAAATTATTTGTCTAGAATTATATATTAACTTAGAAGGTTAGTTGTATTGATAGGAATTGCTTTTCAAATAAACCGGGTTACAGATAAATAGAGTTTAAAAGTCTCTCTATGGATTATGCTCAACTAGAGTAGGTACAACGACTTAAATCAAACTTTGGACAACAATTTTTTTTAATTGAATGAACATGTATACAAAAGCGCTCTGCGGGTAACAAAGCTAGGGAAAATGGGATTGCCGGACTGGCTCACGAAATGGATATCGTCGTACCTCATCGAGCGCAGCGCGTATGTACGTATCGGCGGAACGTGTTCTTTGCCGTTTATGTTACATTTGGGTGTGCCCCAGGGAAACCATCTTGGACCTCTATTGTTCATTCTTTTTGTCAACGACTTATGTTCAATCATACAATCTCTCAAGTACATGTTTGCTGACGATCTCAAATGTTTTCGAGTAGTTACGTCTACTCTTGACTGCTGTGCTATCCAAGCAGATATTGACACCTTGTTAAACTGGTGCACTCTTAATGGTAAGGAAGTGAACGTACGAAAGTGTAACGTGATTTCGTTTTGCAGAAAAAGGCATGTCACGTTGTTCGACTACAGGATGTCACAAGCTAGTATCAACCGAGTCAGAACTGTGAAGGATTCAGGCATTCTTCTCGATGCCAAGTTAAATTTTGCTCAGCACATTGCAGCTACAACCGCAAAGGCCTATGCTGTACTTGGGTTCATCAAGAGAAACACGCAACAATTTAACGATGAATATTGTTTGAAATCACTGTACTGTGCCCTTGTGCGCAGTATTCTTGAGTATGGGGCGCTTGTATGGGCACCTTATCATGCTGTACATATCAACCAAATCGAACGTATTCAGTGCCAGTTTTTTCGATTCGCTTTGCGTATGCTGCCGTGGAATGATCCAGTACGACTGCCACGCTATGAACATAGCTGCTCTCTTATTCGACTACAAACTCTGACTAGATGAGGAAAAAAAAATACAAACTCTGACAAGCAGGAGAACAATGCTACAACGTCTCTTCTTTTTCGACCTTTTAGAAAACAACGTAGACAGCTCAGAATTGCTCAGCAAAGTCCAGTTCAACGTACCACAAAGGCTTACTCGGCGACAGATACCGCACTGTTTTTGCCCAAAACAATCCATTTGAAGTGTGATGTTGTAGTTTTAACATTGTTTCTGACGTGTACGATTTTAACATGACCAAATCAATGTTTAGACTTATAATAAGTAGTTTTTAGAAATGTCTGTACGATTTTATTTCGAAGACTTATAAATAAATATAAAATCTTTATTGGAATCGATAAATAGGTTATTGCTGTTTACTATTTAAAGATTACTATCACGGCATCGTTTCAAATGGTCTATGCAGAATGTTCAATTTTGCACCACTTTTTCCAGCATTTCGGTCTGAATTCTACTAATAACAAGCGTTCCGTTGTCTTGTAAGGTTTCAGTATTGTTGGGCATGTCCACATAACCAACGCACAGTGGTACGAGAGCTCAAAAACGTGAACCTAATTCATTTGCTCTCCAAATAATGGTTTTATTGACATACTATCTTCTGAAGATATTTAGTATATAAAAAAGGCTCAAATCATGACAAAAAGTGTTAGTTCGAAACTCGACCGCTAGTGGCGCTGCAAAATCTAACTTTTTAGTCTTACACTTTAGAGAAATAGTGTCTTCAGCAAAGTTATAGATAAAGTTCTTGTAAAAAACTTTGTCGAAGACACTTTTCTTCCAACTCTTTTTGTTTTGGATATATAACATTTCTTATTAGACTTGTATTTGAAATTAGTTTTTTTCGAATATACAAATAACTGTAACATTTAGAAGGTTATAATGTTCTTCATATATTTGTATATCATCGAAACACACAACTTTGTAGAAGACACAAAATAGATAGCTTCCACACAAGCCGAGTTATTGCCAAAAAATTTTGAAAAAGCATCATTTTTTGTACACACCTAGAGCACAAAATAGCAAAAACTAGCAGATGAAACCTGCATAGAATGAAATATTATCATAATCACTCTACGAAATCACTTTGAACGTTTGTGTTTTTCAGTATCTTCATTGCCTAAGTTTTGTTTAAAAAACAGCCTTACTCAACTTTTTCGATGACAATACACGTCAAAACGTTGGCCAGATTACAGATCACTGCATACCTTTTCCAAATTAAAAAATGTTGTATCATCTATTGCATTGTTCTAATAATTAAATTATATTTTTATGTATTAATTTTGCTAAAATAAATAATTAAACGTTTAAAAATATAAAGTTGAAAAATAAATGATTAAACGATTAAAAATATAAAGTTGAAAAATCATCCCCATCAGAATTAGCATTATCCTCCTAATTAATATCTAGCCTGTATTTTTCATCACCGCAGATCTCATGAGGTGGCTTGTCTCGCAAACTGCTTATAACTAGATCTATTGATTCCAGAAAACGGTGTAGTAAATCAACATTTACGGCTGTTCTAGAAAACTTTATGATGTGGTCTAATCTGTATCTATGAAAGTAATAATTATTTTGCGTTTTTAAATATTTCAGCAAGCTCATTCTACCTCTTGATGTCTTTGTTCCGGCTTTCTTGTGCCTTCTCGGATAGCTAGCTAATAGGGACTAGGAAATGCCTACTAGATTTACAGCACTAAAAAAAAAAGATTATGACATATTCGCCCTGCAATTGCACTATGAACTGTCTTTTTGAATTTCATATCAGGCAATGAAGATACTAAAAGGGACAAACGATCAAAGTAATTTCGGAGAGTGATTATGATAATATTTCATTCTACGCAGGTTTCGTCTGCTAGTTTTTACTTTTTTGTGTTCTGTGTGTGTACAAAAAATGATGCTTTTTTAACATTTTTTGGCAATAACTCGGTTTGTGTGGAAGCTATCTATTTTGTGTCTTCTACAAAGTTGTGTGTTTCGATGATATACAAATATATGAAGAACATTATAACCTTCTAAACGCTACATTTTTTTGTATATTCGAAAAAAACTAATTTTGAAGACAAGTCTAATAAGAAACATAATATATCCAAAACAAGAAGAGTTAGAAGAAAAGTGTTCTCGACAAAGTTTTTTGTAAGAACTTTATCTATAACTTTGCTCAAGACACTATTTCTCTAAAGTGTAAGACTAAAAAGTTAGATTTTGCAGCGCCACTAGCGGTTGAGTTTCGAACTAACACTTTTTGTCATGATTTGAACCTTTTTATATACTAAATATCTTCAGAAGATAGTATGTCAATAAAACCATTATTTGGAGAGCAAATGAATTAGGTTCACGTTTTTGAGCTCTCGCACCACTGTGCAACGGTTTGATGTAGCCCCGCTAAAAACATTCCAGTGGTGCCTTATCGCATGATTTTTGTAGCCGACTTACAGAGCCTAAACGAGAGATAGATTGCTCACCTAATTCATTACTTAAAATGTCCATTGTTTTGCGTGCTGTGGCATAATACGCCGTGCCTTGTTAATAGCACCTTTAGCTGTGGTTTTACTAAGTCGATAATGACGACCATAAAATGGTCGTAACAGGCTAAACACAATCGTTGTTCGTTTGTCTTTCCATGATGAAATGGTATAGTATACTGAACAATTTTGACTTTGACAGATGATGCCATTACATATCAGCGCTGCCAACATGAAATAGGTTGTAAAAATCTCTCTTTACATACAAAAAAGTCAATCCTGGAAAATAGATTTCAACTGAGATGTTAACATTTTACACTATTCACCAGACAATATGCAACTGGAAAATGACAAAGACTTACCTTTTCAATCGAATTCAACAAGATTTTCAGAGTAAAACACTTATATCCCACTTGAAAAAGGTTTTTATCTGAAGAACGTTTCCTTAGTAAATTCTCTAACAATGCGACGAAATGACAACTGAAACCGATACACGATTGATTTTTTAATTTTAATATTTTTATTTCATGGCCTACTTGCGCATAGTTTAATTTAACAGAAGGCCAACAGTTCAACGGACATGTACATGTAACTATCATATGAATTCTCATTTTTATAATGCATAATTTGAAGAAAAACATCAAGGTGTACGGATTTCGATACTGTACGGGTTTCGATCCAGCACGGTAATGGAAGTGCGTTTGAGACACCTAATTCAGTAAATTTGCTTTAAACAGATTTTCTTGTACAAATATTTGAAACATATAGCAAAGACATTCCGATTTGAAGCTCGACATTTTGTTTATACACATACTTCGCGGCCAACTGTTCAGTGTGCAGGACATTTGCGGGGCTGGCGCTGCGATCCAACTGACACTAGGTAATAGTCTTTTCCGAGTCAGGAATCGACCCTCTAGGCCAGCATCGTACCTCGAGAACAGTTGAGAGGGTTTATTTATTTTAGGCAATAATATTGAAAAACCTCGAACTATAGATTTTCCGGCGGTTTAAGGGGAAACGCCCAGTTGTCATTATGAAATTAAAGATGGCGACTTTCGGTTTTTGAAAAACAACCTAAAATGATCTAATACCACCCAATAAGGGTACTTTTGTGATCAGGATGATGCTCAAATGCCGAAAAATGATAACAAAACAATTGTTGGCGATTGACAATGACTGAAGTAACAGTTTAGGTTTCCGTTTGATTGATTCCGTTTCCGCAATATTTCTACCGCTTAATATCGACGAGAGAGAAACTCATTACGAATGTGTTTTCCAATATCGTTTAGAATCCAGTGCAGTGTCCAGACATCTTTCAGCAACTTGCGACTCCACTGCACAATGGTCCAGAAATCAAATTTAGGGGGAAATTTGGGTCTAGAGCTCTATAGCAACATTTAAAAAAAACTTTCTTCTACAAAGTTTTTACATATGATAAAGTGCTTATTAAAAAATTATCAAAAATTATCTAACTTTTTTATCTTTGTAGATAGAAGAAAAATTTGTTCTACAATGTTATAGCTCCATTTATTTTAAGGAACTTTGTAAAAAAAGTTTTTCTCTATCTCTGAAAACAACCGATTTATATTGAAAAAAAAAAAAAAACATTTTGCGCTCTAACTTTTTTATTTCAAGTTTCATCTCAAAACTGTTTTTGAACGACTTTTAGAGCTTTTTAAGAGAAATGATTTGCAATGTTGACATCGTAAATATCTCAATTTCACTCAAAGTTATTGATATTTTTCATAAAAAAAACTTTTTTTTTGAGAAGACGACCTTGGCCAATTTCTGACATGGACCTGTTATGAAACGCATCTAATTATTCGTTTTGTTTGAAATTAGGTTAATGGAAGACATAATGAGTGTTTGGAAACCACATCTGTCACATCCAATTGAATAATAGATTTTTTTTAGGATCATAGTGTTCAGGATCACAAATGTTCAAAAGCGGATATTACCGAGCAAGTTACTTCTTTTAGGTTTGAACTAAGAACCGTTATGTTCAACTATTGATTTATGATTACCCAGGGTGGATATATTTTGTGTAGAATATTAGGCACGTAGACTTGGAGTAGCAGGAAAACCTGGAGGCCATCCCATAACGCGTGGAAAATGAAGAAAGTAGACGTAAATTACACGGTTGAAATAAACAAACGGTTAAAACTTAACTTGGAATTCCGTAACGCTTGATCTTATTGATATTATTGCCTCCGTCTCAGTGGTGTACAGTCACCACCATCATTTTAAATCGTTCTAAATCAAAAAAATAAGCGGTGACATGTGGGTTTTTCACATGAAAATGTTTGTTAACGTTCACGAAGGACATTTGGGAAAAAAATAATTAGTATCTGATTACTAAAACTTGAGATATATTTCACAAAACTACGTGAAACATGCAAATTTATGACTTTTTTTGCTGAATTTGCCTCTTAATTAAAATTTAAAGCGATGACATGTGATTCTTTTTTCATTAAAATGTTTGTTTATGTTAAAATATAAAATGTATGTTTGAAGATGATTTTCTGTATACAGCACAACAATATTGCACGCTAGCCTTCTAATAGCGTTCTCGATCAACCAGATTAATTGTTAAAATTCGTTATCGATATTGTTTCAGCACATTTAGCATGTTGTAGGATAAGTACAACGAATAGGGTTGATATTTGTTGACACTCTTGAGTGAAAGTGAAAAAAAAGCATCCATAAACGTTATTTTTTTACAATCCTTTCAGAGTTCTCCCTTCCCGCTTTTTGCATGGAAGTGAACTGTCAAAACACCTCATTATATTTCATGCGATGAAAGCAAGACAACAAAATCAGTTTATCAGTTAACGAAGATTGTCAAGGCATCGGTCAGTGTCAGTGGAAAAGGCTTTCGGTGAGGTTCATTTTGGTTGAGTGGTATCTGAAAGAGTGCTGCGATCATTGAAAGTGAAAATTGAAAATGATTGGCTGTAATTTTAGAAGAATTTTGCTGGGGAAAATGACTTTTATCAGCACTGACAACCGTGCCCCAGAGTCGAAAAAAATTTCAGTTCGAAAAGATTCTCGACCTGATCGGGGATCGAACCCGATATCACAACCGTGTGAGAGCCAATCAACATCGCTAATCACAGAGCCACGAGGACCACATACAGCATACAGAATATAGAAAAGCACCTGAAAAACCTTTTTTTTAATTTATACGTATTATATGTATACATGCGAAATTTTGACTTTTTATGCGCAATTCGCCTCTGAATCAAAATTCAATGATTTGTGTTTTTTTTCACAAAATGTTCATTGTTCTTTCAACATCTACAATTTTTTTTGCAGGAATCCGTGCCTCGAGCATAAACATTTTACATTTCTGATGTTTTCGTAGTTTTGTGAATAGTTACATATTACGGCATTCGATTCACTTTTGTACTTTTGAATTTGAACTTGATTTTTATTAGAGAGCTCTTAACCAGGAGGTCATTCAGCTCTTAACCTTACTGTTTTACTTTTTTCACGTTACTCCAAACTAGAACTCTTGAGACATTTAGCTGGAGGAAAGGTTACGATTCATTGGTTTGAATATCGATTAGGAGGAAGCTTAAGCATTAAAAATCTTTTATTTTCTTATTTCCTACGAAGTTTTGTGGATTAAAAGTTGGCGACTTCCGGTTTCAGGTAAATAACCTTAAGTGATATTTGGCCAACAATTTCAATACATCCGAAAATGGAACTTTATACGTCATTTTATAGCGATGACACGTGTTTTTTTTCTTCATTAAAACAATAATCGATAGCAGGTTAAAAATCCAGATTTTGCTTGAGAATATAGCTTGGCATACTTTTCTTTCAATGTTGTTTAATTAATAGAATAATATTCATGCCAGTTTTTCTTGTATATAAGTGGTTAGAATACCATAGTATAATATGAATAACCAGAAGTAACCAAGGCTGTAATTGTAATTTAGTAAAAAAAAAATGGGATTTTTGAACAAAAACTTTATTCTATTCGAGTAAGTATTTTGTTTCTCGAAGGGCTGAGTTTGGGACTAACAATATGAAAAACACAGGACTGCAAAAATGATTGAGTCATTACCTGTTAAATTATTCTTAAAAAAAGAAAACTGCTTTCATTCGACTATTGAGTAAAGCACTTGATTAGTACCTTCCCGCGAAAGCTAAGCTGCAGTACCACAAGTCTGTCGCGGTCGCGATCGTGTTCAATCTCACCACTCTCGGGATCCATTCTTTTCGCGATGGTTTTCGTCGGGCACCAGCAATTCGACACGCTAGTGTACTGTTGTGTAGTGTTGGTAATCCCGTATGCAGCAGTACTTTCGCGGAAAGTCCGCGCCCGGCGGAACACCAACAAGCCAGTCGAAAGCCGCTCTTTTCGTCGATAAAACCCGACTGCGATTGGCTATAAAAATGTTTCCTCTTTCTTGGTGTTTTGGTCCGCGCTCTCTGGACTGTTGCTGCTGCTGCTGCTGGGGCTGGGACGGCTTGATTTCTAGCGGTGTGTGCGAGCGCGATATCTGGCGCCGCCCCTATCTCGTTAAACAACTTGAAGTGCTTTTTTATCGAACATTTATCTCCGAAGCCGAATACGGTTGCGGTGCATAGGTGAGTGAGGGGTGCAAGGGAGGTAGACGAAGCGGGGGCAGAGGCCTTTAAGGTTGCATGCGACGGTTTTATCTCGTGCGACATGCGGTTAGCATTATCCCCCCATATTGTTGCTGCTGTCTGCTTGCTTGTGGGACCGGGTGTCGAATGAGACCCTCTAAGAGCGAAAAAGAGAGATACTGCGAGGGACATCGGATTGGAACGGAAAGAAAACTTGTTTTCATCTCGCAGACCCGTGACTCCCCAAAACAGATGTAATGGTATGAGGATAATCGAGTGGAGTGAAGGGACAGGTAGCAAGAGGTGCAGCGACTCAAGGGGATAACGAATGAGAAATGGTGCTGCGATTTTTGCGATGAAGGAGAATCAACGCTGGCCGGAGGTGGGTTAGCTGATGGAGAACGAAGTTTCCGACGTGGTGAGTGAAATATTTTACCACTTACCATTTCGGGGAGGAAGCGAGCGATCGCCGCCGTGATCGCGGCTATTGTTAGTGTGGGTGGGAAACTGACCTGGCGAATGTGACGCTTCTGTGCTAAACAGACGGTGATTGGTTGTTACTGAGGTGTTGAGGTTCCGGTTTGTTGCTGCCATTTTGATGGCAATGTTTTTGTTTTTTCAACATTGATTCCACAAAACTAACTGTACCGAAATGGAATCCTGCATTACAGCAACATACAGAAGATTGCCCGATTCACAATCTCTAAGCCAAACGTCACGAGATAGGTCACGAACCTTTCAGTGAAGCGCAGCTGGTCAGCATCCGATTGTTTTTTTCATTTGCTGCACGGTCACCAACGGCTCGCAAGCCATGAATGGTATCTCTATCAGCCAGCAACCTATGGACTCATTTGATAAATAAAATAAAGGAATATGAAAAAAAAAAAACCCACTGACGAAACAATGGAAGATGCCACCATATTAAACTGACACCGCGCAGTGTCGGTTCAGGAGGGTGCCTGCGGCCAGCCACCTGAGGCTGAACGGTTTTTATTTATTTATACGAATTGTTTTGTCCGTTTCCAGTGATGTAGAAAAATGAATTTAAACTTGACACAGCAGACTAAATAAACACTCACCCGCGTGGGGATTACTTTTAATAGAAGAATAAAGGCGAGCGAATTAGTTTTTATTTGTTCGTTTGAATGAGAGCACAGTTGTTTGTTTGTTTGTTTTTTTTTAATCCTACTGTTTGAGAATGAAACTTTTAATTCTACAACGGAATCAGCTCGCATGTCAAGCAAATCAAACAACGTATCTGCGATGGAACCAACGTTCGAAAACCAAAACCATCTCGAATTCTCCAAAATAACATTCTCTTTAGCAAGAAGTTCGTGATGGAGAGAAGAAAACCAGAGAAACAAAACAAGTATTTTGTATTTACGTCCCTTATCCGAAGCTTTACTCGTTTCGATTGAGTTAATATTTTAAGATTAATGGTAAATTATGTTAATGGGTTTTGTACTCAATTTAGGAGATTAAAAACCATCGACTCCGATCTTGCTGCATATTGAATTCTTGTCTGCGGTTGCGAACCTTTCAGTATACTGCGAGTATAAGTCTGATAAATCCTCGGATAGCAATATGCGATCTATCAAAAGTGAAATAAACTATAAGCAGATTTTGCCGACCGGATCGGGAAGAAAAACAGATGGAAAATTGGCACACGAATTCGAAGCAAGAACGAAAAAAAAACGGTGAGGATTACGACGCGTTTGATAGCCCGGTAGTGGTCGGTTCAAAGCAAATTTGGTGTAATTTATTGCTTTAAGTGGTGACGCGATAAGCAATCGGTATCTCGCCGGTCTGGGCAGTCGAGCGTCGCCGGGAAAGAAGGGTATTCACAAACTACGAAGCTGACCATGAACCGCCCCAAAGTCGAGCCGAGCCGAGTTTCCTGGTCACCATTGCTGTTTTTTCAGCCATTTTGAATGAGTTTGGCGGTATCGGGTTGATACTTGGGTTCGGAATAATGGATGCATTTTGGTCCAATCCCTGAAAATAGAAGGTACCCTTTTCTTTCAATTGCAAGTTGAAATTACTAATAAACGAAAACGCCGATGTTATAAAAAGGTAATCAAAATGTTATGAACAAAAAAACATTCTGATGAAGGAGATACAAGATCTCTAACACAACGCAATCATAACATAGAAAAAATAAAATCTATGGAAGTGCTGACAAACATTGTAACTGTTCGAGGCGCTCACACGAACTCATTCGTAATTTTTTTTATACTTATAGGTTACTAACGTTTGCGGTGAAAAAATGGATAAAATTGCTGATTTTTCGTGGGTTTACCTTTAATCGCACTGACGAAACTAATCATGCATCATCAATCATAGTAACCCATGAGTTAGCAAAAAAATTTGGCAGCTCTATCAGTCAAAATCTAATTGTGATGGCGAAAAAAGTGAAGCTACTCCGTTCAGAAGTGTGCGCGTTCAAAGAACGGTACTCCGCCACGTCGAAAACGGACATCGTGCGGCACTTAGTGGACGCCGGGTATGCGCGCTCCGGCATCTACAACATCTTGACACTATTAAACAACGATCAGAGCATCGAAAGAAAGCCCGGTTCCGGACGGCCAACGACCCTGAGCGACAAGAAGCTTAAAAGGATGCTGAAGAGGAAGACCGGGGGAAAAGTAGCTAAATCGCTGCGTGCACTTGGCCGGGAGGTTGGTGCATGCGGTAAAACAGTGAAAAAGTATCTGGAGAACATGGACATACATGTCAGGAAGCGGCAGTCCAGTGCCTGCCAGAAGTTGCGTCGTTCATCAAGAAATACCTTAAGGGCGAGAACACGGTGTTCTGGCCAGATTTAGCGTCGACCCACTACTCGAAGCGATCGTTGGAGGAGATGGAGCGGCTAAATATCGATGTTGTACCGAAGTCGGCGAATCCGCTCAACGTCCCCCAGCTGCGTCCTATCGAGAATTTCTGGGCAAACTTTAGGCGCAATATTTATTCCAACAACTTTGTCGCGAAAACGGAGGAGGAATCAACAAAAAAAACGAAGGAAGAACTTAAAAACATGCCTACACGCATGTTTTCGTCCGCCATGGCGAATGTTCCAGTTAACTGCCGAAAGGCCGCAAGCAAGGACGTACTTTTTTGTGAGGAAGCTAACATGATTACCTTCCATGGGAAATTTATCCAACTCAATTATCTGTTTTAGTTTTTTTTTTTCATCACCATCTGAAAAAAGTCCATTTTTTTACCGCAAACGTTAATCTGCCTATAAACGCATACCAGTGGTGAATGTCTATCTCGTTATATTATGTCGAAAATATGGCTAGAAATTCGAAAATACAGGGTGTTGAGAAGCTCACCTAAAATCATTAGAGGGGTGATAGAGGACCCTATTTGATGAGAAAAATCCTCATACGCATATGACCAAATTTAACTACTACCGAGTTATTAATTTTTTTCAGTTTTCGGTTATGTTTGCCTTTAACGAGTCTAGCATAAGGGAAAATCTGGCTTGTCTAAGATTTAGCTATTTTATTTAACGAACTACGATGACTTTCATTTTGGAGAATGAGCAGATTGATGGGTTTTGTTTCATAAATTGTTCTATGTAAATAACAAATGAATTCCGTTCGTAGCAAAATAAGCGGTATAAAAAAAATGTTATGAAACTTTCCAAAAGAAGCTAGTATTGAAGAACTTGCTGGCTACCATATAACATGATTTGATGCAATGGTTTAGTACAAGAATTATTAGAATTTGTAGATTGCTATAAGCATTCTTTTAGGGAGCACATTACTATCATAAAAGGTTAAAAGTATTAAATCATTATTAAACTCATCGCAACAGTTGCTAGAAACCTGTTGTCCGAGATAAAAGTAATTCTAACATTGTTGAGTAATTGAATGCACAATCGGAATATACCGTGCTGGATCGAAATCCGTACACCTAAGCACATGATAATCTTCGACGGTCAATATAAAATCGAGAAATCACATATTGCTTTAAACTGACATGTTTACTTATAGGTCTACTTATATTTTATCACTATTTTCCTTCAAAATGATTGAAATCACTCCGAAACTCGAAAAAATCATGTTTGAATAGAACATGTTTTGAATCGAAATCCGTACACAGTTGGTTGTCTGAATCAAAACCCGTACACTTTTGAATCGAAATCCGCACACACGCGATATAGACTGGATCAAAGTCCATACAACAGTAAATCAAACTCCGTATAGATGAAGAAGTACAAAAATGAACATCTTCTATTTATAATTTATCTTTAAATTACCGAATAAGTATATTTTGAGGATCAACTGGCTCCTAAAATTTCACACGGTTTTCTAATTTTTGATATCAGCTGAAATAGTGCAATTTTCGTAGCGTTTCGTAGTAACCGGAACGCCGGAACCTCTCGAAGCTTCCCGGTACGACTTTCCCTTGCGCACCTCAGTCACAGCTCGTTTAAAATTGTTTGCCGTATATTTATACTTGTTTTCTTCCATTATATGCTAAAAACAAGAAGAAAGTTCAACAATATATGCATGATACACACGCCGTACGGATTTCGATTCAAGCAAATAAAATGAATCAAAATCCGCACGGCAGAGTTTTTGTTGAATAAATACAACTTGAACTATTTATTAGACAATATACAGCTCGAAAATGACTAAGACTTACCTTTTCCATCAATTTCAAAAAGATTCACAGAGTAAAACACTTATATCCCCCTTGAAAATCGTTTTTATCTGAAGAACGTTTCCTTAGTAAATTCTCTAACGATACAACGAAATGACAACTGAAACCGATACACGATTGATTTTTCATTTTTAATATTTTTATTTCATGGCCTACTGGCGCATAGTTTAATTTAACAGAAGGCCAACAACTCAACGGATATGTACATGTAACTATCATATGAGTTTTCACTTTTATAATGCTTAAAACTGAAGAAAAACATCAAGGTGTACGGATTTCGATACTGTACGGGTTTCGATCCAGCACGGTATATAGTTTGCTTGCCTTTCAGTCACGCGCACGACAAACTAAAGTTGCTATTTTTTTGTGGGTAGGAACGCAAACATTCCTGTTCTGACTACAAGTTACCTTTGCTTTTAGTCCTCCACTCACCTTCTCTCGCCTGGTATGAAGCCAGTCGTAAGGAAATCAAAGCTAACTGCGTCTTAACTAATATTCGGCACACGTGTTAAATTAGCACATAGCTATAAATCCTTATGCGGGTGCATCGGCAAAAACCGCCAAAAACATGATAAAGGGCGGTAGGCAGTTTTAAGATGTAAGAAAGACATAGTATCAAAGATATCAAGCATGTAGGGGGAAGTAGGTAAAGACGGACACCCTAAGGTTTAATCTAAATAATTACTTAGGTATTGCTATTTAGATCGCAGTAGTCATACAAATTGAAACTTAAGGTCATTTGTTTTCATAATCATTTTTGGTATTAGTGAACTTCCTCCAAGTTTTATGTGTTTTGGGTCTTCAAAAATAAGACTACAAATTGCTGTTTTTTTGACATAGTTGGGAAAGACGGACACTTGGGGTGGGTAAGATGGACACTACGAAGGTAAAGGTGGACACTCACAAAAAATCACGTGAACAGTTTGAGAGGATGGGTTTCGATGAAGGCGAAAATTCTCCGCCTATATGGCCTGTTCTAACTGCTAAGTGATTAATATCTGCTGGTTTCTCTCGCGGGTGTAATTTGTGAACATCTGTAGTACACAACAGATGCTACATGTGAAAATTCTTGGAAAATCCGTGTGTCCATCTTTCCCTACCTCAGTGTGTCCGTCTTGCCCGAGCTTGTTGTAAATTTTTCAAACGACCGTAGCTCTTCATCCGAACATCGAAAATCTGCTGGATTTTCACTAGAAAACCGAGGAAAGACTATTTAATCACTTTACTATTGTGAACAAATGAAAACATGTAAGTTTCACGAGTTTTTCACTATTTTCCGTGGAATAAAAATTACATCAAATTGCGCGTTCACGAAAATATTCTTTGTTTTACTTACAAATCTGACGGGTTGCTTGCTGAAAACCGATAATGCAACTCAAAAGCATTAACACACTATAAAGAAGGTATTCGCATCACTCAACTATCATAATACATTCTAGTTTGTGAAATATTAAAAGTGTCCATCTTACCCGCCGTGTCCGTCTTTACCAACTTTCCCCTAAATGAAATTTAAAGTTAGCCAAACCACTGTCAGTTGAATATGAACGTTACTTCACAGTTATATGTCCAATAAGTTCTGTAATGTCATGGCATTACCATCAAAATGAGGTTGTCAAGTGATGGAATAAAGCAGTACCTGTTGTAGTTCATTGAGGATAGACTATGATAAAGTCAAGAAAATAATGGGGATTATAAACCTTTTTTGCTCGAGAAAATAAGCAGTTTGGTTTTTTTAAAGTGGGCAATAATTTTTATATGCATTGAAATTGTAATTTTTCAATAGTACAGTTATTCGATAGCAAAAAGTTGTTTGTTAATTAAAAATATCAATTACGACCGAAGACGTTAATAACGAACATTTAGAAAAAAATTGAAGAAAACCGGCTGTAACTCGCCAAAGCCATTTTATTTTATCGAGTTTCAAGTTTAGCTTATGGCGCGTGACAAGCCGCACTTGAAATCTATCCAACTTTCTCCCTTTTACTCAAAGCTCTAGCAAAATTTTCCAAAATGTTCTCAAGAAGTTGTACTCAAAGATGAAGCAATAAAATTTGTTTTCGATATTTTTAAAAATAAAAAAGACATTTAACCTACACAAGACATGCTACCCCCAATTCTTTAAGTATACGTCGTAGTATATAATAAGTTCAAGATGTACGGAGAAAAGGATAATTATTTTGCTGATACGTGAAAATTTTAGCTGTTTCAAAAAAACTTAGAGTATAAGATTCAAGATATAAGATTCAAGTTCAACAATTATACTTGAAAATTTTCACGATGAAATTATTCAGTAAGGTACAGAATGATCTTTAATTTGCAATACAGTTTGTGTTAATAATGTTTATAGTTGATGAGGAATAAGAGTTTGAAGCTCATTTTTTCGAGGTAAAAACTGATTTTCCTGCGCCGGGATCGGGCTAAGCTATTGGCCATCATTTTTGAACATAATGTAAAATCTGATCAACAGTTTTGATTTAAAATATTTTGATACATCGACATAAAAGTTTCAAAATTTAAAACATTAAACATAGGTTTATCTACTATCCTGCAAATGCGCTACAGTAAGCCAACTTTTTTTTACTTTTTATCAAATAATATTTGTTTGTTTATGAAGAAGAAGACGAAAACAAAGAAGTAGACAAAGGTGGTGGTGATGGGATGAGGATTTTTATGCTATTACGCAACACCATAAAAGGTTTCTGTGATGGAACGCAGATGACAGATGTTTCATGCGCGTCATTTATCATGTGTGAAGTTATATCGGAGCATTAGAGAGGGATTTGAACTACCCATCAACGATTAAAAGAGGGTAGTACATCGTTGTTCCAAGCTTTGCTATTGTTAATAACAAATTGCAGAGACAAACTTTTGCATGTGTAAATATTTTTTTGAGCAATCCAGTATTGTTTAATGAGCAATGGTTTTCGTAAATTGTTTTTTTTTTTCAATCACATTCATTTTTAGTTATTTTGTAAGTTTAGTTTGAATATAACATATGTAACATCAAACAATTGAGAAAATGAACTATTATTAAAGTTATGAAATTAAAAAAAATTAAATCGTTAGAAAACAATTTTTCGAAAATAATCAAATAATGGAGAAAAAGTCTTTAGATATTGGAGAAAACAGCTGTGCAGTGGATCCGTATAAGAAGCGAGATGCAGATTCGTTTTCGAGTAAGCAATCAATCCACGATCTACTGAACGAAGGATTTCTCGCAGTTTATATAATTAATTAAGTTTTAACCAGCGCTGGCCATCTGCATCGAATCGTCGATAGTGTCATAGTTACATCTTGAACAACAACTCGATATTTCAAAAAAAAAAATTCATTTTAGATTAAATATTAACTTTAAATAGTTCAAAACGCATTTGAAAGTGGCTAGCCACTACGGGCCAACTAGTTGAAATATAAACACAGTTCCTCAACAATACGATATTTGGTGCCGGCATAGCTTTTGACAAGCACGTTCTCATCATGTGGAGCGGAAACATTTGCTAGAAAAATGAAACTTTTCTATATCGTTGTGCGAAATAAAAGTAAACATCCTATACATGCCAAAACCACCCGAGCCGGATATTCGAGGTCCATCGTGGCCGCTTTCAAATGGTTCCCATTCATCACACACTCGAACCGCTTTACAACGGCGATAAATTTCGAGCGCACACATTTGGCCTTTCAGCCGCTATCGCCAAGCGAACGAAAAGTGCCCGTGGTTTTACCTGGATTCATCCGAGCGATGAAATTTTCGCGAATACAATTAATTTTCAATTGATTCAAAATGCCCTTCCCCTTGTTCCCTTTGCTTTCTGATCCCGCCGCCGCTCGCACAAATGCATTGGTAAGCTGACGTGTCGAAGCGAACTGAGTTGGAACCAATAAATGCCCAACCGATTGCGATTGTGTAAAGTGCGTGTGTGTGCGACGTAGAATGTCCCCACCAACGGGCGGTTGCCGGCAGATAACGATCCCCAATAGAACACCAATTTCCACCGGCAACAACCAAACGGGCGAAAAACATATTGGAACATTTTCCAATTCGTTGCCAGCACTAGCAGCAGCGTATGTGAACGGGTAATGTTCAGAAAATTGACAGCGTCCTTCGACACCGATTTTACCCCCTTCCTCACTGTCCTCTAGCGTTCGAAACTGACAGCTCCCTTCAACTTATCAGATTGAGCATCCTTATTTTCACTTGCGGCGGATCAGCAGCGTCTTGACATTGGTCTGTCCTCGCCGTTTGCATACACGTGGGACCCTCCTTGCTTCCCTAGCATCAATTCATCCAGCCACTCAAACTCAGCGATTGATCCCAGCTCTCCCGTCCGGTAGAGTGACATAAGGAAAATTAAAAACTTGTCTCCATCCTGCCCGCTCCAGCAGGAGCAAGGAGGGTTTCAATCAAAGGATCAATCTGAAGACGGCTTTTGTTTCCGAACTGCACCGGGGACACTCGGTTTGAAGCAGAGAGCAATGGCGGTGGCCGTCGATTGCGTGTCAAATCAGCAGTTGGCTCGATGACAGTTCTATCTTGTCGGGTGCTTCTCGTCACCCGACTCCGACTTCCGTGGGGTATGGCGTGGGACAAAAACCGAAAAGTGCAACGAAAGCAGCAGCGATCGATGTGCACTTATGTGACATCTCTCCGTCAACATCAGCGGATGCGGTCCGGTGGACCAAAAGAACGAGGGAGATAAAGTGAGAGAAAGGCAGGGTGGAGACGAAACTCGGCAATACGTGATCTAACTTTAGCGAGAATCCGGTGTAATTGACACATTTCGTAGTGCTATCTTTTGTTTCAAGCAGGGGGTGGCTGGGAAATGCCGCCCGATGCTAGGCTTGTCGTCTTGACGAATAAGAGGAGTGGTTATCTCGCTTCGGATCCATGTGATCTGAAATTTTAAGCGGGCGAATTGGATCAGAGTTTTGTTACAAGTGAAGATATCAGTGCAAAAATCTTGAAAAAAATGTATTTTTGCTCAGAAAAAAAAACTTATATAACTCTGGAGTACAAGAAAATATTTTTTTGCTTTGTGTTTTTGAATATCTTCGCTTTGTTAATTCCCTCCAACTCTAGTTTTTATTTATAATGCTTGTTCTAAATGGCGAATAACATAAAAACAAAAGATAAAAAGTTATTAATTGAAAGATAATTATAAGAGCTAACATTTGTCTTTTGCACAGATTTATAACATAATTTTTCTTCTGTTATCGAGCCAAAGAAGCCATTGGATCCGTGTTATTGATAAAACAGTTATATGCTCAGAATTTAGAATTTAATAAGCATGCGACCGCAGATTTGAAAAAAAAAATTCTATTACATTTTTACTAGTTTCCAACCTCGCACTAATTTCTTTCCTTCACAACGTCAACATTCAAGGTCAAGGTTTTTTATCCAATTAAACTACTGGGACGGTGGTACTGTTCCAGAATCTATAATCTAAACACATTCCACTGCTACCTATTCTATTGCTCACCCCTATCAACAACACACTCTGCTGTGCAGGCGTTATTTTTGCCAGTATCATATTTTTCAGCTCGCTTACTTTTGAAGTAGAATACTTCTCTCAGGAAGTTCGGCTACATAGGGATGTGAAATGAGAATTGCGAATGAGAATTGCAATTGCAGCAATCGGCCTTTTTCAAGGCTACTAAATGTTTTTGGAAGAGCAAAATGAATGGTTATCAATAAACTGCAACTGAGGTTTGATGCTGCTGCAAATGCACAGCAATGTGATGTTTATTACGATTTGTTGATACTGTGCTTAGCAAGCGGTATATACGAAACAAATCCGATTTCAAAACAAATCCGATTTCAAACCAGAATTTTCATCTTAAAGTGAAATGCTAGCACATATTCTTGATATGTAGAGAAGTTTTAATGTTGTACTGTAATCTTCTTAGCAGAAGAATTTTTCTCAGTATCAATGGATCAGATATGCAAAGTTGAAAAATAAATGAAATATATCCCAATAATTCTGCTATATATTTGAAGGCGAATTTAATTAAAATAACTTACTGATATAAAACAACAAACCACAAAGCAATATTGATAATTGTATTCGAAAAAGTGAATTTTTCCCGAGTGTTTTCTTATATAATCTACAGCTCTTTGGTTGACTATTTTTGTTGCTTAGCCGGGACATGGGATGCGTCTCGGAGTGGTTTCTTATAATTTCTATTTCACAAGTAGAATTTATGAGTCGATAAATGTGAAAGCGAATATGGTTCAATTGAATTCTACCGATTTCCTGATTTATTTTCATAACCATTACCTAATACTTCTTGCGGTGCATCCAGGCAAGCGGCGCAATGTTGTTTCTCATAAGCATCGAGTAAATTTGATGCTTCAAGCGCAGAGGGCGGCTGGCTTCAGTAGACGAGTTGTGCTTCTTTGTTATGATGAATTAATGTTCTGTTCCAAGTTAAGTTTTCAGTAGAGGAAAGCAGCAATCACTATTGACGTGCCGCAGATTTTTTCGTATTAGTTCATTAATTTTGTTACAACATAGCATAACGGGCACTTTTCAAGTGTTTTTCCTAATCTTTCATATTATTTTTTGCATGTATTGACAAATGTTTCAGTAATGGAGGAGTGTCATCTGAGATCTTTTTTGTATGTCCCAATATTTTTATTGCATTTTGAAGGAAGTTTGATAGCATGATGCTATTCACAGCGATTTAGAACTTGTTATGTGCTCTAGTGTACGTTGATTGTAACTATCTCATATACTAGAAATTTTCAAATCACCCCTAAAAACTACTAACTTCACCAGAATATGTTGAGTTATTTAAGCTCAAATCTAATTTTCTATAGCTGTTTACACAATTTTTTAACTTACCTTGAAATTTGCAAAAAAGAACTGCAATTACATTAGCACTTTTAAACTATATTAATTACGAATAAAATAGAAGTTGTTTCTCGAAAATCGAATTATCTTTGGCTGAATTATACTTTTTTAAGGAAACTTAATTTTTGGCTTTTATCACACAATTATTTCACGGTACTTAAAATGGAAAAAAAATAAGAAATCGTTTCTTAGCCAAATTATAACCGTTTATAAACAACGACTACGCTCTATTTTTCACCTTCCCAAAACGGCCAAAATATAAGGAATCGGTTCAAGAATGACCGAGTTAATAACAAAAATGTGAAATTTCAAAAATCTTTATTGAACGTCTTAGTAAATGATTTAAGAAATTAGAAAAAAGAATTTTAAGTTTTCGTTAATTCGTACAAATACGTATTTCGACTGCGACATACAGTCATCATCAGCACTGAAATACGTATTTGTACGGACTAAATTCAATATTTACTTCTCAAATTTCTAGTAAAATTTTACGGAAACTTAAAATTCTTTTTTCTGATTTCTAACAAAAATGTGTGTTAAGCACCAAAAAAAGGGTATTAACCGTAGCTTCAAATGTTGGGGATATTCAAAAAATTTCAAGTATAGACGCAAGTAACACTCGACTAGAGCTACAACCTTCACTAGGTCACATCAAAAGTACTTGCATTTTTTTTTCCTTTTATAGCACCGTGAATTAATTGTGCGATAAGATCCGAAAAATCCGGCTATAAAAAGAATATAACTAACTCATTTTTAAAGAACAACTTTTAGTTTATTCGTCATTGAATACAGTTTCAAAAAGCTAATGTAGGGTATTTGTTTCATTGTTCATCTCATCAAGCCGATATTCACGAAGAATGCACGGATTAAACACCAAATTTTCACGAAATCATTGAAGAAGTAAACAAAATACGCTTACGTGCTTTTATAGAATCGTCCAGCGTTGTATGTTTATAAAACTTAGCTAGATGTATCCTGAATTTCGTAAAACACATCATTTTTACGACGCTTTCATATCTCATATCATCTCACGACGCCCCCATATTCATCACACTGTTAATCATGAATGAATCACATTATCATGAATGAACGTAGCCGCAGACCGTCGTAGTAGATTACCTAAGTATCCGCAGAAGTTGTTTACGTGCAAAGTTGGTAACCTAGGTAACCACTGCAGTACGGTCGATTTATGTCAATTATGTCGAAATAATTTAACATTTTCAGTATGATTTTGAAGTAGAATACTTCTCTCAGGAAGTTCGGCTACATAGGGATGTAAAATGAAAATCTAAAACCGAAAAAAGTGAAAAATATGTCCAATTTAAAATGATAATAAATCAGTTGGTATTCGATGGATTTCCTTCGTTCTTACTGCATTAGATTGGAAAATCTTCTAAGAGCCTTCCCGAATGAAGATAATTGTAATTTTATCATTCAAACTATTGTACTATTGAAAATAGTCAAGCCTTGTCAAAACGAAAAATTCGACCTCTGATTGGTCGTTATATGATTGCTTCCCAAGCACGGTCGACAGAATTATATACCTTGCAATTGAAAATATGCTATTTGGCCTATATAAGAGCCTTTTTCAGCCGAAGCCGTTCATAATAGTTCTAGACAGCGACAACAGCAGTCATCCGTTAGCAGCAGCAGTAGCAGTGCAGTGGATACCAGCGATAGCGGATAGCGGCCACAGCTGTGGCGTAGCAATGGATAGCGCACTAGTTGCAGCGGATCTCAGCATCGATAGCAGCTGGGCCAGCTGATGCAGGGACTGCGGATACCAATGGCAGCGTATAGTGGCCACAGTAGCCACAGTATCAGTTGCTGCGGGTATATCTGACCATGAAGCATTTATGCAATAATTGAATGAAAATTGCAATTACAGCAATCGGCCTTTTTCAAGGCTACTAAATGTTTTTGGAAAAACATAATGAATGGTTATTAATAAACTGCAACTGAGGTTTGATGCTGCTGCAAATGCACAGCAGTGTGATGTTTATTACGATTTGTTGATACTGTGCTTAACAAGCGGTATATACGAAACAAATCCGATTTCAAAATGACTCTCACGCAAGCAGCTGGGTTCTCTTTCTTGTAAAAGTATTCTACTTAAACCTTGCGGTCGTGGCTTTGCACACAACCCTCCTGTGATTTTTTCATATTACCAAAAACTGATTTGGCAACTTTTGATTTTCTTCAACGCAGTGAAAACAGATGAAAATACATACAGTTGAAGTTTAAAATTTGTAAAAATTCATCTCATATATTTTTGCTATTTAAAGCTTGATTTTGGGAATTTGAGGTGAACATTTTTAGGATTGAAGTATTTTTTGAGTAGTCAGTGATTTTGTTTAGTGATTAAAATAAAAAGTGGTCCGCTAGTGATGAAAAAATCACAGGAGGGTAGTGTGCAAAGCCACGACCGCAAGGATGAAGTAGCATACTTTCACAAGAAAGAAAACCCGGTTGCTTGCGTGTCAGTCATTTTTTAATTTGTTGTTCAATTCAATATCGGATAAGATACCGATCAGATCTTGGCGTTATCACTGACAGTGCGAATAAAGTATTGCTTGTGATAAAATAAACAGTGAAAAGCTGATTTAACATTCAAAACTAGACGGCTCATGTGTTGTCAAAATGAGTCAACTTTTCATTGAATGCATTTACTAGTGCCCGCTATCGCACAGAGACTGCATTTCACTAAAGTGCCTCACTGCATCAGCTGCTATCGATGCTAAACCCGCTGCAACTGCTACGCTATCCGTAGCCATGCCATTGTTTTGGACGCTATACGTTGCCATTGGTATCCGCTGTCCCTGCATCAGCTGGCCCAGCTGCTATCGATGCTGAGATCCGCTGCAACTATCC
This sequence comes from Wyeomyia smithii, assembly GCF_029784165.1. Classification (NCBI taxonomy): domain Eukaryota; kingdom Metazoa; phylum Arthropoda; class Insecta; order Diptera; family Culicidae; genus Wyeomyia; species Wyeomyia smithii. The sequence goes on from NC_073696.1 coordinate 14,630,902, forward strand.
ATTACTATGCCACAGCTGTGGCCGCTATCCGCCTGGTATCCACTGCACTGCTACTGCTGCTGCTAAGGGAAGACTGCTGTTGTCGCTGTCTAGAACTATTATGAGCGGTTTCGACTAAAACAGGCTCTTATATAGGAATAAAAAACCTATCGATAGTAGTAGGAAATTATCGATAACTATCGATAGCCATTTCAGTCGATATTTCCCATCCTTACTCTTATACAGACAAATAGCAAATGGCAAGGTCTATGATTCTGTCGACCGTGCTTGGGAAGCAATCATATTAACGACTAATCAGATCAGTCGAGTTTTGCGCTTCAACAAGGATTGACCATAATTGCTTGTGATGATTTGAACTTGATTATTTTTGAATTTTGATTATGCGAAAAATTAATTTTTATGCTGATAATGAAAGCTTTACGGATGTTGTGCTCATGACTGAAGGAAAAGATAATTCAGTACGTTCTGAGACAAGGAGATGAAGCCAAATATATATCTGTTTCAAATTTCTTAAAAGTGTAAATTGATTTAAGAAAAAATAATAATTCTTCAATTAGGTTTTTATTTCATCCTGAAAACGACAATTTGTTGTTTAATTCAATGTTTGATAAGATGCCGATCACATCTTTGCGTTATCACTGGCAGTGCGAATAAAGTATTCCTTGGGAGGAAATAAACGTGAAAAGCTTTCCAGAACGTTCTTTTCATTGGATGCATTTGCTAGTGTGCCTGCTATCGCTCAGAGACAGCATTTTCACTAGAATGCCACACTGCATCAGCTGGCCCTGCTTATATTGATGCTGAGACCAACGTCAACCGCTGCGCTATCCCCGTTGCCACAGTAGTGGACGCTTCCGTTCCCATAGGTATCCGCTGCCCTGCATCACCTGGTCTTGCTATCGATGCTGAGTCGCGCTCCGCTATCCGTTGCCATACCACAGCTGTGGCCGTTATCGGCTGCACTGCTACTGCTGCTAAGGGAGGACTGCTCCTGTTGCAGTCTAGAATTATAATGAGCGGCTTCGAGTGAAACAGGCTCTTATATAGGCCAAATCGCACATTTCAAATGACAAGGTCTATGATTCTGTCGACCGTGCTTGGGTAGCAGTTATATAACGACCAATCAGAGGCTGAATTTTTCGTTTTGACAAGGCTTGACTATTTTCAATAGTACATTAGTTTGAATAATAAAATTACAATTATCTGCATTTGGGAAGAATCTTAGATAATTTTCCAATCTATTGCTGCAAGAACGAAGGAAATCCATCGAATACTAACCAATTTATTAGCATTTGAAATTGGGCATATTTTTCACTTTTTTCGGTTTTAGATTTTCATTTTACATCCCTATGTAGCCGAACTTCCTGAAAGAAGTATTCTACTTCAAAAACTCTGGTTGGTTGCTGAAGGAGTTCCGTTGTAACCGTATAGAGCAATGCGCGGATTTTGTTTTCTGAGGTAGGTGATTGAAATAAATGAGTTTTCGAGTGCCGATGCCCGACTATAATATCAAATTTAGAGCTTTTAAGTGAGTTTTTGAGGAATCTACTCTATAATAAATCTAAAGTGAACTAAGAAGAATCCATTCCATGGATTAGTAGATTGGTTTAGTTAGAAAATGTGCGTTTTTTCCTGTTTTCAATTGTGTTTTCATGTTGTATAAGATGATTATATTGGCTGAGATCAATTATGGAACAGTTCCCCTATTTGTAGTACTTTTTAAAAGAAAAACAACCGGCGAATTTCAAGTTAGTTTGAAAAATTGGGTGAAAAAATATTAAAAATTAGATTTGAGCTCAAACAACTTAACATATTCTGGTGAAGCTCAATCATTTCCCGTCCCAAAACGCTAAAATATTCGAAATCGGTTGAGAAACGACTGAGTTAAAAAAAATCTTAGAGGTTCATAAAAAGGTATTTTCACCATAACATCAAATCTTAGTGTTTATGGCCAAGCCAGCTTGTACCAAGTGTCTGGGGTTTTTCTGAGTTTTTTCTTCCACATTTACACGTATAAGTCGGCGAATAAGATTAATTTCGAATTGCTTGCCGAATCAGCACTAATCAATGCATTGAATGATCGAATGACTTTGATCAGTCGAGCCCTTTTATGATTTCTCTAGCCTATGAATAATGTCTGTTTCTAATATGCAGTTTTGGAAGGTTAACGACGAAGATGAGATAATTGATTTATACCAATTGTGTTTCGCTTACATTTCATGATTCGAACCCAGGCTTGAGTAGGGCCCCTGTGTTGACCAGTGTTATCTTTCCACCCATTGAAATCTGTGCAAACAGAAATAGAGAAGACATTTTCTCGATATAAACTTTATAGGAGCGGGGGCCTAGTGTGGTTGGTAACGTCTCCGCCAACCACGCTCGACGCCTGGGTTCGAATCCCAGCGCCGACATAGGTGTCGATGGTTGTGAGGTGGCGTGATCCACTCACAACCAACCCAACTGGTCTAGATTCAATCCTAGCCGACACCGGGAGATTTTCTGAGGCGAAAAATCTCTGGGATCACGCCTTCCATTGCATGAGGAAGTAAAGCCGTTGGCGCCGGTCCGTTAATAAACGGGTCGTGAGCTAGGGTCCTGAGTCTGGAGTCGCCTCCCTGGGCGTCGGTGATTGGCCACAACAGTGGCGGAACTAGACCGACGGAAAATAAGCGAGAATAAAAAAATAAATAAACTTTATAGAAATCTAAGAAAGACAGAGCCTACCGAATGTTTCCCCTTAATCATAATTTTTAGCTTTGAGAGTAACTGCTTTGAAGAACATGTTCAAAAATTGTCTTTTTTTGTTGAAAACGTTATGATGGGATTCGCTTATAGAAAAATATGCACTGATTTGCTGAAATATTTACTATTCTTTTTGAATTCCTTGAGTCTCCTCTGTAGTTATTTCAAAAAAGGTGGTTATATTTAAATTCTCTTCTAGAAAAATATTCACTGATTTACTATATATTTGGTCGTTATATGATTGCTTTCCCAAACTCGGTCGACAGAATTATAGACCTAGCAATTCGGAATGTACTATTTGGCCTATATAAGAGCCAGTTTCAGCCGAAACTGCTCATATTAGTTCTAGACAGCGACTACAACAGTCCTTACTTAGCAGCAGCAGCAGTGGCAGCGGATAGCGGTGACTATAGTGGTGGGGCTAGCTGGTGCAGCGGCTCTTTTCCTAGTAGCTGCCTTTGTGCGGTAGCAAGCAGAATCAGTAGTAGGTAAATAAGCTAGTACTACCTTCAGTGAAAAGTTGCCTTATTTTAACAACACACAAAGGTTCCGGGATGCTGGCAATCAAAATTTTTGGGCAGTCACATTTTTGGTGTGAAAACAGCTTTCCACTGTTTCAAAAGAATGCTTTATTCCCACAGTCAGGGATAGAATCCGATACAAAAATTTTACAAATTGTTCGTTTGAGGACAAATTAAATACCTAGTGTGAGCCAATTGGTGCTACCAGTCAATGGTGCTGCCGGTCATAGCACGAAAGAGGAGATCACACTCCACAACTCACACACATTTATTTCAATCAATCATAGAAAAAGCAATATCTTTTAAATATGCGATCAGTCGAATAAATCCATTACATGAGCGTAGTTATCGTTGGCTGTATTCAAAACTCTTAAAAGGTCTTCGTCGGTCGTTGTGTCGCGTTTTATCTTCTACACTAGTTAAAACGTTAATATATCTTCGGGTACCAGCAGAGTTAGATGCTACGGGTACCAGTAGCAGTAGTGTTGGCTCAGTGGTAGGTGCAGCGGCATTTACCTTAGTAAACAGTTGCCTTTGTACAAAAGTGGCAGTGCTAGGTGCATTGGCCAACACTTCTCCCGGTGAAAAGCTCTGCTGTATTTTGACAACACACAATCTTTTTTGTAGATGCTGGTAATCAATTTGCCGGCCGCACTTCAACTCCTCTTTTGTACAAAACTTTAAACATATTCAATACAAATAAGGCCGTTACAAATTTTATTTTCATATTATGTCACCCCCCCCCCCCCCCCTTCAAAAATCTTGAATATTGGAAGGGGAAGAAAAAAAAAGCTCATACCGTTTTATTCATTTTATTTGTTTTCCGACAGCATATATGCGTAATTCAGCAACAAACAAGTCAGGTGACAGCGATTGTGTCGTCGAAAGACAAGCGAAATAAATAATAGTAATAATAAATGTTATTTTTCAACATTTATTTGAGTGCAAGTTACAAACGTCATAACTTGCACACAAACTTTGATCAAAGATATTTCTTGTTTTTTCATCTCGGTGTTATTAATTTTTTGCCACCCCCTCTGCTAACTTTGATAACCATATAAAACATAAAAAGAATTCGAAATTTGTATCAGCCTAATGTAACAAACAAGGTTATGTAGTTCTACGTCAACCTTGCAGTCGTGGATTTGTTTTGCTAAGAATTATGGTAAATTTTGTACTTCACTCAACAAATGAACAAATCAAAATAAATGAGTTCCTACATTTTGTGTAGCTCCATAGATTTGTCAGGTTAGCTAATCGAGTATAAATCGCAAAAACTTTTAGCCCTTCTCAGTTTTTTGCACATCTGTTTTTGTACATCTCGTTAACATATATGCTCTGTTTTTTTTTTTTTTAAACAACAATTGTTCTCGTTAATTTTAGCAATATTTTTATAGGTCTTAATTTTGTATCCTAATCTAAAATCATATTTTTTATAAACGATATAAAAATATCTGTTTCGCAATGCCGAAAGTTAGATTTTGAAGCGAACAGTTTAAGAGATACTGAGTACTTTGTACTAAAAAAACTGGTTACCAGTGAACTGAAAAAGCCTAAAACCGGTGCAGTGGCGTATTATTTCAACGTATTATTTATATTCCTAGCCATCTAAAAAAATCATTGTTATGTGAAGTGGTTTTCCCTTGAACCGGAAACATTATAGCAAATGCCCAAATAATCATCCCTTTTCCCTCGCTGTCTTTTTATCAGATCCGTGGGGAAATTGGTGAGCAATAAATAAATTTTTGAGATGGGTCGATCGACAAACAACAGGACAGACGTTAGCGTTGCCCTGTCAGGCTGAGCACGCATGCCGTGATGGTATCTGCGTGTGTGTGTGTGGATCCATGTGTGGCAAACGGAAGCAGTTCTGATTTAAAATCTGCATGCTGTCGCCACGAGCCAAATGGCTTAGCGAATCGCCAGCCATAGCCGGGCAAGATTTATAGACGATCGATCGATTGTAAACACTTTGTATATAAACATTCTAGTTCCGATTCATAAGGACGAGTTATGGCCGTGTCGTTCAAGTGTGAGGTTATGACCCTGCATAAATTTGGGTTTGCCTGTCTTGGGACACTCCGCAGATAAATATCAGTACATAAGAAATTTACATATATTTTTTTTTCTTTGTTCTAGGTAAGTGCAACCAGAGTCAGCTACAGTTTCGTTACCCGGACACAAAGCGGTAAGACTTTCCTTTCCACCCAAAACAAGCCCGCTTCGAACTAGTTATTACTGATAATAAATTTTAGCGACTAAATCACGATTTGGTGCCTCTCTCTGCTGCGGTGAAGTTTAGCACTAGATTTACAGTGCCAGTCCAAACGGATGCGTCAGTTCGTATCTCTAATGCAGCTTCGGCTGCAATCGTCCACAGTCATCCACATTTCCGGAAATGGAAAGTGTCGTAGAAAATCTTTCCTCCCGAGTATTATTACTATAGCGGAAATAAAGTGTCGTTTATGGGCACCGCAAAGCACCGCCCACTGTGTTGTCCCGGAGCACTATTTTGCCGCTCTAGCCCTAACCCAACCGGCGTGGCATCTCCGTCGGAGGAACGGATTCAGAGTTCGTAAAAAGCAGTGCAACAACGCTCGCATTCAACTGCCACAAAGGCATCCAGCCGTTTGCTGCGAGCCTTGTTGTTGTTCGCCACAAGGATGCACAACAACAGCAGGAAGGAAGCATCGCATCTTTATCGCATTCGCAGTCGAACAAATCTTCGGGATGCAGTTTTGTTATAAATTGTGTGATATGAAATTTTATAAATAATATTTAACGTCATCCTTCTTCCTTTTGCGGGTTTGGCTGGCACTGTGTATAGCAAACACATTTGTGTGGGGTGGGTATCAAGTCGTCTACTATAGATATGGGAAACTGCACATCAGCTCCTATCAAAACGACGACAACAAGGACGATTGCGAGGACGCCGAGACGGCGTTTAGTTCTTAAGACCTACCGCGACAAGAATGGGAGCTAGTTTATATCACTCTTCTCGTAGAATCGAAAAGACACTTAAATCTTTGTTTAAGGATATGACGACGCCCGCCATGGCGAATAGTTTTCCCTCAGAAATTACCCTTTATACGTACCGCCGCCGCCATCGTTTTCGACAAGACACAAACTAGATGAGGAAACGATGATGAACTTTATGGAGCAGCAAGAATGGGAATTGTGAAGTTACGTTTCAACTGCGCTGCATCCCTGCAGATAAGCTCATCCCACCCACCACCGTCAGCAACCAGACAGGCAGAGGCAAGTGGGCAGAAAGCCGGCGCTGCTTAAACTTTGTTTCGAAAAATTTGGTTCGATTATACATGTCGAGATCTAAAGTGGGTACTCGTCTTCGAATGGGTCGCAGCGAAATGAAAAGAACGTCGGCATCAAGTGCCGGAGCGCGATCTGACCAATCATTGCTGCAAATCTGAGGCAAGTTATATCCTTTTCTTTTGCCGCGCGTCGATGAAGGGGAGCGGTTGCACTTTGACGAGAACGCAAAGGAAGAAGCCACACCAGTTCGCCAGGAGTGAAGCATGCTTGTAGATCATTGATTTTGGCCTTTCTATGGCTCTCTAAGACAAAAGAACTGAGTGCACAGTGCCACCCACCCGAGGCAGTGCGGTAAGAGTAAGATCCTGCTAATTTGAACTTGCGGCTGTCAGTGCAAAGAGAGACAGCAAAGTGGCATATTATCGGAGCAGAATCAAAAGAGCAGACTTATTGTTCTGCACTTATTGGCAACCGCAGGGAATGATGTGATAACTGCTCTGATGAAAGTCTTTGCTCATTTATGAGCTAGTCTGGCACAGCAAAATAAACGTTTTTTCAAGAACATTATATTCAAGTTCAGTAATTTTCAAAAATAACAATTTTTTTTTGAACTTTCTATTTAAGATTTTGTTTGTTAATGATGAGAACACATTTTTTTTTTCGTTGGGAACTGTAATGCAAAATTATTTTACTTGGATACTAAGGTATAACTGCCTTTAATGGACCACTTAGTAGCGTAGCTGCAAATTTTGCATGAAAAAGTGTAAATATCTAAACTGAATTAAGTATTTCATTATGTGAGCCGTTGAGAGCAAAAGTGGTACATGTGACATTTTTACACTTTTTGGGTTTTTTGCATAAATTGATGCAGAACGCAATAATGTACTAGAATATCCAAGAAAAACCGAGATCTGATAACCTAAGCCAAAATTATAGGCAACACAATTTGTCCAGTCCATGTCCAGTCTGTGCATGTTAGATGAATTGTAAGTCAAACATGTCTTCAGCAAAGTTGGTCAAGTGATTGAGTACTTTCAGATGAAGATCTGTCTGCTTTGGAATTTGCTCACTACGTGGCGCTATTTTGTAACAGAAAGCATTTTACCTATTTCAGTATCAACTCGTATGCTGGTACCAAATACATATACACTAGCGCCACGAAGAGGCAGAATTCCCTAACAGACAGATCATCATTCCATAGTACTCAATAGCTTAGACACCTCTGCTGAATACATGAATGTTCTATGTCCTAAGATAAGAGAGCTATAATGCATCCTTCATGCTCACTGGACATGTACCACTTTTGCTCTCAACGTTTTTTGGTTGTCATTATTTTTCTTATAGAACAAAAGTGGTACATGTTTTTCCATTGAAGTTTGGGCAAGTTTCTCAACCAGAACTCGTTATGTTTTCATGTACTGTCTTTTGAAACCTTTGTGAGCAATGATTTAGTGCAGTTATGTTGGAAAAAATTGTTGAAAATAATTTACTATTTGAGTGTTTTCGTTTATCCCGTCTCCTGAAAAATTCACTTGATGACACATGTACCACTTTTGCTCTCAACGGCTCATGTATAAACATGAAGTAACATGTTTATCATATTTTCCGCATGAAAAACAACTAGATAATACCTTTTTTTTCTTATAGTAAAAGAAATAAATCATCGTTTCAATTTCCTTTAATGGGCCACCGTTTTCTTATTTGGACCACAACAATTTCCTAATTTGGGCCAGGTCTAAAAAATACACTTCATCAACCGTTGCTGCCGCTGATGAAACTAACTCTGGCTTACGCACTGAGAGTTCTGGCTCTGGATCAACTGTAGTCTGCAGCCGTTCTTTCGCAAGCTTCTCTAGTCGAAACACCACTTTTTATTGCTTAAAGACACTCAGTAACAGCTGCTTCAGTATATTTTTTACCAATATCCGGCATTTTTCCCATTTTAGCAGCAATTTTGTACAATAACACAATCATAACAAATTTGTGGTAACTATGGTAACTATGATTCGCGGCGTTATTTCGATGATAGCTCTTGTTCGAAATTAAGCATGCCGGAATAAGGAAAACAGTATTATTTTCACCCTTAATTGGGCCACTATTTTTATCTATATTTTAAGTGTTTTTCTAATAAAATTTATTGCTTATCTTTTGAAGACACTATTATCCAACCCGTTCATCGAAAATCTGATTATTTTCGTTCGGAAAGTGTGATGTCAGTACAGTTTTTGGTAAAGCCATTTTTTATGAAAACATTAACGAACCATGGCAAACCAGGTAGCTGTTATTAAAAGACATTTTTTGCAGCTTCAATGAAGAATATTATAGTAAACGTCTGTTGCAACATTTCTAATAAATAACATTATTGAAGTTGTCAAAGCACAAATCAAAATGAGTATATTTATGATGTGTCATTTGGTGTAAGAAGTTCAGGTGGTCCACTAAAGGAAGTGGTCTAAATTAAGCAGATCTACCCTAATTTACAAGCACTTTCTTCTAATGGGAATCAAAAGTTTGATGTGACTATTTACGGGACTGTTAACTTACATAAACACTCGCATATCCCGTCCCACTGACGGGATTACACTATCATTTAGAACCATTCGTTTCCAGCCAAAAACCTTCCAGTCGAAGGCAGACCTACATCTTCCCAGCTGAACGCACAACCGCCGTCCAGTTTCGATTTGTTCGGTGCCAAAACCGCCCCGGGATGGAATTTTAATATACCAACATGTCGCATATAATGCAGAAAGGACCCATTTTACGTGTGGGTCCTTTCAAGTGCTGAACGAGGGGGGGGGGGAGACGGGAGGAAGGGCATTTTATGAAGCGATACATTGTTGCGCTTCTTGTGGACTGCCGGCACATATCGAACCAGCAGCTGCTGCTGCTCCGACGAAAAGAACCGGCAATCTTCTGCGAAGCAGTCCTGGTTCCTTCCTACTGCCATGCGATCGGTTAGTCATCCGCCCGGCAGCTCACACTTTTGGCATGTGCGCAACATTGCACATAAAATAAAATTTCATAACTACCCGTAGCATCTCCTCAGTTACGGTTACAAAGCAGTTAAAGCGCCTCTTCGCCCCTTGGCGCATCCCACCCAGCTCTGTCGTGGCCGCTTCTGACTTTATTATTGCAGAACCGTGCGGAAGACTGATAACATTTTACTGCCAGGATCTTTTTCTAACCGGTTGATGCCACCGTGTTTCTTACGCGCGAGCCTGTCCCCCACGGTGGCGGTGGAACCCCATTCCTCCTCCTCCTCACGCTTGCCGTCATGTGCATCTAGCGACACTCCGCTGTGGCCAAGCATCCAGCTGGCCATTCAGTGATACTCTCGAGACGATATATAAATGCGTCGTCCTACCATAGAGGATCCGTTCATGGTCCTAAAATCTTTTCACTTCGTAGCAGCAGCTCCAGTGGGCCGGAGCCGAAGAAGACGGCAAGGGTGTTCTGTGTGTTGTCGCAAAACCGGAAGCTAGCTGGTGCTTGCTATTACAGTACACGTCACAATCAAATCTGACACAGAATGAATATGTTTAGATGCAAGTTCCGCGAAAAGTTCCTCCGGGCCTCTAGCTGGGGATCCCATTCATCGTGCATGCAATATTCGGGAAGCGTGTGGGTTCCGGTATCATGAATTGGACCGACAAAATATATGGGTGCTCGAGAAACGACGGTACAGGGACTTACGAGGACGCGCTCTAATAAGTTAGCTGCCACCATGGCGATATGAGACGATTAGCCGGCGGCTGACATTGTTGCTAAGAAATTCGGAATGTGTGTCGGGAAGGTAGCTGGACAAGTTGGACTGGTCCAGGACAACTAGGAATACAAGTGAACGAGTGAACGAGTGATCTGTATCCCTTAGTAGCAGAATCAACATACTTGGAGTTGGAAATTGTGAAATAATCTCTCTTTCTGTGTTATTTTTTAAATAACTTTGTTTTTTATGCTTTCACTGTTAGTAAATGATTATTGATCGGATGGGTTTATTTAGGGGAACTCTATTCATCTCAACATGAACATGAAAACACAATTGAAAACAGGAAAAAACGCATATTTTCTAACTAAACCAATCTGCTAATCCATGGAATGGATTTTTCTTAGTTCACTTTAGATTTCTCATAAAGTAGAATCCTCAAAAACTCACTTAAAAGCTCTAAATTTGATATTATAGTCGGGCATCTGCACTCGAAAACTCATTCAATTCAATCACCTACCTCAGAAAACAAAATCCGCGCATTGTTCTATACGGCTACAACGGGACTCGTTCAGCAGCCAACCAAAGTATTGATACGAAAAAATCATACTGAACATGTTGAATTATTCCGACATAATTGACATAAATGGACAGCACTGCAGTGGTTACCTAGGTTACCAATTTTGCACGTAAACAACTACAGCGGATATCTAGGTAACCTACTACGACGGGCTGCGGCTACGTTCATTCATGATTGACAGTGTGATGAATATGGGGGTGTCGTGAGATGAATAATTGAGCAGCGATTTAAGTTTTGAGATGGATATGGAAGCGTTGTGAAAAATGGTTTGTTTTACAAAATTCAGGATAAATCTAGCTAAGTTTACTAAATATACAATACTGAACGATTCCTCAAGAGCATGTAAGCGTATTTTGTTTGGTTGTTCAATGATTTCATGAAAATTTGGTGTTTAATCCGTGCATTCCTCGTGAATATCGGCTTAATGAGATGAATAATGGAGCAGTTCCCCTATTCAAATTTGTTCAGAGTTTTGCTTGAGATTTTTATCAATTCACTGCTTGATATTGTAACTATAATACTATAATACTGTAGGAATGAAGTGATCCGCCTTTAAATTTTATTCTAAATGTTTTGTAGAAATTCCATGAACTTAAGTATCAGTAGCGATCTTTAGAAATTCAACACTATTTTTTTTTCATTCTCTAACATAGACGATACTTGAATATGCTCTGTTTGTATTTAAAAATTGAATTTTCTATTTTTTTACTTTTTTGTGCGTTTATTACGATTTATTTATTGTCTTCGTGGTTTTTTGAGGTTCTTGACGTTCTCACAAATCTTTTTACAACATTACGTAGTTTTTTTTAAAATTTGTCAGGCCAGGAATGTTATCAATCATTCTGACTTTTTTTTTTAAATATGATCTGTTATTCAAGTTTTTTGACATTTTTCATATTATTCAGGTTAATTCACATTTTAATATATCACGTTTCTCAGCATTTCTTATATTTCTTGATATTTTTGAAGATTTCTCAAATGACATCCTTCACTACGTCTCTAAGGAAGGTCTATAGAGCTGTAAAATGAAAATCTAAAACTATGTCCAATATCAAATGCTTATTACTCGGTTTCAACAGATTTACTTCGTTCTTGCACAACTGATTAGAAAATTAGCTACTCTTCCGCTCAAATGCAGAAAATTGTATATTGAATATGCGAACTATTGTAATGTAAATTGAAATGATCGAGCCTTGTTGAAACGCAAGTTTCTACCCATCAGGGCTGAGCTGCATGCATGCATGCGATTCATGAATAGTTTTCCTATCACGATCGACAGGATATTAAAACCGGGAAGCACTCTCTAGGCTCTATGAGAGCCTGCTTCGGCACTAGCAAAACAGTTTACTAGCGTCCGTTGTGACGGACGATCACGTATTTAGCAGCATTTCCAGTCAACGTTACGATTTAAGATGAACGGTTTCAAACTGTCAACCAAACAATGCACTAAAGGAGTTATGATTAGTCTCAACTGGTTTGGCGCTAGCATCGCAGCTTACAGTGTCTGTTGAAATTAGTTAAACAGTTCCGATTTGACGTACAATTGCGTCCTACGTCAACATGAATAGGGGTACAAAATAAAAAAACCGAAACCATTGAAAGCGTCACGAACGTTGTCCAAATGCTTAAAACTCAGTCAGTTTCCAACGAATTTCCTTCATTCTCACAGCAATCGATTGAAAAACTAGCTATGCGTCCACCAAAATGCGGAATATTGTGCTTTGGCGATGCTAACTGTTCAAAAAGCTAGAGCTGAAACAAGACCTCCTTCCCCAGGACAGCTGACGCTGAAGTATACAAACGATTTGACTTTATTACCGATTTGTTGTTATTGTTGTTGTTTCAATCGCTCCAGTCTACAAAGATACGCCTACCGGAAGCTAAACTCTCAGTAGTCACGTATAAAAGAAATTTAGTCTTCATTGTATAACCCGTTACTGCGGAAAGAGGACGGTTAACACTTACTGGTAACTGACTCGACCCGCATCCGGAAGAGTAGCAGCGCAGCAAGGCTGAACATACGAGTCATTCGATCGCAGCGTTCTACAGCAGACGGACCAACCGGTGGAACACAGTACTGCACAGCATTGCTGAGCATGTCCGGAAATGTTAGTAATTTTGTCCGGATGAGTCGCATCGTGTTTGCTTTCAGTTATTTGGCCACTGCGAATGGTTTTAAATGTGCCAGTAGCGTGTGCATATGATCCTTATGTCTTGTTTGCGTAAGAAAACTAGAACCATCCTGTGTCATCGGTAAATGTCAATCAAAATCAATTTATGAAATAAAAAAAGAGAGCTATCACTGATGTTTACCGCTTCACACCAATAAATTTATTAACCGAAATCGAGTGTATTTTCAAACCTATGGCAAAAATTATACTGACGTTAGACAGGCTGTCGTATTTCTACGTTAACCTTGTTGTCGTGTATCATAAACAACCTCTTTAACTAATTGTCATTTTCAAGCCATTGAACAACCTGAAATATAGCATTTATTATGTGAAATTGGTCAATAAATCGATTAGTGATGTGTTTCATTTTGTGCAGGGCACGGAAAATGGTCTATTTTGCTTCTTTTCACCCTATTTTTGCGTATTTTTGGGAATATAGGCTTTTTCCCGTGCCCTGCACAGGATGAAACTATCACCAATCGATTTACTGACCAATTTTTCATAACAAATGCTATATTCCAGGTTGCCAGCTCAGCGGCATTAATTTAGTGGGAATTTGGGTCCGTTTTTACGTCATTTGCGAAATATTTTTTTCGCATTGAACCATTCTAAAATTGGTTATTATTTTTGACATTTTGTGCACAGATTTTCAATACTTCGTTGAGTTTGTGACATTTTTCCTTATTAAGTTATTTCTGACAATCTTTACAAATATGGCAATTTAATGTTATTTGTTCTTTCTGAAAACTTTTTCGGTATTTTCATAATTTTTTTATTTGGTCTATTACAATTTATTGATATTTTTAAGATTTTGAAAATTTTTGGAATCATGTAGGGTAGGGAACATATTCTAAGCAGTTTTAGGAACCGCCTGTGTATTGAGACGAAATACTCGAAATGTGTTGGGTGAAATTCAAACAAAAGTATGTCAATCTGCTCTCTATCTTTTTCTCAGTCAGAACTTGTTTTCAGATTGTAAAACTAAGTTAACAAACTTCAACAATAATCAATTAAAGTTACCAATCGAGGGACACTACTCCAATCACTCCGAACCTATTTTAGGCAGTTTCCATCTGTTTGCAGGCGTTTTTTCTCAGCACCCGAAGTGACTCCTGAATGGCTGCAATATAGGTCGATTTGTTTCGAACGATGTTTGTTCACAGATTTCTTTGTGATTAACGGTATTTCTTATATTCGTAAGACAACTAGACAATCAAAGTTTTCGTTTCCATTATGGAATTGTCGATATTAATTAAAATTCAGGAGTTTAAGGCCTGTTTTTTTCGACTGAATCAAAAAGGCGCCACTGCTTAAACCGTTCCTTACCCTATCATTGAACCGGCTAATTAAGAAGAGTTCTTCACGTTTTTTTCGTCAGTTGACAGCTTTTCAATGGTTTTAGCTCCGAAACTGTTTTGTGCTTGTGACGCTTTTTGACATTTTTACGTTCTAAATCGCTCCTATTATGACATTAAAATTTGCTTTTTTGACATTTGACATTTTGACATTTGACGTTTTTGTCACAGAGGAAGAAGGAGATGAAAAATCAATAGCAGGAAAAAAATAATTAGCAAGAGATGGAACGAGAAAGAAGGAATAAGGAGAGATACAGAGAGATACAGAGAGAAAAATAGAGCGAGAAACAAAGAGAAAAGGAGAAAACGAAATTAAAAGATAGAGAAGCAGTAAGAAACACAGAAAGAGAGAGAGAGAGAAATAGAAACAGAAAGAGTGGAAGATAGGAAAAGACAGAGGAAGAAAGAGAGGAACAACGATAGAGGAAAAAAACGAGAAAGAGCGAGGGAAGCGAGAAGAGAGAAGAAGAGAGGAATAGAGAGAGAGAAAATGAAGAGAGAAAGAGGGAGAAAGAAGAGAGAAAAAGAGAGGTAGAATAAGAGAGAGGATAGGGAGAAAAAAGAGAGAAGAGGTAAAAAGAGAAAAAGAGAAAGAGATGAAGGAAGAAGAAGAGAGAAAAAGAGAGAGAGAGCCAAACGAGAGAAAACGAGAAAAAAGAGAGGACAAAAAGGGAGGAAAAGAGAGAAATAAAGAGAGGAAAAGATAGAGAGAGAAGGAAAAAGAAAAAAAGAGAAAGGAAAGAGAGAGAAAAAGGAAGATAGAGGCTAAAAAAGAGTAAGAGAGAGAATATAAAAAAAAAGAAAAAGAGAGCTTCAGCTTGACGACCGTAATTTTGTAGTTGCTCTTCCGTGATCGATCTAAGCTAAATCTAGCTACTCGGGATTAGTAGCTACTTCTTTGTTGGATCAATAACGGCGCCGGCCACGTCCTTACGATCGTTAGGGTAAGGAAGAATGTTGTAAGTAAGGAGGTTTACAAAAGTTCACATCAATGGACAACCTTATTCTAATTCCCTAACAAAAAAGGAGGTTTAACAGGCGTTGTTGTCGGAAACCGAGTTTACCACTGTATCTCCATGACTACGGTGGAAAGGAAGGGTTGTATCACCGTGGTAAGTGACAGAGTCGGACAGTGTTGCGTGCGAATTAACTCATCGAGAAGACGAACGATGAGTATCTTTCATGTCAGATCCTACTCGTAGCATCTAGCTCATCCTGTTTTCCTCCATCCTGAGGTCTTTGGAAGGTGTACATGGCGGTTTCGTTAATCATAATATTTATCGACCTAACGAAATCTGCATCTAAACGGTCACAGTGAAAAAGTATCTGGGTATACCTCGCAAAGTCACAACATTTCGAAAACATGAATATGAGCAAAACTCCTCTATTCTTTCCCACCGTCGCAGGTATTCGGAGATTCGACATTTCAAACCGATTCCCTCATTGTTAGCGACGCGAGTGTTACCTATATAACGATGGTTGGTTATGATTATGACCAATCATCGTACAATTCCCAACAGTTACCTATATAATATAAAAACTGGCAAAGTCTCATGCATTCAAAACCCTAATAATTCGAAAACTGCTGTTATAAATATTGGCCAAAATATAGTCTTCAGTTTGTTGATAAAATATCGAACTAGTCATAATTGAGGCATAGTATATAAAACCTCTGCTCAAAAGCTGGAAAATTCGGATAAATAAAGCATAAAATTTCGGCTAGCATTACTGCACCATACTATAAGCTGCTACATCTCTTGTTAATAAAATGCCAGAACAAATTAAAAAATTTTGTTGTCATGTTAATCCATGACTATAGTTAACCGTCCCGTCGACCAACAAGATTCTTAAAATAATGAGAAAAAATTATTTGTGTTCAAAAGCAAGGAATATCATAGAATAATGGCGCAAAATCGAGCAAAATGTCCAATAGATAAACGCTTGCGGAGAACGCGCTCCGCCAGCGAAAAAAGGGCTTCTCCCAAGAATCATCACTGATCACAGATACAAAAAAAGACCGGACCACACTTTGTTTCTTCGTTATGAAATTTACAATTTTCCAGCTCGTACAAACCACCATAATCACTGTTACTCTTCATCTTCATTAGCCACACTCAGTTGTCGGGTATGATTTCTAGGTGTTATTAAAAATTGGTCGCAGCTTCCACGGATTTCAAAATTGGCGTCACTATCACCGGTAGTACAAAACTACCTAACTTTGTATCACCTTTTCCACCTTTCCCTTTGCACTTAATTACGCCACAAAAAGACTAAGTAAGACGTGGTACACGATTTTGCTGGCGTTACGCCACCTTTCCCTTTGCATTTAATTACAATAACGCCCTAGAAATCTGCCCGGAGCATTTGAAAAAGTGGACCACACAGGTCGAGTGCTCGTACCGAACTCAGAGGATAAAAAAAAGAAACAGAGAGAAAGAGAGAGGAAAGAGAGGAGAGAAAGAGAGAGGAAAAGATAGAGAGGAAAAGACAGAAAGGAAAAAAACAGAGAGATGAAGGAGAGATGGAGTGAGAGAGAGAGAGAGAGATGAAGAAAGAGAGGGAATATGAGAAATAGAGAGAGGGAGAGACATGAAAGTTACAATAAAAAAAAGCAAGAGACACAGAATAAAGGCAACAAAAAACATGCAAAATAAAGATATGACTAATTTAAATACAGGATTTCCTAGTTTGAATAAAACTTTTCGTTATTCATAATTTTTCTTCTCAAGAGTAATTTTTCTAAATTTCGTATGGGGCCATCCACATACCACGTGGACAGATTTATAACGATTTTTGACAACTCGCAAGCCTACCTACACATTTTACTAGAAAAATAATGCAAAATTTAGCTAGGGGACAACCGTACAGAACGCATCAGCGGGTTAAGATCGCCCGTGCTATTACTTTTAGCCATTATGGTGCACTTTTTGGTATGAGAACTGAAGAAAAATTGGTTTAGGAGCATTTCTCGCTTGAAAAATGCGTTGCGGCACCAACTTTGAAGGCCCATATCTTTTGATCAATAAATACCACCACCGCGAAATTTTCAGGGCAGTTTCGAAATTTTGTCAAAAATACTTGTGATTTTTTTCAGATTTTTCAGTGCCCCAGAACATAGATTTTCAACATATTGTTTCAAATAATTACTATTGAAAAAATAGTTTATTTCTTCAAAAAAATATTTTCGTAAACTACAACTCAGGATGCATCTGCTGTGAAAATTTCATCAAATTCGATGCAATATTTTTAAAGCTATGTCTATTTAAAAACAACTTTGACCTAAATTTCAAATGACAATAACAACTTGTAAATTTACTCAAACTCAATAAAAATTGGAAAATCAACTTCCCGAGTGAAACTCTTGAAGTTTTTAATACTTATTTGAAAAAATTAGACATCGCGGTTTTTAGTGATCCGTTTCACGAATTCTGACCCTATTACCTCATTTACTATGCAAAGAGTATTATGAGAAATGTAAAAATAACTCAGTTATCACTCAAACAGGAAGTAAACAAAGAGACTATTGCAATGTCACTTAGCTCATTTTATAAAGTTACTCGAGATTTCATAATTTAAAACATCGTAAGTTGAAATCTTTTAAATCTAAACGACGTCAAGCACAAACTAAAGTTAGTTTTTAAGCGAGGTATAATAAGAATCAATAAGAACATATCTGTGCATTATTGGATCAATTTACTGCTTAATTCAAGGCGAAAAAGCTGCATATAAAAAGTGCTCTTTCACCAAGACAACACTCCTTCTCATTCTTCTCGCGATACAACTGATAATTTTTCGCTATCGCCCTGTTGTCTGCGTTATGAACCTGTTTTATATTCAAACCTATTGTTATTTTTTAAATTAAGTTTAAGTTTTCCTTAAATGTTTTGTTAAAGCCATTTTGTTATTTTGACGTAGAAATACGTCGTTCAGTAAGGCTAAGGGTGTTATATGAAAGTTATAAATCGGAACACTCAATAATCATTGTTCAATTTCAAATGCTTGTAACTCGATTAGTTTTCATTCAACAATTGATTGGAAAATTATTAACACGTCCACCAAAATTGAAATTTTATGACGTAAACTATTCTACTATTTAAAAATGTTGGGCCATGTTTTGATCGCAAATTTCGACCAGTTGGACTTTTGAACCGAAATCTTATCTTGAAGGGCAAAAATCGACACCAGATACTATATTGAATTCCAGGATGGTTTCTTGAAAACAGCCTAAAATGGGTAAATACCAGCTAATATGATTTCTTGAAACGAGGTGACAGAAAACCGACCCCAGACGTTAATTTGAAATTCAAATGGTGGACACCAATATAGACTCCAGGCACTGTTGTGAATTCCAAGGTGGCAATTTTCGGTTCCTGGAAAACAACCATAAATGGCCAATTATGAATATTCCCTAAACCAAAATAATGTCCAGAGACCGGAAATCGACTCCAGAAGTCGTTTTTAAGTCCAAGTAGATGATTTTCGGAATTTACTCGTTTTTTGCACGTTTTTTGAAGATTATGCGTTTTTAATACAGATTCGCATGAAAAGTCAGTCTCTACGGGATATGATTTTTTTTTTCAAACGATTTAAATTTCCAAAATTTCCAAAATCCGGTTTCGGAATAATTCCCGGTTTTTTCCTAACCATTTTTTCTACAAAAAATGTATAGACATTGTTATTCTGAATTATTAAACCTGTGCTATATGAAGATTGCTTATGAAAATTTGTGAAAAAAAAATTGTTTGAAATCTTGCTATCTGGAATGATTTTCCAATTCGATATTGCTGAAAAAATAATGGGAAGTTTAAACTAAAAAATACTGAAAACAGTTCCAAATAAACAATAAAATTTAAAAATATAATTTGTTAAATCTCAAAATTTATCACTTTAAAAGCTTGAGTATGGTCGATCTTCAGAAAAACATCTTTAAATACCAAAAATTAAGTAGGGTATCGAACGTCTTTGGCTGTGGTTTTTTCCGGCAGGGTTTTTACAGCAATACTATGCAAAATCCTGTCGTGGACAATTGCTACCGAAGACTTTCAATACCGTAAATAAACAATTTACGATTCTTTACGTAATTTAAATTTTCAAATTAATAATTTCGATAACTTGAGACTCATTTTATAGTATTTTCGGATTTTTTTCGAATAATTGGTGGAAAACCAAAACTTTTTTAGGTTATGATTTTTTTAAACTTTTTTCAGTTTGAAAAGATAGTGAATATGAAGCATTTATTCATACTTTATACAAGATAAAATTACACCGACAATTTGTAAAGCAATCAGTATCTCGATTCCACTAACAGCAATGCTAGACTGGTGATAGGGTATTATGACATACAACCCACCCATCAACCTATCATCCTACATCCCACGTCAATAAAACCCTGGTCGCCGCAGAAGGATCAACCGGATAACCACGCATTTGGTCCGAAAATTGCGTCGTCCTGTTTTTCACGAGGATCTGAACGCGACGGACCAACATCTGCAATTGTTGCTTGCTCGGTGCAGGAAAGTGGGTTCAACCGGGCGGACAACCGCAAGAAGAAGTAAACGCGCGCGATAGCCTCGGATGCAAAACTGCATCATCCGAAATTCGTCGCCAAATAACCGTTGATAGGCGAACCTCCGCGGCACTCTACTTTCCCTTCTTTTTTTTCTTCTTTTGTCCACTATTCACTGCGGCTGGCTGCTTTGGATAGCCGAACCGCAAGCTGCAGTTTCAGCACCATTCACTGCACTGGACTGGAAGGACAACGTCAACGACGTAATGACAGATATCAATTGAATTTCTCTGTTCTCCCGGGGAACGGGTGATGGAACCGAGCGCGGGGCTTGTCGATGAGGGCGAACCTTTTACCAGATAGTGCAAAATTTCGAAAGCGCACTTTTCTGTGCGAATGTGGGTGGCCTGCGTTTGGTTCCGAGATTCCGGAGACACCGGAATGCTCGATTCACGCGCGCAAGGGGAATTCCGTCTGCACGACGGGAAAGGATGTTTGTTTCTTTTTACAACTCTCTCGCTGGTCGTGCGACGTGGAATGATTTTTGTTTTCACGGGAAACTGCCAGGTAGAAAAACGAATCGAGCACTTTGTTATCTGGCTCCCGATGAATTGGTTCGGGTTGGTTTGGACCTAGTCCTAGTCGTTTGCGAGTAGCGCCGTATAGGCAACATCGGACAGGAAAGCTACGACAGTTTGGAATAGGATGTGATATGTGATGATTTTTTTTTACTCATCGTCCTAAATAATAACAGCACAACCGGTTGTCAGTCAATAGTGAATTCGATAACACTTTTCTCTCCGCCCGAGGGGAATGACAACTCGCCCGATCGGGTTGGCGAACGAGGGAAGACATGTAAAAGGATTTGTGATTAAACCGAACGGGGATGACAAAAGCTTCCAGCAACTGAGCTGAAAGATAGGGAACAAAAAAGTTAGAATCTACAGAGGAACTGCGATGACAGCTTGTGGACGGGACAGATCCCGGTTGGACAGATTTCTAAGCTCGGTTTGTTATTGGAAGTCCGTTTGTAACTGGTTTTCATTTTCGACAAGCGCAGCTTTGCAAGCTATTGAATTCCGTGCGGTGTATCTTTTCGAAGAAAAATTATTGCAACAAAAATGTTATAGGAACTCAAAAGTCATAATGTAACATTCGTAATATTTGAAAAATCCATCACAATGCAGAGTCAAATACATCAAGCAAATCCTAATAAAGGTTAACGGTGCGGAACAGAAACAATGGTAATCGAAAAAGTTCCCTCTGAATACAACGGTCTTCGTCGAGCCAATTTGCCACGCGGACATTTGAAAATCATTAGCACGGTTCCTTCTAATGGAAAACTCGACATTGCCCTGCAAATACGGTAACTCCGTTATCCTTCCACGTAGCCTTCTATTGAGATTGGTAGCAAGAGAGCGATGATGATTATGATGATGTTCCACATAATCCGCTTCGCTGTCTGGGGCTTCCCACCGTCGTTGGTCGCCGGCCTCCTGCTGCCTGCTGTCCCAGCGGTAATCTTTTTAAATGGATCAAATTTAATTTCCGTTCTCCCATTAAAGATGAGCTGTTATAACTGACTCGCTACCCCATCAAGAAGTATGCGCAAACATCAACCGAGCTCTCCCCTTCTCATCGAAGCCAGAGCTTGCCAACTTCACACCTTAGATGGCTATTTCGAAAGAGATAAACACCGCTGTATAACTGCCATTTTTCGCCACTCACGAGACTCGGAGGGATTTTTTCCCCAGCTGCGCTGGTCATCAGCCTTCTAGTCCACGAGCACGAGCAAGCAATCCTTCGAGAAATGGGTACCGGGTAACAAAACCGGAGGGCCGGGGACAAACAACCCTGTGTGACTATAAAAATGATAAACGCTTGGATATTTTTGCGTCACATCCTTGTCCACGTTGTCCGCGGGATCATTTTCTGCCGGCGCTCATCATACCTTCATTTCCTGTCCATTACGGAGCAGTGTTATTGCCCAAAGTATCCGACCGAGTTTGGATTATTAAAATGGAATAATATGGAATGTGCTTCTTGGAATGATGAACAGATTATTCGAAGGATACAGAAAAGTTGTTTGGTGTTTTTTTCTTCGTAATAATCATTTATTTATTACTTTTCGAATAGTGTGTTCCGAGATTATGGAAAATATGCAATTCATGTTTCCTATAATCGATATCGAAAATTCAGAATAAAAGTGTTCGTCTTCAAGGCTCTCCACGAATCAAGTTATTTTTCGATGTCTCCATATGAGCAGAACTACTGATCAGTCAGACCATGTGCAATCGAGCGGAACGAGTAATTATCGGAAGCAGAATATGGAGGGTGAGGTAAGAGTTTTCTATATAAATTTCAACGACTTTGGCAATATGAAGCCGAACGTTGTCATGCAGTATTTTCACGCACAGTACTTAATCGCATCAATTGAAGTCGATACCGTTTCCCGTTTTGTTCGTTTACGACACAAAAGAAAACTCCTCTTTTGCCGCTGGAGCAGTTATTCATAGATGAAAAAACGACGTTAAATCATAAAAAAACCCAAGTTTCTTGATTTTGAATCATTCCCAAGGCATGTAATCGCTTGTAGTTGGCTTGGTGGGTAACTCTTAATACCGGAGCAAGCTATACCTGCGTTTGGTATGGATCTTCATTAAGCAATTCAGCAGTTCAGTGGTTCGAAAGTTCCAAGTCCTTCTTCACGCGGACAATTGAGCCGTTGAGAGCAAAAGTGGTACATGTGACATTTTTACACTTTTTGGGTTTTTTGCATAATTGATGCAGAACGCAATAATGTACTAGAATATCCAAGAAAAATCGAGATCTGATAACCTAAACCAAATTTATAGCCAACACATTTTTTGGTAATTGACATAATCGCAATTTCGTTGACAGCAAAAGTGGTGCATGTCCAGTCTGTGCATGTTAGAGGAATTGTAATTCGAAATTCTTAGGATATAAAACACTCATGTCTTCAGAAAAGTTGGTCAAGTGATTGAGTCCTTTTAGATGAAGATCTGTCTGCTTTGGAATTTTCTTACTACGTGACGCTAGTGTACTCGTGACTATTTTGTAACAGAAAGCATTTTACCTATTCTAGTATCAACTCGTATGCTGTTACCAAATACATATACACTAGCGTCACGAAGAGACTGAATTCCTTAACAAACAGATCATCATTCTATAGTACTCAATCACTTGGAACACTCTGCTGAAAACATGAATGTTCTATGTCCTAAGATTAGAGAGCTGTAATGCATCCTACATGCTCACACTGGACATGTACCACTTTTGCTCTCAACGTTTTCAGTTTGTCATTATTTTTCCCATAGAATAAAAGTGGTACATTTTTTTTCTATTAAATTTGGTAAGTTTCTCAACCAGAACTCGTTATGCTTTTATGCACCGTCTTTTGAAACCTTTCCAACAATGGTTTAGTGCTGAAATGTTGAAAATAATTTACTTTTTGAGTGTTGTCGTTTATCACGTCTCCTTAAAAATTTACCTAATGGCACATGCAAGCATGGAAAAGTTCACTCACTAGCAATATTTAATGCAAATGTGCTCTTTGATTCATCAGTTATCGTTCAACTATTTCCACTCGCGTACAAGTTTTCCATAGAAACGCTGCTGATTGTTTTTCGCTTCTAAGAGTTCCGAATACCATAGAGGGAGACTGAATGATTCAAACACGATAGTATTTTTTGTATCCAAGTTCACTTGCATTCAACATTATCGCGAGAATCTTTGAGATATTATCGCCAGTGATACAAAATTATGAATCCAAATGAACGTTAGATTGCGTTCAATTGTTTGCTTACCGGAGCAAGCAGGTATCATCAATACTAACGGAAATTGTAGCATGGTGCATTAGCATGTGATACTTGAAATCACCAAGAATCATCGTGGTATATCACGGTGAAAGCAAGACGTGGAGTAGCCGAACCAATTTGAAAAATTTGAAAGAATCATTGCGATCGCTTGAGTGCAATCGTTTACGAATCTTTCGTGAAACACTCGCTATATGTTGCTCGCTCCGCCTAAAGTAGGCAATACTGAAACAAAATCATCAAAGAAAGCTACCATATATTTCTTTGGTCCAAGTTGTCTCTTGCATGCGCGAGAATGTGTAACTTTTAATAGCGATGGATTGAAAACTAGGATTGAAAGCTTATAAATAGCAATGATACCCGAATGATTGTTATGCGATACGAGTTTTTCCATCCTTGGGCACATGTACCACTTTTGCTCTCAACGGCTCAATTTTCCTTTTTAGAGCAACGGATCCAACCAAGTTATGTTGTTTCACGTAAATCAGCCTTTCCGTAAACTTTTTCCAACTCTCGAAGCGCTGCAGCCGCCGTTTTTACTTTTTTATGAAATGAGAATAGAATTGTTTAGCACAAATTGAAAAATTTTCACACAACTAAAAGTATATGACATCACAATAAAATCATAAGTGGTAGACTGACGTTATCCAATAAATTCACACCAGAAATTAAAAACGAATATCAAAACATTTTGTAAGCAAATCAGGTATTATTTAATACCTGATATTAAAGTTAATAAACAATCGAAACAAAATGTAAATACTTTATATTTGGAAAAAAAGCAAGAGAAGAAAACCTCTTAAGAATCTGTTCTGTTTCCAAATATGTTGATCCCAGCTCAGGTACGCGTTATTTACTTAAACTTGTAACATACCTTGTTATAAAATATTGAATTGTAACATTGATCATGCAATCACGGAAAATTTCAAAATATAAATGTTCGAGATGCAGCCAGTCTTGTCGTTTCTCCTCAGAGAATCACTAGCGTGCAAGAGAATATCTTTTACTGCGAAAACAACTACTCTTCTCACTGGCGGGCAGAGCGACGCACTTGATTGAATCGTATGTATCTGAGCGAATCGTATGTATCTGAGGAGCTTGCAAAAACACAAAAAACAGGTGTGAGCTTTCTCACAAGAAAGGACATCACGCTCAATAAAGAATAACAAGACTTGGTGCAGTAATACCGAACGAAGAATGAAGCGCATATTACCATGTTATCAAAAATTAGGATGATCAAAATTTTCGATGCAATCAAAAGTCATTTTTTTATTTTCGCAGATATAGATAGAGGTTTTTGTATAATTTTTTAGCCCCGTTAGTTTTAAGCAATTATGTCAAAAAAGTTTTTTTCTATGTTTGGAAATAACCGAATTATTTTGAAAAACATCTTTTACACTCTAACTTTTTAATTTCAATTTTCATGTCAACGGTTTTTAAAGCTTCTTAAGACAAACATTTTGCAATGCGTGAATATCTCAATACCATTCAAAGTCGTTGATATCTTATATATAAAATAAAGTTACATATATGTGCGACCGCCCATAACTTTACAACGAAGCGTCTGATTTGAGCTGGCTTTGTTTTGTTGTGTTCGTCTTCATCCAAGGCAAATTGTTACGGCGAGAAAACTGAGAAAATTCAAAGGAAAATGGTGGAATTCACGAAAATAGAATATCCATACAACGAAAATGAGATAGCAGAAGGCGCAATGAACAACAATAATATGACAGCAATTTAAAATAGGTGACCCTCGACAGTTATTTTGAAAGCATCCTTTAAAAGCTACCACCGAAAATTAAATACAAATAGAAGCACGCTCGACTGGTGGCTACCGTCAAGGTGATCGGTTCAACTATCTAAACATATAAAAATGCAGCTCTGTCTGTCTGTCTGATCCATATAGGCTTGGAAACTACTGAACCGATCGACGTGAAATTTTGTATATGAGGCTTTTAGGGGCCGAGAAAGGTGACTAAGATAGTTCGAGACCCCTCCCTTTTCTGGGAGGGAGGGGTCCCATACAAATGAAACACACATTTCGCACAGCTAGAGAACCAATCAAGCAAATATAACCAAATTTGGTTTGTGAATGTTTTTCTATGTAACAAATATGTCCCTAATGGTTCGATACCCTTCCCTCTTCTGGAAATAAGGGTTCCAAACAAATTAAACACAAATTTCTGCACATCTCGAGAACTAACCAACTAAATGGAACCAAATTTGGCAGGTGAATATTTTTAGGGGTAAAAAAATATGTCCATAATAGATTGACACCCCTTCTTCTTCTGGAAAAGTAGGGTTTTCTACAAATGAAACTCAAATTTTTTCACAACTCCAGAACTTTTTTGTCGATTACAGTAAATGAAACCAAATTTAGCATGTGGAGGTTTTTGGGGACAAAAAATATGTTAAAGATGGTTCAACATCCCTTCCACTTCTGGATGGGAGTGCTTTTATACAAATCAAACATAAATTTATATTGTGATTTGATACTCCTCCGTACTCTGGAAGTGGAGGAAGGTCTCCCATACAAGCTAGACAGATATTTCAACCAGGTTTTCCTGAAAGCAGCCTACAATAATCGGGTCGATGCACAGGAGTCAATACTCGACTCCATACGCCATTTATAAATTTAAGATAGAAACCTCCGGTTTCTAATATGGGTATTTCCGGAATCGCAATGGTGCTCTGAAGCCACAAGTCGACCTCAGGCAACATTTTGAATTGTAAGATGGCAACTTCCGGTTTTCGGAAAACAGCCGAAAATGACCAAATACCACCCACTATAAGTATCTCCGGAGCCAGAATGTTGCAAGAAGCTAAAAATTGACCTCAGACACCATTATGAATTGTAAGATGGCGACTTTTGGTTTCTGGAGAACAGCCGAAAAAGACCAAATATTGCTTATTGTAATTGTAATATTGTAATCGAGATGGTGCATAGAACTATTTAGAATTCAAAGATGACCACTTTTAGTTTCTGGAAAACAACAAAATTACTGAACACCACCCAATATGAGTATTTGCGGAATCAGATTGATGCCAGTAAAACAGCTGAAAATGATCGAATACCACTCAATATGAATATTTTCAGAATAGAGGTGATGTACAGAAGCCAAAAGTTGAGGATGTTGTCATTCGATAAAACCAATCATTTCAAACGATTTGCCATTTGACTTTGATCATATCCTATGGCCGATTCGTCGTGCATTTTTAGACTATAAACTAATCGCAAGGAATCAAGGGATTTGGAGTGCTTAAAATTATTAAATTAAACACAAAAAATGAGCGAGACGAAGTTTGCCGGGTCAGCTAGTTTTTCATATAAAATACAATCAATTAATTTGTTTGTCGTTCTTTTTGGGGCAAACATAAGAAAATATCTGTAGGCTTCAATTTAAAGAAACATTATTGAACTCTAATAAAAGCCGGTTTTTTTTCTGGCCACCTTTTTCCGAACTGATCACCCAAAGTGTTTTAATTATGCATCAAAATTGCAGAGATTGGTCTTCATCGGATACAAACGGACTCGTGTTTGTTTTTGTTGGGTCGTTAGGGTGGCCAGTTCTTAAGCTTAATTCGATACATTTTATTTTCAAAAATTCATAACTTTTGACCCGCTGATGTCATAAATGTTATAATTCTAAATGTCATAAATGTCATTAATGTCATAAATGTCATAAATGTCATAAATGTCATGAATGTCATGAATGTCATAAATGTCATAAATGTCATATACGATCGGACACTGTCAACACCGCAGGGCATCACACCAACACAACGAGGCGCAACAAGGCGGTTGGCGTACCTGCTGCTACTGTCCGTGTGTATCATCTGTCAGTTGAAAAAAGTGCAAATCATAAAAACAAACTAAATTGGCTATTGCTAGAAAAAAAGGTTTCAATTCGCATCAAAGTAAATTTAAACGATCATTACGTTAGTGAAATTTGGTAAATTACATTGAATTAAGATAATTTACAAGTTTACAAGGATTTCAAGTAATTATATTGGCATTGGTAGTTTAAGAATTATAAACTAGTGAAGATGTTTCAAGGTTCTCCTAGGGCGAAAGGTCCGGTTCGACGTGATTTGGTGGCTAACCTGAAAATAGACTACGGTCGTAGTGTCCAAGAGGAAAAGGTTAATAATAATTGTAAGTTTGTTAATTGTAACGTTGAAGCAAAATGATGCTCAAAAATATATTCCCTATAGTTTGAGCTGTCACAAATTTAAAGGTGCTGCTTCAAAAAAATTGGTTCGTTATCTGAACAGACGCGATTATCCGGAACATCAAAAAAAATTTCATTCCGGATAATCGAGTTTTCCGGATAATCAAATCACAGAAAAAATATGTAAATTTGCTATTGACGAACATAATATAAATATTTGCTTTTTTTTATTTTACTTGTATGATGCAGTGGCGTAACCAGAAATAATTTCTGAAGCGCAAAGGGGTAAAATCTTGAGAAGCAAAAATGAATTGGACATTAATTATTTTTTTTAATTTATTCGAACATTTTCCAAACAAGCCGGAAGTGACAAAAATGGTACCAAATATGCCAGAAGGGATGGTAAAGGTAAAATTTTTGAATAAAAATTAAAAAGCGAACACAAAAAAATAAAATTCCGGAAAGTCGAGTCTAAATTTCCGCATAATCGAATTCCGGATAATCAAGTCCGAGCTGTGTGTCATAAATATTGTGAACGTGTGATGAATGTGATAAATATCATCAATGCCGTGAAGGTCATAAATGTCATAAAAGTCCTTCATAAATATCAGAAATGTCATAAATGTCTTATATATCATAAACGTCATGTTTTTCATAAATGTCATATATGTCACATAAATGTTATATTTGCCATTAATATCATAAATGTTATTTATATCACAAATATTATAAATGTCGTAAAATTCATAAATGACGAAAATGTCATAAATATCATTAATGTCAAAATTTCCATAAATGTAAGAATTTTCATAAATGCAAAAACAAATTAAAATGTTTTAAATGTTGAAAATGTCGAAAATGTCATGATCGTCAATTATGAGTACGTGAGACTTCCGAAACATACTGATACATCCAGAAAAAATATAATTTTTGACCGGAAGTGTTGCCAGATAGATAATTTTTGTATTCAAAAACTAAATTTGCATCTCGGCAAATTCAAATTTCATTTTAAATTTGATAGTTTCATCGTGGTACTTGGAAAATTTTAAGTAAGAACACCACCCCGAGATAATATGAGCCAATCTCGAGTTAAATAATAGTTTTAAATTACCTAGTTAAGTTTTCTTACAGGACGCAGGACGTCCGAAAAATACTAGTAGGTGGTTTTTGAAAAAAATAAACTGATGATTCCATAAAAAATATTATATTTGACCACCGGAAGTGATGCCAGATAGAATATTTTTGTATTTCAAAATTAAATTTGCCAAATTTGGAAAAATTTTCACTCATTACTCCGAATATGTGATATTAAATCACATATGATATTGGTCATGATGATTGAATTTATTGAGAAACCAAGATAAAATAAAAAAAAACATAACCGTAGCACAATCTAAAAAAAAAATTATTTGAGTAATTCATGGTTTTTATGGTAACCATATTCATGAGATAAACTGTTCATCATGGCAATCCTTGGTTGCACAGGAATAGAATTTGTGTACTGCTGCAATAGATATACCAGCGCACACTGGTTCTAAAGCCGCGAAAATGTGATCGAAATATGTTGACCCAAAAATTTGATTTTGGAGCCATAGTCTTAAAAAAGGTTGTTTCATTATTTATAATCCACGTTATAGAAGTTGGAAATTTGAGATTATTGCAATTAACAGTGAGAAACAAGCATAACTTTTCTCATTTTGGAATATAAAAAACCACTTGTTTCGGCAAAGTTATAGCACATTTCAAAAGGAACTTGCTACTTGTTTTCAATTTAATTTTTTATAGTGAATAGTGTTGTTTGGTATAACATAACAACCAATTTCTTCGAAGAAAGCTGGTTGCTATCTCACATATTTTTTTGATGATTTTTATTAAAATAATGCATATAAACTAACTGCATATAAACTAACTACTTTTTACTCAAAAAAACAAATATTTTGAAGCCGCAGTGCCTTCAGCAAAGTTGTTTGATTAACTATTCTTCACTTTATATAAGTTGTAATTTGGTGATTAATCCACCTAGAGGTGAAAAACGAATATTAGTTTCCCATTGTAGAATATTGTAAAATTGAAGAAAATCACTAGTAAATGTTATATTGGAAAAATTGATTCTTGTAGCAATGAATTAATGGAAAACTTTACAATTTAAATAGCAGATAGAAGTACGGTATTTTGAACAAAGTTGTTTCTTTTCTATTTTTCAACTTTACTGCAAGCACTAGGGCTAAGAAATCATTTTTTTTTTTTTGGTTAAAATAATTTCTAGCACGTTTTTGTAGCTTTGAAAACTTTCAACAAAAATTTCAAACAAAATACTGTACTTTAAGGCGATTTAGAACAAACCATTAGAGTGAAAATTTCTAGAACGCATAATCCAAAACAAAATCACCAACCGAAACCTATTAATAAAATCGCACCTTCGAGAAAAATAATCCTCCGTCATTGTTGTCATCGTTTTAAGATTGTTTGTTCTGCTGAGGACAGCTTTCAGTCAAAACGCGGATCTAACAGGACAAGACGCTTTTCCTCTGGCTTATTATCTGCCATTTTTTTCTCGTACCGTTTCGTACTAGAATATCAGAGCCTTAGTCTTTGGTGCTGACTGAAGAATGTTAACCATGTTGATCGGTATTACCTCTGACATGAATTCGAAGGTGTTTTTCAACTTATGACGATTTCTAAAAATATTTTAGCTTGCTTCCTGCTCAACAAGGTTGATAAAACAATACTGATTCCAACCCTGCTGAAAATTATCCTCTCCTTCGTACGTCCCTCAAGAAACGGAAAGAGTTGAAAGAAAAGACCGGTAATGGAGAATAATCCGCTGTTTCAGCTGAGAGCAGCGAATCTCCTCGTCTTGATAGGTACAGCACGCGGCTGCTGGTATGGTGGCACGAAGATGAGCCATCAGATCTTTTCGCCATCTTTTTGTGCGACCGACCGGCCTGCCTGCCTGCGTTCGCCTTTCGGTGCACACAAATGGACCAGTCACGGTCAGGCGCGAAAATAATAGCAAATTATTATCATTTATATGCTAATCTAATATCATTTTGCCGTCTTTAGAGGTGCCATTAAAAAATCCCTTCGCTCGCGTTAAGTTGGCGTTTATCGGTTTTTAAGTCCCCCTCTTCCCCTAGTTTTCTGCTTTTCTCCTTCCCGTTGGATTACGGTTTTTATTTTATCAAGGTGAACCCTTCCCGGTTGGTAATATAATTGAATTTTCTCTGAGGAATCATAATGATGGTTGAGATGTAAGAGTAGGCTCAGGTTTAGTAACCAGTAATGAATCAAATTAAAAAAAATTTAATATAAATACTAGATTCAACTTTAAAAATCGTCCATATCGATTCACTGCCAAACAGTAACGACACTCTGCAAAAACCCACGAGACGTACTACATGATCCAGTGCAAAAGTTTGGGGTGTATCACCGAACCGGAATCCATCGTTATCGTTACAACACGTCCGTCCATTTGGGCAGAGGAACAGATTACCCACCTGCAAGAATCAATCATCCACCCCGTTGCCACCCACCAAGGGCTCGCTGACCGGACCAATCCGATGACTGGCTGGCCAGACGCAGATAGCCATAGCGAAAACAACGTGGCCGATGGTCGGGAACTCCAAGAGCAGCTCCGACGACACACAGTCATTGTTCCAGGAAGGATGCACAGCTTTGGGAGGCGCGGTCGTCTGCACTCCTGCCGGCGGAACAGTCTTGCTATGTTTACAGACTCGTTTACATTCCGGAGCGCTTGGAGGAGATTTTCCTCTGGGTTCTAATCTCGGCCAGATCTCATCCCTTGGGTAGGGATTTGTGAAATGAAATCTTTTTCCGGCTTTTCTGGGTAGCCGAAACAGAAAGTGAAGAGTGGAGAGATACGACCCGGCTGGATGAGTAACGAAGTTGTTTACGTTTTACGTACCGTATCGAGCGGAACCATCGAATCCGTCGTCGTCGTTGTTGTCTCACACGCGTGGATCATCATCGCCGGTGCTGTCGTCGTTGTCGTAGTCGTCGATGCTCTGTTGAATCGAACTTCGCAATGGATTGGGGCCTGTTGTCGCGGCCATATCAGGAATCGTATTGTACCTAACCTATCCACAGAATGGCGTCTGCGTCTGCACATTTCTAGATATGGGCCATGATATAGTGCTATTTCGGGTAGCAGCGTCATTCGAGGAAAGCTACTTTCATCCGACAGACATATCATTCCTTCTGCCGGTGCGTTGGTTGCTGTTTGAAGAGCTATTAGGAGGTAACAGCTTAAGTATTTTCCAGGCGGGATATGATATGTAAAATATGATTTGATAACGTCACATTTATTCAGAGAAGAACACTTTTGAAACCGTTGAACCAGATTTATGTCACAGAAAAGGACGAAGAAACGAACTTGGAAACTTTTCATTCCAAATTTATTTTTCTGCTTTTTAGAATATTTCATCTTTTATGTCTGCATTTTTTCTTAAATTGTCAAAAAACCTCATATGCAATTGATTGATTGATTGAAAAAACATTCAAACAGTTAAAAAGTAAAACAGAAATAAGAACTATTCCTGCTCTGTTGTCAGCGCCGTTAACAAAAAAAAACCTTAACTTTATTACACTGCACTATCGTAGCTGAGGAAGGTCGAAATCGAACTCGAACGGAGTAAAAATTTCATTCACAAAAATTGCCCTAGTCCCTAGAACACACGTATCCGAGCCGCAAAAATAGAAACGGCAAATTATCGTGTCTCTACGAACCACTTAAGCCCATAAATTCCCCCTTGTGCAAGTGTTGGTTGCGTCTGGCCCGGCTGTGATAAAAATTGTCTCTCCGTCTGGGGGATGTTTTCTCATCTTTTGCTTTTTATGTTTGTATGGAACTACATCCACAAGGAGAAGATTGGCGACTGAAAGTTTTTGTTTTTTTTTTCTAATTTTTTTCCTACTCTACGCATCGTAGGCCGCCAGCCGGATTCGGCACAGTGGACGGGTTTTATGCAATTCGAACGTTTATCCTTCTCCCATTCGTTTCGATTTTTATCCTTGAGCCGGTGCGAGATAAGAGTGGTTGATGGTTGCAAAAAGAAAACAAAACAAAAATAACATACACTAGTCTAGCAGCCTAGCGACATCAAGAGAATGAAATGTGAAATCGAGAGTAGAAAAAAAACGATAGCGAGATGACCATAAAAGCATTCCAAAAAACCAGACTGTAGAATGAAGGAGGAGACTTGTATCGGTGGGTGTCTTTATCTCTTCATTTTCCCTGATTACAAACCAATATGAGGGTAAAGTAAAAAGCAATAAGAACTTTGGATTCGATTCGTCTGACTCTTCATTTTGATTATGTGAATAGTATGGATTTACGAAATTTCATTTTTCCCAGAAAAGGAAAAAAATTGCAGCGCCCAAAGAAAAAATCTCTTCTGAAAATATCAGCACGTCTGAGTGCTGAATTCCAAGGGAAACGAAAATCTATCGTCGAAATGGTTCGCCTCTGGAGACTTTTCCTCCTATCGGCTTTCGCCTATCGCAAATTTCGTTTCCTGTGTGATGGAAAGCGATGGGCTGCGAGCAGATAAGAAAATACGACCGACGCACATACTCGAGGACATACCGCCACCCAACCGAAACAGAGAGCGGATATCAGCGAAGGAATCTGAAAGAATCGACACGTAACGAACCCGGTCTAGGTCGAATTTTGGGCTCTTGGCGCCGGTGCTGCCGAATCTTCACATCAGCCAAAATCACTGGGAATGCACTGGCTGTGCCGTTGCTGACGGGTATAATAGGAAAAGTTGATCTGATAAGAGCTTTTTACTACCGCTCTCTGGCTCCGGCGCGATATCGCCATGCCGGCTGATGTCCTTCTAGGACCGATTTCTCCCATAAAAGTTGGTTTTGGTAGCCGGTCGTACGGATATCGCGGTATTCATCGCTCGAGCACTGATAAGGCGAAAGTATAGTGGAACGTATATAAGGAAGATAACGTTGGAAAATCTCGCATTCCGTTTTCCTTGCCGGTTGCCCTGAGCTTCGGGCAGCATTTTCATATGCTAGCACCGTGGTAAACTGGACAGAATTTTCAGTTATTTTTAGATTGTGAATCAACAACTACAACACTGGTACTCGTGCCCCAATTCAACGCATTTCGTGTGCTTCCGCTTTCATAGCTTATCAGGATCATCCACCGCCATCGTTAGCCTGGCTGCGTTGTAAAATATAATAATAATATCGTTATCAATTTTCATCAATCAACAAAGCGTAGATAAGCGAAATACGATAGTCAGCGAAAGAGAGTGCGAGAGAGAGAGAGAGAGTGACAGCCCAAGCAAGAGAGTTCGTTCGCGCTCGCCAGAAAGGACATAGAACTCTTTCTACGACGCCGTGCCGACCCGCCGAGTAACAATGCATTTACTGGTGAACATTTCCTCCCACCCCGTAACCGAACTTCGAATCGAAAGAATTGGAAAAAGATAGATAAACGATTCACACAGTATTTGCTCCTCGATTGCTGAAGATAGTGTTGCAGCTCCAGCCAATTCTGACAGCATTCGGGACAGAGTTGAACTGAAGTGAAGTGCGCGTGTTTTGTGTTGTTTCCGGTATAGGGATCGAACAAAATAGGTAAGGGATTGTTACTGGTGCATTTTTTCAAATCTATCTCAACTTAATTTTTGCGTGCGTAATCTTCAGTGTTTCAAAAAACAAAAAATAACTTAAATAGAGTATCGGCTTTATCGTCGTCAGGTTTGTACTATTGTCGTCAGGGAGATAAATGTTTATTTGTTTATTTGTTCATCGTCTTCGATCATATCGTACAGACTGGTTTGTCTTATGCTATATTTTTGACGTGGGACACGTCTTTGTTTACTATACTGGGATGCATTCTGTAAAATTGGAAATGAAACGGGCAAATGTTGCAAATGTGGCAAAGTTTTCCTAAAAGTTTGAAACAATACCCATCCTTGAACAATCTCTAAACCTGCGTGTTAGGTACTGTAGAACCTAATAAAAACTGATGTCTTGAAAGAAAACTTGCTAGTAAAAGCAACAGTACCAGTGGAGTATAGAACCGCAGGTCTCTCGTCGTCTATGATTGCATTGGTACTCTTCTATTCGTACTGCAGCAGTACTATTCGTATTGCAGTGGTACACTTTTGTTCGTACATTTCTATTCGTATGCAATTGAGGAAAAACTACAATGCTGCTGTTGATGGTGATTGAAAGTTTATTTCATAAATATGATTGCCATGAATTACTCAACAAGAATTGTAAATTTTTGCAACGGATTTTTTTTTAATTCTATCTTCTATATTCACTAAATAATCGTGACCGGATAGTATCGAAAGAGTAAATTCCTAAATATATACATTTATAGAAGAGTAAGAACCTGCGAATGCTTGTGATTTTTTAGTTTATTTAGTAAGATTCGTACAGAATCTCTTTTTATATTTCAAAATTGTTAGATGATATACTATTATTCTAAGCTTTACCATAATAAACGTATATTTCCTGTCTTCGTAATACAGCGAATGTAGTTGCAGGCAAATGAAAAAATTGTCAAGCAAAAAATAAAAATGTAATTGTGGATTTCTACGATTTTTTGCTGGAACTTGTTAGGAATTTTGTTCAAAATATTTTCTTATGTTTTCCAATTGATGAACCTTTGTAAGGGCTTCCATATTATTTTGAAAGTAATATCCATACTATAGATTTGATTTAGTTAGAGTTAAATAAGACAAAACCATTCATTATGTTAACGTAAGCATTATTGGATTTGGTTTTTGAGGATATAGAGATAATTCTGACTTTGACGCATTATGGGAAATTCTTGGTGCTTCTTCAACAAGCACGATATGCTTGTGCCTTGTTAAATACATATTTTTTGCACAAAAAAAAAAAAAAATTATATCACCAAATATAAATGAAATTTCCTCGAGTGTTGTTGAATATATTCCAAAAATTGATTTCCAGGGGAGGCTGAAAATAAACACATTGATTCTGTCTGCAGACTCTGTATATTTTGTAACAAAAAATCCCCTAATTACAGTGTTTAGTCCCACGTCACCATTTCATACAACCCTAGGGCTGTATACCTTGTAGTATTAATTCTATTTTTAAAACTATTTTTGGTTAAGTTAAAGTCAAATAAATCACTGACGTCATTGAATCCTCTTAGGCAGGAACTGAGCGGATTGTTATAACCATAGCTTGTCCTGTGCCCGGGTATGGAGATCATTGTCCAGTATCGCAACCGGCGCTGAGGAACATTTATTTGAATTAGCAGGAGAAGGTCTGAGCAGTCAATATTGTTCGTTAGGACGTCGAAAACAAACAATCGTTGAAGTTTTATTCGTCTTGTTGACAGCAATTCCAGGTCAATCAAACGACATCGTTGCGAGTAGTCGGGCAGATGTACAGGGTCATTCCACGGTAGGTGACGAAGAGCAAAACGTAAAAAACATTTTTGAACTCGCTCAATGCGAATAACTTGAGAGGTATGGTACGGGGCCCATATGGAAGCAGCGTACTCCAGAACACTGCGTAGTAAAGCACAGTATAGTGCCTTAAGCGCGTACACGTCAGTAAACTGTGAAGCATTGCGGCGAATGAATCCGAGAAGCGAAAAAGCTTTAGCGGTAGCTAAAAAGCTTAGAATCGATAATGACGCCCAAGTCACGGATAGACTGCACACGGTCCAGTGGAGTTGTGTCGATGTTGTACTGATGACTAATCAAATTATGACAGCGACTGAAAGTGATCACCTTGCATTTGTTGATGTTCACACGCATCCCGTTCTCTTTGCACCTACGTGAAAGTATATCGATGTCTTTTTGCAAGCAAATACAATCCAACATGGACTTAATTATTCGGAAAATTTTCAGGTCATCGGCGAAAAGCAGCTTTGCAGAAGAAATTCGTTGACACAAGTCGTTAATGAAATGCACGAAAATCAGCGGTCCCAGTACACTACCCTGTGGAACTCCAGACGGGATGTCGAACTTTCTAGAGTGTGTAGAGTTCACCTGGACGAATGCGCTTCTACCGGTCAAGTACGACATTAACCAGTCGGATATCCAATCGGGGAAGCCCATATGCCTCAGCTTCTCAATTGCGAAGGTGTGCGGAACGGTATCGAATGCTTTTGAGAAGTCGATGTATACCGAGTCCACTTGATTTCGACATTCAATTTCCCGAAATAATACGCTGGCGTAACATAGCAAGTTAGTTGTTGTAGAGCGACGCGGGACGAAACCGTGCTGATCGTTCGATATTATCGATTTAACTGCGGATAGCATGACCACATGCATCAGAGTTTCCAGAAGCTTCCCTAGACAGCAGAGAATAGATATTCCGCGGTAGTTTCCAACTTTTCGTGTGCTCCCTGATTTGTGAACGGGTATCATTTTGGCCGTCTTCCATAAAGTCGGGAAAGTTTGTTCATCCAGCGATCGATTAAACAACAATGTTACCGGACCAACTAGCGACTCGGCGCACTTTTTCAATACTATAGGAGCTAATCCATCAGTTCCAGCCCCTTTCGATTCATCAAGCTTAGTAAGCGCTGTGAATACATCCTCACGAGAGAAAATGTTGTCCAACAACGTTAATTTCTTGCATGGTGGTTTTTCATATTGCAGAGCATCTTGCTGCCCCGCGGACAACAATAGGACAAACCTGACGATAATAGAGCCGATACTCAACTTATTTAAAAAATCATCTTTTTACATCACCTATGTTTGAAATCCTTATGATATATATACGAATTTTAACCTGAAAAAAAAACAAGAAATAGATTTTAGATTCGGAAATTTAAACAAACTGAAACTTATGATCCAAACCTATAAAAATTCCTTAGCATTTTGGTTTTTTGGCTTTTCAATTCCTGAAATATTATGTGTAGGTATGTAATTTATTTAATTTATATTTCCAAATCTCTTAATTTATGTTTCCAATTCTTGGATGAAGAATCCATACATGAATACATGGATTCTTCATCCAAGAATTGAAAATATAAATTAAGAGATTTGGAAATATAAATTAAATAAAATACATAAACATAATATTTCAGGAATTGAAAAACCAAAACAACCAAAATGCTCAAAGAAATCCAGAATCCAAGAATAAAATAACTCATGAATCGTAGAATCACAAAACCACAAAACTCACAGCACTCTGAGAATCTAAAAATGCAACAATTCCGTTCTCCGATTTTCGAGAATATAAAACCTTACTACTAAAACCTAATTTTATAATTATTCGAAAGATCTAAAAATTTTGGCGAACAAATGTTCAAAGAACTTTATACCAAAAAAATTCAAGTAACTATGAATTTAAGAATCCAACAGGGAAAATGAATAAAAGAATCAGCTATAAATAATCACTTATCAGCTGCACAATACTTTCACATTAAATTGCGGGAGTCCGAACGCAAAATAACCCTCGAAATCCAGAATCCAAGAAGAAAAGTAGCCGAGATTCGAACCCAAAGGCCAATAATTCTAAAATCCAAGAATACTTAATTACTTACTTTGTTGGCGACATATCGTTGAGAACCTATGCCAAATCCAGAATACGCCTCTACAAAACTCGGTCTTGGGCTGCTCCTCTCCAGTCTCCCTTTACACCCGCTGCTCCGGCATCCTCGTCGACAGCACACATCCAAGTCTGCCTCGAAGTCGTGGGCCTCTATCCGGCTCAGAATTCCAAAAACAAAATGCAAAGATCCAGAGAATCCAGTGAACAAAAATTCGAAAACTTCAAAACCGAAGAATCCAAGAAACTAAAACTAAAAGAAAGGCACTAAAAAAAATACCAGGAAAATCCAAAAAGCAAAAATCCCAACAGCGTATCCATCAAAAATCCGAGAATTCGGAAATCTAAAATATCACCCAAAATATTCAAATGTACATAACATTCCAGAGATCCCAAAATTAAAAAAAAAAAAACAGAAACACATTTGTACACAACACATTTGCCAACAAACCGTGTGTGCCACTCCCGATATTTTTTATGTGTTCTCTTCTCTCCATTCGCTCTTTTGTATTTCTTTCGCACCGAAAAAATACAACTGAACACACTTTGTGCATTTGCCAAATTGTGCGACACCACACATTGTGCCTTTCCTTGTGTGTTGCTTGGGGCAATGATTATCGGATTTGACAAACGCGTGCAATAATCTAGAACATTTATATGTATTGATGCGCTGTAAAAAATTCATTTTCTACGTGGTATGTTCAATTTGGTACAACGAATATTGTATTAAATTAATTTTTTGATTTCGGAACTTAATTTAATTCCTGCTGAATTAATTTTGGAACTAATTTTGAGTGCCACTCAATGGGTTTTGTTTCACACTGAAAATCGTTTCTTCTCGGAAGTAGCCGCAATATGTCTTGTACACAGGGTGGCAATAGAAATCGACTTTTCGAATTTAATTTAGAAATAGGGCTCAAAAGTTTTGTCTTCAAAAAAAAATCCCCATACTAAACTTCAGCTTGATCGGTCACGGGAACACGTAAGCATTATTTTTTGACCGATGAAAAAAATTAACAGGTAGTTCATAAATTTGTCAATATCAAACAATGTTTGATACCAAGTGTATATGGTCCTTGTACATAAGTCTACTTCCCTCTCCTTGTCAACACTATTTTCCGAAATCTATTTCTTTCGGCTGAAAAATGTCGACAAATTCATTTCTTGATGTCTTTTCTCTGTTATTTTTTCTACCCGAAACGCAATGAAAAATGTTCAAACTAAAGTACTTTGTTCTCACACAATGTGTCACAAAAAGCAGCACAAAGTGTTGTTAACGTTCTCCCTTCTCACTTGCTGATATATTTCATAGTTCTTCCGTTTTCGCTCTTTCCCTATGTGCTTGTTGGTTTTCAAAATTTGTAGGTACCGTTTTTGTTGTGCCTTGATGTAAAATTAACACACTGAGCGCAATGAGTGTGCGAATGACAGCCCTATTGAAGAGTATCAGATTAAAAAGTCAGGAAATACAAAGAATCACTAATAATCCAGAAATGCAAAAATTCAGTAATACAATTTCCGAAATCGATAATTGAAGAACTTAAGAATCTAAACAAACCGCGAAAACCACATAAATCCAGAAATTTAATAATAATAAAATGAAGAAAATTTTAAAATCACGGATTCAATAATTTAGTTTTTATCAGAGTTAAAAAAGTTAAGATTCCAATAATGCAAAAATCCAGAGAAATATTCGAAGAATAAAAGATCCTAAAAAATTTCCTATTCTCCAGTAAAAAAATAGGGATTTAAAAGTAGCGAAAACCGTGAATCCAAAAAGTCAATAATTCAAATATTCAACAATCAAAAAACCCAAAATATAAGAATTGTATCTGCAGAATCCAATAACCAATTGTAATTGTTCAAATATTCATGAAACCAGCAATATCAGAATTTAAATATAAACCTCCTCCCGCGAAACACTCAATTTCCTGAGTAAAATAAGTGTGCAAAGTTTCATTCAAATCAAAAAAGGCCAGGTAACTTTTTCGTATTTTTAGCTCATTTTGCTCAAAACTAAAAGAATCTAAAATGCAACAATTGAGTAATTTGGATTCCAAGAATCATCTGAAAAATTAAAGAATCCAAAAATCCGAAAATGCACGACAATTCAAAGCATCTAAAGCCTGAAACCCAAATTGCGAAGAATTAAAAAGAAACGAATCTGAAAATCCGTAAATTAAAGACTTTAAGATTTAAAAGTGCAGCCAAAAATCCTACATTCCGAAGCTCCAAGAGTATCCAGGAATCTTGAAGTGATAGGATCCGAAATCAAACAAGTAACAATCAGGGAATCCAAAAGTACAAGAATCTAAGGAATCCAAGAATAAAAGAAACTAAGCATTGAGGAATAAGAGAGTTTGAAAGCCACAGAACCGCCAAATTTAGATACCAATAATTTGGGAACCTTACAATTTGGGAATCCCCGAATATCCAAAATCCAAAGTTTCTGAGCTTCCTATTAATCCAATCTTGTAAAAATTCAGCAATTCAATTGCCGAGAACCAAAGATTTATGAGTTTAAAAATATAAAAATCTCGACAGTCCAAACTAAAAAATCTAAGAAACTGCGAATTTTGAAATGCATAAAAGCTTTTGAGTTCTTTCTTCGTTCTCTGTTTTTGCGACAAAATTGTTGGAGTAAATTTTACGCTTCTAGTTTGCCCAGAAATTCTCGATGGGACGCAGCTGGAGGACGTTGGCGGGTTCGCCTACCTGGGTACCACATCAATATCCAGCCGATCCTTCTCCTTCAATAATCGCCTCGAATAGTCGGTTGACGCCAGATCCAGTCAGAATACCGCTTCTTCGCCCTTATGGTATTGATGAACGTCGAAACTTCCGGCAAGCCTTTTGTATTATAAATTTTCCCGTTCACGGCCAGTCCGGAGCAAAAGAAGAGCTGCTTTGGCATCCCTT
Source organism: Wyeomyia smithii (assembly GCF_029784165.1). NCBI lineage: Eukaryota > Metazoa > Arthropoda > Insecta > Diptera > Culicidae > Wyeomyia > Wyeomyia smithii. Next base: position 14,672,207 of record NC_073696.1, read on the forward strand.
CTCGCTGATTGTCAGCCACAGCTGCACCTTCTTGAGGAACTTGGTGTGTCAAATGAACTTCACCTCGGAGCTTACGAAGTGCCCTGCCTGTCGTTGCCATCTAGGGTGAGATAGGTCTCGTCGTCCATCACCACCGCCACGTAGTGATACGTAGTGATAGTGATACGTAGTGATCGACTTGACCATCTTTTTCAGCCGCTGCCGCTTCGAAACCAGTGGACGAGGCTGCCGCTTCCTGACGTGTATGTCTATGTTCACCAGGTACTTTTTCACTGTTTGGCCGGTTGCACCGATCTCCCGGCCAAGCGCACGCAGCGATGTAGCCACTTTCCACTCGATCTCCTCTTCAGCATCCTTTGAAGCTTCTTGTCGCTCAGGACCGTCGGTCGTCGGTCGTCCGGAACCGGATTTTCTTTCGAATCTCTGATTGTTGTCCAATAGTGCCGAGATGTTGTAGATGCCGGAACAGGCGTATCCGGCATCCACGAAGTGCCACACGATGTCCGTTTACGATGAGACGAGGTATCGTTTTTTAAACGCGCACACTTCTGAACGAAATAGCTTTACTGTTTTCGCCATCACGGATAGAGTTTGACTGATAGAGCTGTCATTTTTTCTTTGCTGACTCATAGGTTACTATGATTGATGCTGCATGGAAAGTTTCGTCATTTTGTCCATTTCTTTTAATACAAACGTTAATCCAACTTCCAATAAACCAGAAATTCAAGTCACTCTATTAATTTCCTTGTGCCAACGTAGACGAAAAAGGTAAATTTACTACTTTTTATGTTTTGTAAGAATAATAAGTGTTATGTCCTGTCTCGCGTCGCGGTACAGAAATTCAAGATTTAAAAAAATATAATAATATGAAATTCCGAAAGGAGTTTCCAGGAAGTTCGATACAAGGCATTTCGAATTCGACGAACATTAAACTCGACAATCCAGCTATCCAACAATTTGGAAATCTACAACAGATAACATATAAAGTGTCTAAAAGTATGAGAACATAATATTCCTGAAATCTAAAGTTATAAAAAACATAAAAAACAGGATTCGAGGTATCGTTGAATCGCATAATCCAAAAACAAGCAAATCCAGCATACTACAGTTGCATCCAAAATCCAAAACTCTTCCAATAATCCAAAAATTCAAGAATTTTTAAATCTAGAACTCAAAAATGCAAAAAATCCGAGATACAATAAAAAAAATCAACGAATCAAAGAACTTAGAAAGCGAGAAGTAGTATAAACCATATATCTGACACCTCAAAATGATGAATCCGAAAAATTATATTCCAAATATTCAACAGCTAAAAAATCCAAATAAATTTAGCATTGTGTGTATCCAAGAATCTTGGATCCGAAATCGTGCAATTAACATTCGAAAAATGCTAAAGTACATGAACACTCTATTCCAGGGATCCAAGAGTAAAGGCATCAAATCCAGGAATAGAAAATTCAAAAATGTTTAGACCGCAGAATTCAGAAATCAATAATTAAATAAAATTCACGATAAGTTAAAGAATTCTACAGATCGTGAATCAAAGAATTAAGTAATCCTCAGATTCAAGAACCAAGATTAAAAAATAACGAAAATCTCGAATCCAACATTCTAAGCATCCAGGAATCTTGACATGATAGGATTAGAATTTTTAAGTAAACCACATTTTCAGAAATTCAAAGACCTTAAAACCACTTAGGAACCCCAAAATCTTAAGAAAAGAATCGTAAAATATAAAAATAAATATAATACATGTCGGACTCGATTATCCGGAATTCGATTATCCGGAATTTCATTTTTTGGCGTTCGTTTTCAATTTTCAATCCGAAATTCTACCTTTACCATCCTTCCGGCATATTTGTTATCATTCATGTCAATTCCGGCATGTTTGGGACAGGTTCGAAGAAATCACACCTTTTCGCCTCAGAAATAATTTCTGGTTACGCCACTGCATCATACAAGTAAAATAAGAAAAGGAAATATTTATTTTATATTCGTTAAACGCAAGTTTGAATGTTTTTTTCTGTGATTTGATTATCCGGAAATCTCGATTATTCGGAATGATTTTTTTTTTATGTTCCGGATAATCGAGTCCGACCTGTAATTATTTGCGAATCTGAGACAGTAATGTGTCCAAGCTTCAGAGAATCCTTCAAGGAACAAGAATCAAAATTCAAAAGATTCATCAAATCGATAAATATTCAGCAAATCGATGAACTGAAAAATAAAAACATCCACAAAGCTGGAAAACTAATCTGTTTAAAAAAACCTAAAATTTGTAAAAATAGTTATTAGGGATTGCGAAATGTTTACGATTTTGGATTAATTATTCGAACGTTATACAATTATTACCGTGTTTCAGTTTTGTGTCTCAGCTCAGGCATTGTCATTTTCAACTTCAGAATAAATTCTTGTTGCAAATTTAAGAAAGAGTTTTACTTACATTTGTATATTTTTGTTCATTTCTGAACAATTCTGAATCGCAACTCTAGGATTTCATCCTTTGATGTTGTTGCAAATTGAAAAGACTATTAGCAAAAACGGGTATGAAATTTAGTTAAAAAGTCATGTCAAAATAATATAAATTTGACTTTAAATATGTTTGTAAAAGAAAATGCTTTAGTTTTGCAAAATCTAATTCAATAATTACTCACTGTCAAAGCTGCCAAAACCTTTATCCTCGAATCCGACTCTGAGTTCCCCGAGTACTCTTTCTCTCTCTCTCTCTCTCTACATATATCCAGGACGCCAGGAAGGACAATCGTTCGCGCCGAATTGGTCGCAGCGGTACCGGGCAGGCAGGAGGATATACCGTTGTAGTTGCGGAAAAAGTACGTTTAGCCGCGAGAGCCATAGATTGGAGCCGAATGGATGGATGGATGAATGGACCACCGACTGACGAAGTGGCGGAGGTGCTGCACTGGTGGATGAATGGCGGCTGGTCTCTGAACAGGCAGCAGTGGTGGTGGTTTTGGTGGTGGAGCGGCGGTGGTGGGTCTGTATTGTGTATAAATTGTTGATCGGACCGGAGCGATAAGCGAAGTATGGTTCTTGCGATAACGAAAAGCTTTCCCTCGCACTGCTTCGCTGCTTCCCGTCTATCGCCACGTAAAAACCAGCGAACCTTCTCGCACATGTGCCGAGTTTATGTGTGTGCCGAGTATGTAGAGATTGGCGTGCGGATATCGACCACCCACATCCATCTGCTCTCGTGCAGGTCGAAGATCCTTCAAAAGAAGTTGGTCAGAATTGGGGAATGGCTTTCTTTTGAACTCTTATCGCTCTTCATACTGCCGTTGCCAGCGGGTCATTTGAAAAAAAAAAAAAGAAGAGAACTGCGAACAAAAGGATTTACTTGTTCTAGCATCGATGGATCGATAACGAATTACGAGCAACGAACCTGGACCAAGTCCGGAGGATAGCAAGCAGACTCGAGACTTTGTGCGAATGACAACGAATGCATCCAAATTAGAGTAAGTTCTTCGGTGGGAATTCGGAAGGTGCCTTATCAGCAGGAAAGCATCTACAATGCCGCTCCACTTGCCGTCCCCGTTCTTCTCATCGCTGCACAAAAAACAGTTTCCGCTTTCCCGCTTCTGTGTCAGCTAGACTCAATGGTCTTTCCGCGAAGCAGATTATGAACCGATAAGCAATGTGCTTGGGATTCTGGTGGATTCTACCTCTCTGGTTGTATGTGTGCGAGTGTGCTTTCAGCTCACGATTCCTCCAGCTGATATCGTCTCATCCCAGAAGGATAGTGAGCTTGAATCTGTCAAAGAGAAAAGCAATTATTTTTTCTAGCTTGAAGAAATAAACGACTGTTACTGCTTCTTAAACACTAAACATAGTTTTCGTTCGTGTTGAGTTGAATAAAATGTATCAAAATTATGTCCATTTTGTCAGACATTTTCCATAGTTCGATCGGATTTCACTCCCCCGAAACGCAGGTGACGTCCGCTCAGGTTGGGGTCTGCTTGACAGGCTGGTTTTTTTTTCGCCCTTTCAATCCATTCGTCCAACAGCCCAAAACAAAACACATGACGCTGGTGTCATGACCCGAACAAAGCAAACCCAACCCAACCCACGTTGGTTGACCGTTCTCCTCGGCGTCTACGGCTCACTTGAATCCACGTCCACGGTCTGGCACTTTTTACTGCACTCTGCGCTGCTGGTCTGCTACGGGAACTCTTCGTCATCGCGTAATATCTTGATATGACAATCTGATTTTTTTAATCTCGCGTTCCGCCTCTCTCGCTCGCTCACTCACTCGCTTTCCACTGCCACCCGTTTTCTTCATTAGCACTACTCACTGGACAACGAAGTTGGGGCCCGCGATGAACGCGATATTGATTATTCAAAGTTCCAAAAACAGAGTCGCTCAACATGAGCTAAAGAGTACTTGGAAGCGCGATCGCCCTATCTGTCTTCGTTCTTGTTGGCAGACTTGCCTGCGTCTTGCCTTTTTTCATTAGCTCGCAATTCACTTCTTTTCAACACTCTTGACGACGCTCAGACAACGCTCCGTACCCTCGCCTGCTTGGAGGACTTGGCAGGTTTCGCCTACTTCTCCAGATCCGAGCCATGCCATGCCATGCCAACGCTTGCCACAGCCGGCGATGACGAGTGTATATGCTCTTATTCACCAACACATATCCGGCTTATCAATGACAAACATCAGCATTCGCACACACCAACAGATCCCAGTTTCAGGCCAGCAGCGTTTCATTTGCCTCGTTCGCATTCTACTCTGCCTGTGCCGGGGTATAAAAATTTTATCAATAAATAAAATCTTATCAACACTTGGAGATCATTTTCAGCCTTCTCTTGCCTCCGGTTGTCGCCCGGCTTGTTCGTCTACCAGCAGCCGCCGCCACCCTTATCCTACACACTCTACACCGCACCGCCTAGCGCGTCAAGAAGAGCCAGACGGTGGCGGTGGCGGTACTCAGCAGCAGAGCAGCGGCAAACAAACAACAAAACGTGCTTGCTGAGTCGCACTCTCGCGAGAAGTACAAGTGTGCTAGCTCTCTTCGCCGGTTTCTCCCTCTATCTCTCGAACACCACAACAGCGTGGCTGGTGAGTAAGTAAATACCTTAACTTCGATATCAAATAAAATAACAGGTACCTACGAAACTGCCAGAAACTGACTGGTGGTTGTGTTCTGGTTTATTTTAGTTTGACTGTTGCAGGAACTTACTTACCAACAACCGGACTTTCGGTGCCTAGTGCCTGGCGTCACGTTGATCGACGCTTGGCGGGTGCTGAGCACGTTTACTACAGAAACGATGGGGACGGTCGTCCACCCTGCGGCCACCCCAAATTGGCGATGGGTTTCGGTTCGTTCTATGCTTCTCTGACAGACGGTTGGATGCTTTGCTTCTATTGTTGATTAGGTCTTGGATGGTTGTTATGATGAAACAATTGGGATTTACTGTACACTGAAGTTGGTTTTTACGCGGAAGATACTTGGCGCGTTAAATAACAGTCGCATGAATTTCAAAGTTCGCGTGAAAAACACTTGAACTCGGCGTGAAAAAAAAACTTCCATATTTTGATTTTTTTAATCATGTTTATGAAACACAGGGGTATTGGTAAAAAAGCGAGAATTTCAGGGGCTGATAGAGAGCCACATTTGATAAAAAAAAACTCTTCTACGCCTATGCCCTAACGTTAATCTACTCGAAGTTATTCAACTTTTAAGTTTCAGGGATACTCTTCCATATTGTAGCTCTAACTTCAAGTGTATACCACTTAGAGCAGTTCTATTGAAAATAAAATTTTGAAAGCAGATATGCTCAAAAAAGTACCGTTTTCAGCGTGTTTTGATTTTTCCTCACACAAAAATTCGTGGTTAACATTACTGTTTTTATACCAATATTGAACGCTTCAAACAGCTTATTCTTTGGAATAAACTTTCTGTCTGCTTTAATTTTTGAAAAATTACAATTTTAATGCAGCATGTTTAATGGAGAACCTCCATCGACCAAAAACCAGCAGCCAAACCACGAAACATAATGCATTAAAATTGTAATTTGTCGAAAACTAAAGCAGATAGATAGTTGGTGTCAAAAAACGAACCTATAGGGCGGTTAGAAGCATTAATTTGAGCAAAAAAACAATAATGTTACAGTGATTTTCTTGAGAAAACATTTAAATACGTACGAAACAGTACTACTTTTGAACATCTCTGCTTCCCAATTAATATTTTTTTACATTTATTTAGACATGTAGAAGCTGCTTCCAAAAGAAAATTTTCTCAGCTTTCAAATGAAACCAATAGAGTTTCTCTAAGTGATATACACTTGAAGTTAGAGCTTTTTATAGAAAGGAATCGAAGAAAGTTCAATAACTTCGAGTAGATTAAGGTTAGGACATATACGTAGAAGAGTTTTTTCATTAAATGTGGCCCTCTGTCAGCTCCCGATATACTACCTGTAATTATGAAAACCGTGTGGAAAATCGTTCTATAAAATTATTGTGGTAATCGATAATTATTAATACGATGTTTAGAGATCATCCATAGTTATATTAATCTATTGAAATCGCTGGAAAAGAAATTAGTCGGATTATACGAATGAATAGGCGAACGATTCAGAGGAGAAATCAGACACATTTCTGCTGTTGAAATCTGTTCACTTTTCTTCGAAGATGAAATAATAAATAGATCATTTACTTTAAAAATATATTTTTATTAACAGAAATTCTGTAATCCAATAAACAACTTTTCAATAATTTATTTTAAATAACATGCCATAATAAATATGTGACTTTTCGGAAATCGCTCATGATGACCATAAAGTTTTACCAGATTTTTCGAGGGAAATACGGCTTTTTCAGTCTTGGGGGTGTATCAAAACGCTACTAGGTTTTATGTCCGACGTTTCGACCTTTGAACTTGGTCTTCCTCAGGGGATATAAAGTTGTACCGTTTTTCGTACAGAACCTTTTAAGAATATGTTTTTTGATACAAGTGGGTTATTCCATTATCAGACAAATGCAACGACTCTCTGCAATTCGCTTCAAAATGAATAAAGTGACTTGATTTCGGTCGAAACTTTTTAATATCAATCGAACAACCCCCCGCCAATTGTGGGGTCCTCAATTTTTCCATTTTTCGACAAAACATCATTTTTTATGTTTGTAAAAACTATCATAACTAGGGACAGTGGTAAATCGCGATTTCGCGGAAGCCGCGAATTCCGCGAAATCTAGCTTCGACCGCGAAATTCACAAAAACCCGCGAAATGCCGCGAAAATAATAAAAACAGCAACATTCTGTGACAATCATGAAACATTTCAATTTTCAACCTACGAAATTCATGAAAACCAGCAACAAGGACAAAGCAAAAGATTAATGGGCACCTAGATGGCAATGGAAGGTCGTTTTCTACGCAACCAATAACATGAAACAGTATTACAACCGATTCCATACAACTCGATTTGGTCAGTCCTAATCGAATTTTGCGATTGGTGACGTGCATGATAGAATTCCTGAGAGTGCAGCCATAAAATCCAAGTTGTAAGATGAATGAGGGAGGCCTACAAGCCAGCATCTTTTTTTAAATTATCGACAGTGAGATTGGTATTAAAATTTAGGCAGGTATTTGAATCGCGAACGTTTTTCTGATTTTTCCCGGTTGGCCATTGAATATTTATCGATTACCGGAAACTCGGTAGATACGGAACGCAGCGTGAGCCAGTATAACATGAATAATACGTGTCTAACGACACCACAATGTAACTGAAAATAATTTGACACAGCACGTGCTTTTAGTTAGTAATGCAAAGTAATTATGGATTGTGCGGTTAAATTACCGAACATTATATTAAATAAAACAGTTGTTTCTTGATTTAACCAGAGAAAAAATCATTTTATTTAGTATTTTCTGAAGATAACGGGTGCCGCGAAATTACCGCGAAATTCGAATATTTTCTATTATGCCACCCGCGAATTTTCAACTGTTTTGCCGCGAATTACCACTGTCTCTAATCATAACCGTAAGAACTACAGACAATATTAGAAACAATTGTTAAAGATTCTGTAATTTCCAATTGAATGGCATCATTAGCTTCTTCATACAGTGTTGCCAGTCTCATAATACCATTTTTTTTTAATCTGATGTCACCAATATGTTCAGCGGAAAATTTTACATAACAACCACTTATCCACCAAACGCAATATGTGCTGTTGCGGAGATATTCAACTTTTAGGGTAACGAGTTTGTTAAATCCAAACGAAAATACTTCCTGAAATAACCTGAGAAAATATAACATGCTACCTAAATAAATGACTAGACACTTTCTAAAGTCGCCTATATGCCTAACGTTACTATTTTTTATCCAACTTTATCCAAAGTTCGGTTGAACAAAGATATAAATCTATGATTAGCGCGTAAACATCAAAATCTACTAATTTCAAGAGAGTTTAATGCAAATCACTGCGACCAGAAACGTTGATCTATTGGGAAATTTCCCGGGTGTCTGCTGTATTCCGCACTTCTCTTTTTAGCATTATCACTATTGATGAGAGTAAGTTATATTCTTCTACCTCTCTTAATCCCCGCGGAGAGAAACCAATTTTTACATCGAAGACATTTAAACTCTTCTTACTCTGCAACCGCATGCATAATTAGCACAAACTATATTGCATATTGCAGATCAATCTGTTCTCTAACTGCTAAGAACATTTTCATCGTTAGAAATTTTAAGTATAGTTGTTAAACTTCGAAGTTTATATGTCAGGTGAAGCCATATGGCATAATATTAAGACAGATGATTGGGCTTGATAAATTACCCATGGAAGCATTATATTCGCTTACTTGCAAGAAAAAAATTACTCCCTTGCGAGCGGTCTTCCGGTAGTTAACCGGAACATTCGCCATGACGGACGAAAACATGCGTGTAAACATGTTTTTGAGTTCTTTCTTCGTTTTATTTGTCAGTTCCACCTCAGTTTTTGCGACAAAATTGTTTGAGTAGATCTTACGGAAGACGTTGGGCGGGTTTGCCGACTTCGGTACGACATTGATATTTAGCCGCTCCATTTCCTCCAACGGTCGCTTCGAGTACTGGACCGGCGCTAGATCCGACCAAAACACCCTGTCTTCGGCCTTATAGTATTTTTTGATGAACAACGCAACTTCTGGCAGGCACTTCGTACTATAAATTTCCTCGTTGATTGTCAGCCACAGCAGCAACTTTTTGGGAAACTTGGTGTGTGAAATCAGCTTCACCTCGGAGCTCATTTCCTTCGTGGGGGAAGTAAAATACGAAGTGCCCTGCCAGTCGTTGCCATTCAGGGTGAATTGGTCACGTCGCGATTTCTCGAGACAATCTACGTGACTATCAGCCGCTGCACCATTGCCTGCAGCGCCGAGACCGGTGGACGGGACTACGGCTTCCTAACATGTATGTCCATATTCGCCAGGTTGCACCGACCTCCCGGTCAAGCGCAAGCAGCGATGTAGCCACTTTTCCCTCGGTCTTCCTCTTCAACATCTTTTGGCGCTTCTTGTTACTCAAATTCATCGGCCTTTCGGCACCAGGCTTTTTTTTCGATGCTCTGATTGTTCAAAAGTACCAAAGATATTGTAGATGCCGGAACGAGCGTATTCGTATTAATGCAAACGATATTACCCGTCATATCTGCTGTATTCCGTACTTCTATTGAAAACAAAATCACTATTTTTGTGAGCAAGTGATATACATTTACCTGTTTAAGCCTTTTGACATTGAATGACCCTGATTTTACTCAGATTCGCACCCACTACCACCCGCTTGTCAAAGCGGATTCTGTAACCATATGGCTATGCAACTCCTATTACCAGTCTATCGTTGGCCAGGCCTGGCTGCTTAGATTAGACGTTTTTTTTTTTTTCAGATTATCAGCTGCCTGTTCTATCATAAGGGATCAAGTCACTCCACGTGAAAAAATAATCAAAGACCGTTTATTCCAACTTTAATCGTTTGAAATTTTGTTTTTAATTGATTTTTTTCAATATGAGCATTTCGTAGCAATTTGACATTTCGTAGTGAAGTTGCGTGAAGCTGAAGTGAAGCTCCGAAAGATGGCTAATTTGGGATCAACTTACTACCTTCAATAAACGATAGATTCTGCTTTGTATAGATCGATAACGGCGCCGGCTACGTTCTTACGGTAGATTAGGGAAAAAAAGAAGGAAGTGTTACAACTGTTCTTGCCAGAGACTCTGCATCACTAACGGAAAGGAAGGTCACTTCGTAACCGTGGTAAGTGACGGATTTTTATACCTGTACCCTTCCCTCTACACACTTATATATAGACTCTACTGATCTTCTTTACCGAGCCTCGTTAGTTACCCTGCCAAGTATCAGCAATTATAAACTTCCTGGAGAGGTTTTATTGGAATTCTTTCTCTGGAATTCATTGTAAGGGAAGGGTAAAGTAATGGGTCAATAAAGAGGCTACGAGCTCCCCTGTTTATTTAATTTTTGTATAACTTTTTTCTTTCTCGACTTTTTTTAACAAGTAATAAACCACCTTCAAAAATTTTTTTGAGTATACAAATATGAAATATTGCTTTCAGTAAAAAAAAAATTTATTTAGAGAGAAGAAGCTAAGGCTTCGTTTTTTGTTACCGAGTTTCAACCGATTTCTACCGAGACATCAATTCAAACTATGCTGATGTCGTTGATAATTGTTGAAATCTTGAGGTTGTATATGAGAGATGGTTCTTCAAACGAAGATAGTTTATATTTAATCAAGACGACGTTAAGAGAAACTCACATGTCTCTCTTATGAAAATCTGAATACTCTTCAATGATGTGGTAATAGCCTCAAAAATAGTATTTAAGTGTATATCAATAAAAAGTGTATATCAATATCAGTTTCAAAACAACGTTCAGTCTCTTCATCCTCGTGAAGAGTTCATTATTCCAAAACTACTGGCTTTACAAGTCATAAAACACACTCTCTAAGGGGAAATCCTGGCACCAGAAAAAACCGTGTGAAAATCATCTGCTAAATCTGATTAAACAAACAAAATATCACTATCCCGGTGCAGAAGTCACGTCACCTTTTGCTTTGTTCAAAATCAAAGCAACTCAGCGCGGAAATCGCAACCTAGTTCGGGAGAGGGATTGTGAGACCAACCCTTACTTACCTAGCATCGGCTTCTACAAATTGAAATCGTCGTCGAACAGACTGTCGCATGGTTGCCTGCCACCCCATCGCCGTGGTCTTTTGCTAGAAAGTCACGTGCCGTCGCTGGCCGGAAAAAAGCCTGCAGCAGCATCGTTGATTAAGGGGAAGCTATAGGTCTGCCTGACCGCTGAATGGTATCTCGCGCGATCCATTGAAGATAAGCTGCCATCTCTCGTGGGGCGTACAGATAGAACGCAACGATAGGAACCTGCACTGTGCTGTGCTGCACTCTACTAGTCCATCCCGGAGCCGGAGAACCGATAGCACCGAGGGGGAATGAATGTTGTCATGAGATAGCACAGGCGACATATAGCCATTAGTGTGTCCCTTCCTTGTATATTTTCGTTGGGTTCGAAGCCATCATCAACCGTAATTACGCTCTCCCGTTCCTAGGAACCATGCAGCAGCGAGCGAACGCGCGAGTAGGAGAGTGAGAGCAACCGGAGAGAACTCTAAAGCCATCAAGCATGGCACTCGAGAGGCAGGCAAGCAGCAGCAGCAGCGGCAGAGGCCTGTAAAAAATATGAAACCGTCGCGCTGGTTTAGTGTTTAGTCGCTCTCGGTGTGTGCAGCACACATAAACAAAGTTTCCGGTGAGACTGAAAGTGTCGTAAAATTCGCTAGAAGTTGGTGGATTATTGTGATTAAACTCGAACAGGTATCGTGATGAATACTCACCATTATCGCAGTTATCGATAAACGATGCGATCGATAGATGCTGCTAGTGTTACGCGCTTGCAAAAGGGTCAATCTAGGTCACAGGTTGCTGAGGATCGCGATAAAGCCATGATTGACGTAGAATCGGTCGCAACGATCAGCTAGTGCGATATCAATCAAACGGAAATGTCAAACTTTTATCGCAATTGTGTGTGATTTTCCCGTGAAGGTGTTTTTCCTTGGCTCTGTTTTGAACTGGCGGTTCGCTCTCTCGCTCCACTGGCTTCACTGGCGGCTGCTGGTGTGGGTGAGCGTTTATAGCAAAACTCAACAGTGTTGGTGGTGTGTATGGGGTTGTGACACAGTGGAAAAAAGTGTCGCAATATATATACTATATAACGTTACAACGGCATTACTTCGCACGTGCAACCACCCGCCGACAACCTGTCAAACAAAAGTTTATTTGCGAAGCGATATTTTTTGTTTTTGCTGGTTCTTTGTTCCGATGCGACTACAGTGTAATTTTATTCATGTTTGTAATAAATATTGAAGTTGAAATATTTTTCCGCCGATAAAAGCGAGAAGATTGTGAACAAAGTTGTTACTCAACAGAAAACGATAAAAAAACGTCCGATAGACGTTGTGCTGCAGCCAGCGGTTGGTGGAAAGCGCAAATACAAAATCAGCATTTCCATCGCAATCTAACCGTTTGGATCTTCGTCCTGGTGTCCCTCGCTCTCTCTCTGTCGTGTATATACCTACAACTTGTGTGCGACGCGATTTTAACTTCAATAACAACCACAGAAAAAGTGTCGGAAACGCAGTCGTAGCCGCGAGAAACAAGCAAGCATTCAATAAATAAAAATACACATTTTATGCGATTCCGCCGTATCTTGCTCAAATGACTCTTAAACGCGCCAAGAACCAGCGAGCTGACTGCTGCCGGCAAAGTGTTGACCGCAATCATCGACATATTCGACGGTACCGACGCAAAGAATCATCATAAAAACATAAACGTCAAAATAAAACAACTGCGGCGGTGCCACCACGCGATTTCGAGCACTCCGCGTGTGGTCCTAGCAGATTCTGGCCGGACGATTTCGTTGCCAATCGGTGCTCCGGCCGTGAGCAGGTACCGGAACGGCCTGTTATCATCGCGGTGACATCCTTTTCTCGTGGAATGAAATAATAACACGAACAAGGCGAAAATAAATAGTCGTTGGTTGCAACGGCCATATTTGCTATTGTTGCTGAGCAATTGTCGCGCGTGCGTGTCCTCGAGTGCCGGTGTGTGCACCAGTGAAGTTGCTTAATCGGTTTGAAATTTTCTATTGCTTTCTGGCAGAGAGTCGCGCTATATGTGTTTATTTTCGCCAGTGTGAAAATCCTCCACAGTTCGGGAGTTGGTAATAACAGTGCACAGCAAAAAAAAAACGGAGTTCGACACGTGGCCACACCAAAGGCATAAGCCCACTCGGTAGGCAGCGTGGACCAACGACAGACTATGACCGTTGAGTTGAGCCTTGAAGCAGTCGTAATGGGTAGGTTATTGTTTTGCAATTTAGATATTTATTTATCTTCGGGATTTGACCAATTTCGCGCTAGCTGCGTCGAACGACGAGCGCAAAGCGATTCGAGTGCCAATATTTTTAGTTTTATGTTTGGTGGTAAAAATTATACGACTTGTCAATGTGCACTCTCTATTGTTTGTGTTTGCAGACGCAAATTGCGAATTGAAGTTCACTGTATTTATTGTGGCAGATACCAGCTTATTTTTATATCAAAATGCTCCGCTAGTGGGACTCTTCACTGTTATTATAACAGTTTATGTTAAGTTTAAAAGGGTTTTGCCTCGTTTAAATGGGGATTGAAGTGGTTATTTTTGTTTCCACGTTTACATTTTATGGAAGTGATGTTTTATGGTCGAGATTCGGCGGAAAATGCTTTTACGATTTGGGGATGAATAACACCACCCGCCCCATTGGAATAATATAACTCACGCATTAGTTGAATCATGCACAGTGTGCTGCTAGACATGACGTGCAAGCTTTCCGATAAGGCCTTATTCATCGCTCGATCTAGGAGAGCCAATTCAGGGGAATGACTGCAACTCCGATAACGTTCACAATATTATCATTCGCAGCCACAGAGTCTACAGCGAATGGTTAGACACTTTTTTGTACGATTATTTTTGCTCCATACACTCTAATGAATTTCTAATGAATAGTAAAAATAGCAACGATTGCACCTATATTACCCGCAATGTTATCTTTAATATATCGAAGTCTTAAGTCCATAACGTCGCAGATGGCGTGTAAAAGTCCAACAGATAAGGATTACTGGCGTCGCGTAGAGTATTATCCTCAACTACCTGTGCGCTATCGCAGTTGTCGTCGAATGGGCCAACCGGACGAAAGTTGGGCAACGGAGCGCCTTCCAACCCAGGTATATCCTGCTGGCATTAGATGCGGAACACAAGCACACATACACACACGAAAAGCCACACACCTGTAATAACAACCGTCTCGGCGACATGTCGACATCAAGGCAGTCTAAAGCAACTGCCGCTAGTATTCTTGCCTTTATGCCTTACAACCGAGAGTCGAGTGTTTTCCGCGTGATAATCATGTGTTTAATTATAATTGCCTTGGCTGGTTTTAAGGGCTATAAGCTGTATCTAGGCGAACGGGCGTGTGTCGGGAATTTGCATGAATGGTGCGTGTTGCGAGATTTTATAATGCAGCCCTCTGCCCCCGTTCGGTGGCACAGGCAATCCCCCTCTTCCATGCTGGAACAGTTTTTCTTCGGTGAAGATAAGATTTGAATTATATTGCGTTTTTATCCGGTTTATCAGTAAACCACGCTGGGTAATTATTGCCCGTCGTTAATGTGTCTGATGGCTTGGATAGGGTGCGATTCTATTATGGCACCCAGGTGGATATTGCTGCCATATAACTTGCGAAGAAAGTTACGGTTCAAGGATCTGTGAATCTGCGAGAAGGACAAACGTGTTAGTGTTGGTTTCATTCGTTCATTGTTTGCTACCTGATACAGTATACTTACATTGCTCTAAAGCTCAAATGAAAAACAAACATTGTTCTGTGTGTAATAATTTTCACAGTAAATGTGTTCTGAAAAAGGATAACACTTCTTCAATTGAATACTCCGTTACAGCCACCAGATCGACAGGATTTCCAGCACCAACACGCATATTTCCATTACTTTGCTACTACCATACAATGTAACTTGCAAATTCGATTAAATGGAATCGCGATGTGATGATGAACAAAACTGCTACCTGAATGATGAAAAAACCTGTGTGATTGACTTAAATTTCTACGGAGAGGACTAACGCAACAAGCAGGTGGCGCGGTGTAGGTGATAGAATGAGGAAATTTGAAAAAGAGGATGGACTGCGCTGCAGACTCTTTTAAGCTACCCGAACGTTGTAGTACATTAGTATTCCGTCAACTGTATAACCGTCAACAAGTTGAGAAGGCACCAAAGACAAGCGGCAAAGCAGCCAAAATCAGACTCTCGTACGTTTGCTGTTGTCAGAAGAGCAAGCGAAGTACGGCGGTTTCGAAGCTAACTGAAGCTGGTACGATATACAGCTCGAAGTTGCGACACAAGCGACCCTCACGCATCAAAGAGATGTACACTGTAATTCGCTTGGCGATGTTTTTTTGGCCTGTTTCTGTTTACTCCGTTCTATATATATTGAGAAATACAAGATCAAACAAGATCAATAACATAAGTAATTTTTCAAATATCCTCACACAACGTGCGTAAGCAAAAATGTCAAAATACGTTTGAGGAAAATGTCGTCGTGGTGGCGAGTACTCGTTTGACATGTTTGTTCCAGAATGTATTTAGACAGTGAGTCTTGCCACCGTCAGAAGAAAAAAAAAGACGATTATCGCAGTGAAAAGTTGTTCTACTGTGACCTTTCACAAGCCTGGCAGTGACTTTTTACAAGCCTGGCAGTGACAAACGTATACAGCGAAATCCAGCCCGATCGGCAAGCAAAATGGCTCGTGAAATGCTCATAAGTCATAGCATTCATTGCATGAAATAATCGAAAATGACCTTGAATACGGAGCCTTAAAAAAAAAAAAGATTCACGCTGAAAAATTGCCGAAAGGGTTGCCAGACCTCGATTGCTACTAAAGACGCGCGCTCCTCCCTATATAATTTTTTCACACAAAATTTTGTTCACGTTGGAAGCTATTTTGAACAAGCAGATTGATCATGATATTCCAGCCATTTAAAACGGAGTGGAATAATTCCGAAATGCCTCAGATGTGATGGTTTGGAAAGTAATACCCTATAGAGGAAAGGATCAAAGGCTTTCACTCTTGAGTGAAAGTGAAAAAAAGCATCCATAAACGTTATTTTTTTACAGTCCTTTCAGAGTTCTCCCTTCCCGCTTTTTGCAGGAAGTGAACTGTCAAAACACCTCATTATATTTCATGCGATGAAAGCAAGACAACAAAATCAGTTTATCAGTTAACCAAGATTGTCAAGGCATCGGTCAGTGCCAGTGAAAAAATGTTTCGGTGAAGTTCATTTTGGTTGAGTGGTCTGTTTGTTTTTCTTTTTCGCTTTGAAGTGAAGATCATTTGGTTGGAGTTGTCGTCAAATTTTATTCCGTAACCGTGAACGATGCGTGCGATCTATTTCATCTGAGTATAACAGCACGTTACTAGGACGAAAATCTAGTGTATCTGAAAGAGTGCTGCGATCATTGGAAGTGAAAATTAAAAATGATTGGCTATAATTTTCGAAGAATTTTGCTGGGGAAAATGACCTTTATCAGCACTGATTCGGGGGTACATGTTGGGTAGGCTGGGTTCACAAAACCCATGACTTAGGACACTTTTCCAATGAAAAGGCAAAATATTTGAATTGAACTGATTTAACTGTAACTTTACCACTCTATTATGATTATAAAAAGAACCAGAGAAGAAATATTCATCTTTATAAATTTTATGACATAAATAAAGTGTACCACTTTCACTCTTTACAAATGAATACACGCTACCAGCATTAGCTAATCATTATCAGTGTCACTGAAAGTGAACCCACCAAATCTGGACATAATCACCAACATGACTGGACAAGTTCAATTCAACAGTACTACAGACATGCCTGTATGACGGTGCATCCCACACAGACGGGAGATCCAATTTCTAGTGCTCGAGAAGATGATCTCTAAAAACCAGTGCGGTCCGTCGGTTTCCTTTGCTGGTCTGTCTTCCTTGAAAAGCTAACGAGAGCGGGTGTTGTAGCAAATCCCATACACACATATTAAATTTGAAATCACCGTCTGCTGCGCTACTGCACTGATCCCGATAACTTTTTGTTGATAACGTTTACTATGACGCATAGTCTCTAATAAGAACATCCTTCTAATTATACTAAATACAGAGTAGTATCTTATTGTCTTCACTAACAGTATAAGGTAAAAATACCGTATTTCAATACTATACGTTTACTGGTACGTGGGTGACACATGGATTTAGTTTGCTTTATTTATTTAGTGGGGTTTTCCTTATAATTAGAATTCAGATAGAACAAAAAATAACGTTACAGACTTTGTTAAATGAAAATCGACCGTATTATTGACGCCTGAATATTTCGGCGCAGTGGTCTTTTCATTTTGAAACAAATCAAATATCCAACGTTTCGACACCGGTTGGTGCTTTCTTCAGGAAAATTATATTGTTTCAATAATTTGCATATTTTAAATAAAAAGGTTGCCATCAACATAATTGAAAACTATGTAAATGGCTTCCACTTGCAGGACAACGCAAGTGACCCAAAGGTGGCATTTTACAAGACTTCCATCAAAGAAACGAAAGAGTTACTTCGGTCACACACAAAGATGTGCATTCTCTCGTCAGATAAACGCAACAAGACGGTGGTTATGGAAAGGAAAAGCTACGATGAGAAAATGCTAGCGCTAGTGAGCGACGAAAATACGTACGCAAAGCTGGCTAATCGACTAACAAGTCTGAAGCTGATTGACAACACAACGGTCAAACATCTCACTATTAACAATTCTATATGTTCACGCATGTGGCGCCAACCAAAAGCGCACAAAGCTAATCTTCCGCTACGCCCAGTCATCCCCAACACATCCGCCTCTACCTACAGACTATCAAAACTCTTCGCGAGCATTCTATCAGGTTCGATGAAAAGCACATATAGCACTAACAGCGCTTTCGAGTTCTGTGAGGAAATTACTAATGTGATCCTGCCAGAGAACCACATCATAATATCCCTGGATGTGGTATCTCTGTTTACGAACGTTCCGAGAGAATTAGTCACCAGAATGATGATTGAACAGTGGAGAGGAGTGGATACTAAAACAGACTTGATTTGTTTCTGGATGCCATAAACTTCTGGATGAAATCAAACTAATTTCAATGCGAAAATCGACATTTCAGACACATCTACGGAACAGCAATGGAAAGTCCTCTTTCGCCAATATTGGCGGATATAGCGTTGGATTCCGTCATAGATAAGGCACTGACTGAGCAGCCATTCATGGTCCCTGTAATCCGAAAATATGTAGACGATTTATTTCTGGCTGTTCCGAAGGATGCGGTTCCCATGGTTCTAGAGGTGTTCAACAGACAGAAACCGAGGCTGCAATTCACGTTGATCTTGAGGAGGACGGTAAGCTACCCTACCTGGACATGATCGTGATCAGAGAGGAGATTCAGCAGCTAACGACGGAATGGTACACAAAACCAATTCATTTGGGAAGGATGCTGAACTACCATTCGTGCCACAAAATGCAGCAGAAAATTAGTGTCGTGATAAAATTCACCCATATGGTCATGTTTCTCTCATGGAATTGTAGCATACAACATAAAAAAGCAACGATACACCAGCACCTGCACAACAACAACTACCCAAAAACATTGATCGTCAATGAAGTGAAGATGGAGATCCAACTTCGATCCAATGTTAGCATACATTCTTTCTTCACCACCACCACAGCCAGAACCACAAGTACCACCTCCATCGCCGCAGAATCCCCGAAGCAACAGCCAACAGGAAACACCAGGACCGTTGACAGTAACAAATCCGCCGTCAAAGCCCATTCACAGATCACTAAAAACTCCGTCTAACCAGCAGAAACCGACAGCATATCCAGCAACAGCTTCAATAGATTGTCCCAGCAACTTCCGTACGTTCCAATGCTGAAAGAACGTCTAGCTCAGACATGATTATCCACAATACTACATAGTATGCAGACAAAATACCATGTAACAACTGCAGTAGTTGCTACATTGGTATGACAAAAAATAAACTCAACACTAGATTTTTGAGCTACAAATCCAATATAAAACGTGTAAATGAGATTATCGACGGTATTCATAAAATAATAACAATAGAAGATATAAGAGAGAAAACAGCACTCTTATAACACTGTGTTGATTTTGGACAAAGGGTTTAAACTAGACGAAATCATCATTGTAGACGTTGGAGAAGCGTCAATACACTCTTTTTTCATGAGATGTGTGACTTAAGCAAAGCAAAGCATTGATGCTACATTCCGATTTAGAACTCGATCTTCTGTTTATTCATAAACAGACTTCGAAGCCAACTGTTTTAGTGTACAGGACAATTGCGGGGTTAGTGTTACGATCCCACTGATACTAACAATCTCTCCCGAACCGAGACTCGAACCTACGATGACTGGCTTGTATCAGCATCGTACCTTGCGACCATCTGGGAGGGTTAAGATATGTCACATATACACCACAAAACCAGCCGTCAATAAGACAACAGATATTGGTGGTCGCAACACAACCTATGCCTCTCTCTTGACTAGAATGACAAACAACGAAAACAGCTCTAACAGCAATAACCAGAATATCAATAGCCAAGATATCAATCCTCAATAGCAGAAACCACCATGATTTTTGAATACCATAGCAACAGAACAGTAAGAGATAATAAACTTAAACCACTCATAACAGACTCAACTCCACATTTTTTTTCAAATTTAACACTATCAAACAACACCAAGTACAGTTCTATGTTTTAAAAAGCCACAGGTCAAGGATCAAAATTAGTTTCCGTAAGTAGACAATGTTATGAAATGTGAAACCTTTTTCAAAATATGAAACTTATTGAAACAATATATTTTCCCTGAGGAAGACACTAACCGGTGTCGAAACGTAGGACAAAATCAAATAATTTGTTCCAAAATTAAAAGATCGCTGATCAGAAATATCCCGTTATAGACTTTGATTTGGTATCATTCTGGCTAATTCATTCGATACTAGGATATTCTCGGCAGTTTTGGGCAGTTTTTATGTTTTGCAATCCCCCTGTTTAGTAAGTGATTTGAAATACATGGTCTTTTGTTTCCAAATCTACCTCTTCATTCGAGTAGAATCGCTTGTCAGAGAGCCATTTCTATTTTCATAACGACACCCGTCAACATCCACACCAAGCCATGCTTTCAACTGTGGAAACAGAAAATAATCACTCGGCGTTAAATCTGATGAACGCGAGGAAAGATTAACCAATTCGTTGTCTTGGTAAAAAAGCATTTTTTCGCCGGCCGTTTCGCTTTAAGTACAACGACCAATCGATTTAGTGATGTACCAAAATATTGTTTATTATTTATTTTACCAATGCATATGGGTGAGATTTTTCCGTTTTCGAATGCCTCTCACCAGGTAAATGACGACAAAACAGTCGGCAAAATGGAACTGTCGATTGTCGACTGTCATTTTCACAAATCGTCGCAAAAATACCCCTCTATTGCACGTATATATTGTCAGATTCTTCGACAGTTTTATACATTGGTCTTTTCGATCAATTATTAAGAAACGTGACACCCATCGCGTGCACAGCCTATGGTCTTAACACAATCACTCAATTTCACTTTGCGATTATTTAGCACAATTTCACGTCTTTTTTTGTTAGTTGGTAGTGCATTGACTGTAGAGTAGGGTGCCTGCTAAAATGGTCATCTCGAATTTAAAAAATTTAGGATTACAAAAAGCCGAACTTCAATTGCTTCGTGCCGTGGTTTTTTTTTTTTTTGGATAGATAAACATTTTGTATAGGTTTGTTTTATTTTTTAATTTTCTGGTCACTTTTTTCCCATACACTGATTGGTAGCCTACTGTACGGTCACAGCGAAATTGAGCACACCAATACTTTACGGGTGAATAAGCTGGAGCAGATGTTTCGTTACAACTATTATGCTAGGGTGTCCCAAAATAACGTTTTGTCAGATATTCTGGGGGCTCAACCGGAAAATGATTGGTTATGGTGTAACAAAAAAAACTTTTGTATGGCGACAACCCTGGATAATGTTTGGTCGTTGTGCTAATTTGAGTTTTATGAAAAAAATCGATTTTTCATGTTTTTTTTTATTTAAAATTGATTTATCACTTAAAAATCCTCAAACGCAAACCCAAATACACTAAGGTCGCTTTTTACGTGGTTTTTTTACGCGGCTTTTTTAACGCGGATTCCGGAAACCACGCGGTTTTTTTTACGCAGATTCCGGAATTTACTCGGTTTTTTTTTGCCCGGATTTCGGTTCCTCTTCACTCGAAATGCAAAATTAACGATGGTTTTTTTACGCGGATTCCGGAATTTACGCGGATTCCGGAATTTACGCGGTTTTTTTTACGCGGATTCCGGAATTTACGCGTTTTTTTTACGCGGCACGTATCCTCCGCGTAAAAAGCGACTTTAGTGTATATTCTTTGCGCATCCCTCGGAATCCAAACTAAAAGAAAAAATATTGTTACGGCTTGTTGTGGCTCAAATTTCAAAGTTACAAATTTTTTAACTCTACTGAAAATTTTTTATTTTGGTGTTTCCTGAAATTAAACCTTAAAAAAGCGGACCAAACTTAACGCTAGCAACCTTACTATACCATATAATGATGGCAAATTTTATGAGGAAAAACTTTCTAGAAGACACGAGAATCCTATCTTGAATCGTTGTTGAGCTATTCGAGTTTTTCCATGGGAAGAGTATCGTAAAATAGGAAAATCTTTAGTATGTGCAACATCGAGTCAACTTATCAACGAAAACGTCGTATAAGCATCGCCTACTAGGTTTGACTTTTAGTTCAGACAAGATTTTATTGTGGATAAGTGAAGCCAGTTCTCAGTACTATTTATTCAAATCCTCTGTTTTTTATTATATGTAGTAACTTTCAGATGCAGTGAAAGTTCACAAATCAATAAAAATATCATCCATCTAATTGTTGGATAATGTCTGCTGTTTATTTACGTTATAAATGAATTATTATTAACATTATTTAAATAGTCAACAACAGATGCCTTGCCCGAGTTGCTTCGATATTCACGGTTTTTAGCCACGGTTAACAAAACTTGATACTTTTCTTTATTAGTAGATTGCCCGAAATCATTTATGTCTCCTGCCAGCCCTGAAGCTCGTTCTGCGGGATCGTTTACTACACACAAATTCTCGCATTTTTCTTTAATTTTTATGTACTCAATATTATTGCTGCAATTCTTCTATTAATCTTCGACAAATACCATAGGTGGTTTGTGATTTTATTATATGCAAAAATATCAGTACTCTCAGAAGAACCTTAATACCTCTTGTTCAGAAGGAAGGTGTCGTCAGAATTCAATACTGGCACATCTCAAAATTCATAGTTTCGAGAAAAACGCGTTTGAAAATTTGCGTCGAAAATTTCTTTTTTCATTTTCGTAAAAAATTCCAATTCTAAGATTTCCCATATTTATTGAACTTGTTTGGGTCTATCATGTGCATGTAATAAGCAAGTTACAAGAATTGTAACCTCATTTTTCTGTCTTTTTAGGGATATTGTGCCAGTTTTGAATTCAACTGACGATGTGTCTTGGACAATTTCTTTCGGGAGTCGCCTGTTAAAATGTCTTTTTTAGCTTTGAGTTTGGGCGACATCGTTCAGGCTTCAAGGAACGATAAATACTGGTTAATCTGCAGCGCCTACTATGTATATCGATACAGATTCAAACAAAGTACTGTCGCTAAGCAGTCGTAGTCAAGAATAATTGACTCGATGTTGCATATACTGAAGATTCTTCTATTTTACGATATTCTTTCCATAGTAAAACTCGAATAGCTCAACAACTATTCAAGATAGGATTTTTGTGTCTTGTAGAAAATTTTTCCTCATAAAATTTCCCATCATTATATGGTATAGTATGGTTGCTAGCGTAAAGTTTGGTCCGCTTTTTAGAGGTTTAATTTCAGAAAACACCAAAATTAGTAATTTTCAGGAGAGCTAAAATATTTGTAACAATAAAATTTGAGCCAGTACATGCCGAGATATACTTTTTTTCTTTTAGTTTGGACTCCGTAGAATGCGCAAAAAATTTATTTGGGTTCGGTTTTACAGAATTTTTAAGTGATAAAATTTATTTAAAATAAAAAAACATGAAAAATTGATTTTTTTTCATGAAACTTAAATTAGCACAACGACTAAACATTATCCAGAGTTGTCGTCATACAAAAGTTTTTTTTGCTACACCATAACCAAACATTTTCCGGTTAAGACCCCAGACTTTTTGACAAAAAGTTATTTTGGGACACCCTAATTATGCCATTGCTTCGCTTGAACAGTATTTTACAGTAAGCAGTAAAAATTTCACTTGTCCATGGTAACCAATATAACAGAAGTAGCGTTACTTCGAGGGCAATAACTTTAGAACGAGTTAGAAATATGTCATAAAATTTTGGCAGCATTCCAGTTAAGGTTAGTACAATTGAAAACCCAAAATAAAATTTGATTTGTGTCAGGCTTAAAACTTTCGAGCCTATACGGTAGAGTTAATTTAGTTTTAAAAAATTGTTTTCCAATTTCTTTTGTCATCCAGCCGATTTAGGGTAAGGTAAACGGCGAAAATTTTTGATATGAATTTATTCAGAATCTCGTAATACGTCTTTGTTTTGTTTACAACAATATTACATGTTGCTAAGTTAAATTTTTATTCCACCTAAAACTATTCTACTCTACTACAAATTGTATTATCATTAGATAAACTGATTGATAGATTTTTCGGTCTTTTAAATAGTATGTTCACCAGGGAATTTTATTCTAATCATTTCGCAAATTGGATAGTACAGGTGCCTTGAATTGCCAAAATTGAAATTCTATAGCCAAAACAGGAACTCAGAGAAGCTTTTCGAATTGAAAAGTTAAAATATAAAATAACATAGTTCTTCTATTTAAAATACTTATTTTAGTTCAGAATATATAAAGAATACTGTTCTTTTTGAAGTTCCAAAAGCTGCGTAAAAACGCGTAAAAAGAGAGTTTTCTGCCAAAACTACATTTGAATTTCTATGACTAATTTTCTCAGAATCCGGCCGATTGTATTTCTTAAGAAAAGTGTTAGCAGAACACGATTAAACGGTTGAGCTCAACATATATCAGGGTGTGCGACCATTGATAGATAAAATCTGGAGTTTTTTTTTATTCATAACTCTACTGTTTTAGCATCCAAATTATGAGTTCTTTTCATCCAATTGCCTGTTTTTTATTGAATTTGATGGAGACGCATGATTCTCAATGTGAAATGATTAAAATTTTAAAATCTCTTTTGTGAAAGGACATTATAAATTGCCTGGAAAAGTGCTGAAGCATTCGAAATTCAAAACTTTGTCCGATCATAAGTTCACTCTTTGCTCAGTTATTTAACTCAATATATAAACTGATTGATCTGAGGGCTCGGTCACTGGCTCATTAATTGAACACAATAATGCGGTAATACACATTAACTAACGAACAATGTCATCACCCGCTATCGGTTATACACATTGGAATTCGGTTCGCTATCCTTTCGTCCCTCCCACACAAACTCTACTGACCGCATCATCTGACTGCATTGTTTGAATGAATCAGCGCTAGAAAACCAATAAGAAAAGAAAAAAAACTGTATCTCTATCAGATTAATAGGGTACACAGGAGAAGAGGAAATTTGCCGAAGGCTTTCCACACTCGTAGCTCGCTCCTTGGTAATGTTGTCGTCGACGGCAGTGAGTTCCGCTATTCCGACCCTCTGGTGGATGGAGTCTGGTCGGTTCAGATACGGGCGGACCCGTAGAGTGCCACCGATAAGATAAGCTTCGTTCGGTGTGAAGCCGAATCCACACCGATGACGTTGACTTTAAAGTAGATCATTTAAGCCGGTAAAAGGTATTGATATGTTGATTGAAAAAAAAGGAAGATTAAAGACCGACTTAGTGACTCATCTTGATGCGATTCCACCATGGTAGAATCATTCTAATCTGTTTATCGAAAAATGACGCATTGAATTCGAATCGTCAATGTTGGAATTTTTGGGTGGAACAATCTGATACTTCACTTGAGTCATGAGTAAAAATGCAATCGTAGACAAAATCGGACGCGATTGCAAAACAAAGCTCGTAAAACGACCATTTAATCGCGGCAAACGCACACTCAAACCGACGAAAAATGGTTCCCATTAACATGCTGTAATGTGGGAGTAATTACGCGATTAAAATATCTCCTCCACCGATCCAATTATCACCAGCTGTGCAACCATTTGCTACCACCCTCCCACCTATCTTTGGTGGTAGCGCGCAGCTACAATTCGACTCCACCACACCGACAGTCGCATCGGAGCGCAGCTCACTATGGAATGATGACGACGATGATGGCTGAAAGTGCGGTTCGTGCAGTGCAGCTTAGCAAAACCCCCAGACCAATTAACTCCTTTTACCCTTTTAGATTTTTTTCCGCTGCGGATTGGTTTTTTATTCTTTTTTTTCACCACACGAATAAGCGATTAAATATCGCAACCATAAACACGATTCCGCACAAGCAATTATATAGTGGTTCATTTTTTCTAATTTTATCTTTTCTTTTTTCTCATTCCTTTCAGGTGAGTACAGCGATAGCCGTCGCAACAGTTGAAGGGAGTACCGTTTTTTTCCTCTCTGTCTTCTTTGGCGGATACGGATACACAATCTAGTTCATGAATCGCCTTTATGGTCCCTATGCCATACCCACACACACACGTTGCTGCTGCTGCAAGGAAGGGTTGAAAACGGGTGACTTTATTTTCTTGTTCCTTGGTAGCAATCGCGAATGGAATGCCAGATAACACTACTGCGTGGTGAATGTGTGCGGGACTGGCCAATAGTCTCTTCACCAACCAACCAGCAGAGATTTAATGGTGTTTTGAACACCAGGTAATTGCCGGACTAACTAGTACTGCCATAAACACTTCTTGGCGGGGAAAGGAATCAAGTTTATGACCCCCTTCGCGGGTAGCGTTAGTGAATTTAATTTACACTCTGGTTGGTGGATTGTTTGGAGTACGGTAATTGATGTTGTGACTGCGGGAAATTAAAAACTGCTCGCTTTTGGTGACTGGTTTTGATTAGTTTGATGGAAAGTGTTTATGAAAGCTTGAGGAGGTAATATCTGGCAAAACATTGACGGTCCAAACAGT
This sequence comes from Wyeomyia smithii, assembly GCF_029784165.1. NCBI lineage: Eukaryota > Metazoa > Arthropoda > Insecta > Diptera > Culicidae > Wyeomyia > Wyeomyia smithii. The sequence continues at coordinate 14,698,533 of NC_073696.1, forward strand.
CTTCCACCTCAAATAACATTTGCATTAAAAAATGGGTGGGCCTTACACCTACACACGTTTTAAGAGGACTTTAATTTTCACGAAAAAAAAAACCCTCACATCCTCCCTCTAATGTAAGCACATAGTGAGAAGAGCAATCAGTTTTTCCACAGCACAGCCTATACGATCATCGTCGCAGATTGCTGCGTGACAGCAGACGACCAGTGTACTTATCTTCCCGGGGCCGGAGATAAAACCCTATATCCGGAAATAGAACGACCCGATAAGCGAAATACGCGCAAAGTATACGAGCGTCCGCCGTCGTCGTCGTGAACAGGGCCGGACTTGACCGTGCTGCGTGGTGCGGTGTCCACTTCCGAGGTTCTCGTTCGTCACCGAAGCGCAAGCAGGGGTGGTTAGCGCAAACTTTCGACTAAAACGCATCATTACAATGGGACCAATTTCGGGGAAATGCGTTGCTCCGCGGGACCCTGGGTCCGGGATGAAGTACGACGGCGATAGGAAACGGCGGCGACCGGTCTCTCTGAATGGAACTTCAGCCGATAAGCATCTCGGTAGTCTCGCGCTGCGATGGTGGACCCGACTGGGTCGCCGCGTTCTCTTTCGTTCTGCCGGGTGGTTATCGCAGGCGAAACATCTCCGGGCATCCGCACGGGCGGCAAGCTTCGTAGGCATCATAGAGCCCTGGCCAGAATTCCACGCAACGGTTGCCGCCGGAACGGAAGACTCTCCGCTCCAAACCAAACCAAGCCACTCGCAGTACATGTACTTGTGGAGCGTTTTTGGTCAAGAGAGATACAACAGATATAAATATTTATGCATATGATGTATTTGCCGGGAATTTCATAAATGTATTTATTATCTGCTTAGCCTCTTACTCTACTAGTGGATGCGGCTCGGGCCGAAGCATGGCAGAACCGAGTTGTGTTTTGCGATATGGCGAAGATAACAAATCGGGTTGTCGGGTAGTTTTTTTCTGCAATGAGACATCGAGCAATGAGTGGCGAGGCTGGTGGTAAGGATATGGAAGCGGTTTCCACATTTGACGAAGACTGATGAGTGTGTGTCGTGTATTGTCCATGATGCATATTCAAAGTACTGATATGTGGCCGCAGCCGCAGATGTACCACTGTTGGACATTCTAGTCAAAATTCTACTGTCCGTTATAGGTTTTTCGGTGAAAGTAGTTTTTAATCGACCCATGTATGGTAACACACATTCATACTAGTTTAAACTATCGTTATTGTGCGCAGCGGTCTGTCATAATCGTAGTTATGATGTTATCGTACCAAAACAGTGCTATAATAAGCCCGTGTGGTCGTCGTCATTTATTTCTGTGTGAAGCTACACCCCACGCTATCGCAATCACCAACCAGGTCCAGGTGCTTTCGCATTCGGTTTGTATCTAACAACAGCACATAAAGTTATAGTTTTTTTTTGCTACAACAATAAAAGTAGGTGTTTACAGATCAAGAATAGTTCAGTGTTGAGTCCCCCATATTTTGCTTAACGTCAGGATTGATAACTTCCAGAACTTGGTCGCTATCGCACACGCCAGAACAAAGAACTTCGCTTGTTGATGACTAATTCGCTGAATAACCGCGTTGCTACCGTCGTCGTCGCCACCACTGCGCACTCTGGCTACGGATGCCTGCTGTTTGATAAGTGTTTATCGTAAACTGTTGAAGCGACGCATTTCGTGGTGAAAACCAGCTGGCTAAATCATCGGTTATCATCGGACGACGACGTGCGTCGTTTCCCAGCCGGAAAAGCCGGTGAGGTGTGATAGTGAAACACAACTAGGTTAGCTGACACACGATAGTGGGAACCTTGAATCATGTGTCGTCGCGTACGGTTCAAATGGGTTCTAATGTGGGGTTTGATCAGCGTAGCAGCGGCGAATTTTGCGATGTGCACCCGATCATATTTAGTCATGTTTTATTTTGATTATTATCGCATGAAACTTTTTTCTTACTTTTTCGAATGAACGTGTTGAACGAATGTTTAAAACAAACAAGTTTTCAATTCCGCCATTCAGATAGAATCACCACTTTGAAACCAAAATACTTTTCATCTATATTAAACAACTTTTTGCTGTCAAAAAATTAATTGTGTTATGTTGATCATACTTTTGAGTAAATCTCTGCTAGTTGTTGGAGAATCACGAATAACCTACGAGTTACGTAGTTACGAGTTAGTAATCTACAATCAGTGTTAATTAAAAAGGTTAATTTTTCCGTAGTTACAACAATTTTTTTTACAAGACATCGTTAGTTCTCTCCAATTAATTCTCATATAGTTTTGATGTAGAATTACGTCTTACAGCAACATATATATTTGTACAATTTGGAAAAACGAAAACATCAAGTGCGTCACGAAAATTGTCCGTTTTCTCAGACAATTTCCAACCGATTTCCCTCACTTCTACAGCAATACATTGAATAAAACATCTACTATTGTACTATTGAAAATTGTCAAGCCATCTTGAAATTTCCAGGACACGGTCGACAAAATATTATACCTAGTTAACCGATGTTGGCGACAAAAACCTGTCGGCCATCAAATTTTCAGTGTAAAAACAACTTTCCACTGTATTATCAAAAAAGTGCTTGATACTCACTGTCGGGGATTGCACAGAAATGAGATTAGCATCATATCCGATATTAAATCCGATAAGACAAATTTAATTGAAATTGAAAAGTCAATATTTTCTTGTTAATTCATTACTTTCCATTCAAAATGTTAGAACAGTTATATATTCTACTTCATCTCTACGTCTCAGCACGAACTGAATTTTCTTTCCCACCAGCAATATGCAACACCCAACAGCAGCGTTATAAAATGTTGCGTAACTGAGTACGGCATCTTCTGTTATCTGCCCCCCTACGACACTAAAGAGCATAGTCAAACCTAGAAAATAGTCAAGCCTCAATTATGCAATGTACTGTTGAAAATGGTCAAGCTTTGTTAAAACGAAGATTTCGATTGATCTGATAGATCGTTTGTTCGCTTTTTCTAACCAACCTAGTTGATCGGAAATGCACTCTCTGGGCTAAATAAAATCCTGTTCCTGCTAAAATTAATCAGTTTACTAGTGGATGGCCACTAGGATGGTCCTAACTAAGTAGTAGCGGGAACATTCATGTCATTCCTCCCAGGTCCCTAACTTACGACCCGTTAATAAAGGGGCCGGACTACTTATTTAAATCATCGGTTTTGATTTGGCTGAAACTTTAGACGTTTCTATGGGCAAAAAATGCCGTTTTGTGCTGTTGGTTTAATGTTTTAAAACCCGACTCATTTTTGAGAAACTGTTTGAAAATGCTTTAATGATGAAAAATGTTTTTCGCGCATTACGACCATTTTATGGTCGTCATAAACGACCTACTTGGACATAAACCCACCAACACGTATACATAGAGTGCGTACAGGAGAAAATATTGCTACCGTATCAGCCAGTGTAGTGGAAGACCGTGAATTGTCAAATCGACGCCGTTCGCAGCAATTGGGCTTGTGTTATTCGATGATTTCTGATTTTTTTTTTGCCGGAAATGGAAGAGCTGGGTCTTGTTGACATGTGGTTTCAGCAAGACGGAGCAACGTGCCACACATCGTGCGAATCAATGGACATATTACGGAATGAGCTCGGTGAGCAATTCATCTCACGAAATGAGCCGATGAATTGGCCGCCTAGATCATGCGATTTAACACCGCTAGATGCGATTTAACACCGCTAGCCAACAACAATTCCAGCCTTGGAAGACAACATTACACGCGTTATTCGCGAGATACCAGCCGAAATGCTCGATAAAGTGACCCAAAATTGGACTTTTCGTATGGACCATTTAAAACGTAGCCGTGGCCAACATTTGAATGAAATTATCTTTGAAAAGTAATTTAACGGCTCAAATAAAGATTTCGTACAGTTTTGTAATTTTTATGCGCTTTTTTTAAAGAAAAACCAAATTCTTAAAAAATCACCCTTTACATAGACTCGATGATATCTGGACTCTATTTTATATCATTTTAGATTTGATTTTCTCAAAAATCTTTTTCTTTATTTTAAATATGACTTATCTAAAGCTGAAATATTGTGAGAAAACGTCCATAAAATACGTAATGCTTGAGGAGAATTTTGGCTTTCTGATTCAAAAAAGTGTTACCATCCATACCAAAAACTTTGAGAGTTTATACAAAAAAGAGGGTTTCGAAAATATTTATTTTGTTCCCTTGTTATTTGTTTTCGTTTCCTAATTGTTTCATAGAATGAAAAAAAAAATAATTGGAAATTTATTTTGTTAAAAATTTAATGCTTTCTGTGACGAACTGCTTTCGTCGGGCCGAAGCCATTCTGTGGGGTATCTTCATCCTGTTTGAAATCTGAGCCAAGAGGCTGGGAATCAATGATGATTGATGCCAACTGGGAGTCCTACTCCAAAGCAAGGCAATCTAAACTATTCATTACACCATGTAAAAGAATCACACGGAACCTACTCAGTATGAATAAAGCTGATCTGAGTACCTTAACTGGCCTACTTACTGGGCACTGTCCGAGTAAGTATCACCTTAAAAAATTAGGTAAACTGACAGATGACTTATGTCGTTTCTGTAATTCTGAGGTAGAAACCTCGGAACAATCACTGTGCCAATGCAGCGCATTAATTCAGCAAAGACTGCGTATTTTTGGAAAAAGTATCCTCACGCCTAACGAGATATGGTCTGCTGAACTAATGAAGGTAAGGAACTTCATCAAAGAAGTCATACCTTCTTGGGGTGAAATGCAAAGTCTGGGTGCGACTATCACTGATACCCATAGTGATGGAACGAACTGACAGTGCATAAAAATTAACGCGGAGTATACCACAATATATCTAACTAATGGTAGCAGTGGTCATAGGCTCCTACAGGAATATAAAACAGAACTTTCAACGAAAAAACTAGTTATTTTACACATTCAAGGCAAGTTTTCAATTTTTTATTCATTTTCTGATGTTGCTTACAAAGTATGCAATATGAAATAGCTGTAACAAAAAAAGTCAAGTAAAAATAAAATCCGGCCTTTCGTGATTCGGCCGATCGAAATTTCGGCCTTTCGTTAGTATTGATATATTTCGGACGTTTGAAATTCGGCCGTTTCAGATTCGGCTGTTTGTGTTTCGGCCGTTTGGAGCTATCCCAGAAAATTTAATATTTTTATGAAAACTAAAAAAGATTACCTAAACATTGAAAGTTGTCCGATCATGAAGCAAGCAGGACAAAAACAGTTATCATTTTTGGAAAACAATTTTTTTTTTCACGAGTAAATTTTTTTGGGAGTGCAAAACTATTATCTATAACTTTTCCAAAGACACTTCGCCAATCAAACAAACCGTTTTGACTATGAAAATATTTTTAACAACCAATAGAGCGCTCTATTGGTCATTGGAACATTTTGACAGAGAAAACAGTTTGTTTTTGGTGTCTTTTTCAAAGTTCTAGACAATAATCATGCCTTCAAAATAAAATATATACAGTTTTAAATGTTCTGGTATTCTTTTGTATTTTCCATAAATGTAATAGATTTTCCAAAAATGAGATTTTTTAGAAAATCAAGTTTTATTTTTTTTTACCTTTTTTTTCAAAATACTTTTTTGAGCGTGTATATTTCTATGAAAAAGACAAATTATTATCGTTGTATTCATCCTGCAACATGCAAAATGTGCCAAAAACAATATCAATAATGAATTCTCTCAACTAATCTAGTTGATCAAGACTGCTGGACGGATCATGCAAGCGTGCGATATTGTTGTTGCTGGGGACGCCACATCAATCAAACAAACTGTTTTGGCTCCAAAAATATCTGTAATAATCAATACATAGCATTTTTGAATAGCTTCTCAAAAATAAGTCGTATAGATTAAACCAATAGCACAAAATTGCATCTTTTGCCCATAGAAACGTATATGCACAGTTTCAGCCAAATCAAATATGGTCAATTGAATTGGTTGCCCAATTTTTCTGCGAAATTGCACATTTATGACGTTCAATACATGTATGACATATATCATTTATGGCATTTGACATTTATGACGTTCATAGCATTTACAATATTCATGCCATTCAATACACGTTTATGGCATTAATGATATTTATGACAATTATAACATTTATGTCATTTATGACATCTGTGACATTTATGACATTTATGACATTTATGACATTTATATCATTTATGACATTTCTAATATTCATGACTTTTATGACATTTATAACAATTATAACATTTATGTCATTTATGACATCTATGACATTTATGACATTTATGACATTTATGATATTTATGACATTCATGACATTTATGACTTTGATGACATTTATGACATTTATGACATTTATGACATTTATGACATTTATGACATTTATGACATTTATGACATTTATGACATTTAGGACATTTATGACATTTATGACATTTATGACATTTATGACATTTATGACATTTATGACATTTATGACATTTATGACATTTATGACATTTATGACATTTATGACATTCATGACATTTATGACATTTATGACATTTATGGCATTTATGACATTTATGACATATATGACATATATGGCATATATGACATTTATGACATTTATGACATTCATGACAATTATGACATTTATGACATTTATGACGTTTATGACATTTATGACATTTATGACATTTATGACATTTATGACATTTATGACATTTATGACATTTATGACATGACATTTATGACATTTATGACATTTATGACATTTATGACATTTATGACATTTATGACATTCATGACATTTATGACATTTATGACATTTATGACATTTATGACATTTATAACATTCATGACAATTATGACATTTATGACATTTATGACATTTATGACATTCATGACAATTATGACATTTATGACAGTTATGACATGCATGACATTTATGACATTTATGACATTTATGACATTCATGACATTTATGACATTTATGACATATATGACATTTATGACATTTATGACATTTATGGCATTTATGACATCTATGACATTCATGACATTTATGACATTCATGACAATTATGACATTTATGACATTTATGACGTTTATGACATTTATGACATTTATGACATTTATGACATTTATGACATTTATGACATTTATGACATTTATGACATTTATGACATTTATAACATTTATAACATTTGTGACATTTATGACATTTATGACATTTATGACATTCATGACATCTGTGACATTTATGTCATTTATGACATTTATGACATTTATGACATTTATGACATTTATGACATTTATGACATTTATGACATTTATGACATTTATGAAGTTTATGACATTTATGACATTTATGACATTTATGACATTTATGACATTTATGACATTTATGACATTTATGACATTTATGACATTTATGACATTTATGACATTTATGACATTTATGACATTTATGACATTTATGACATTTATGACATTTATGACATTTATGACATTTATGACATTTATGACATTTATGACATTTATGACATTTATGACATTTATGACATTTATGACATTTATGATATTTATAACATTTATGCCATTTATGACATTTGTGACATTTATGACATTTATGACATATATGACATTTATGACATTTATGACATTTATGACATTTATAACATTTATGACATTTATGACATTGATGACAATTATGACATTTATGACATTTATGACATTTATGACATTCATGACAATTATGACATTTATGACATTTATGACATTTATGACATTTATGGCATTTATGACATTTATGACATTCATGACATTCATGACATTCATGACAATTATGACATTTATGACATTTATGACATTTATGACATTTATGGAATTTATGACATTTATGACATTTATGACATTTATGACATTGATGACATTCTTGACAATTATGACATTTATGACATTTATGACATTTATGACATTTATGACGTTTATGACATTTATGACATTTATGACATTTATGACATTTATGACATTCATGACATTTATGACATTTATGACATTTATGACATTTATGACATTTATGACATTTATGACATTTTTGACATTTATGACATTTATGACGTTCATAACATTTATGACATCCACGACATTTATGACATTCATGACATATATGATAAGAATGACATTGATGACATATCTGACATCCCCGTGGAAAAACAGTTTAGCAATTACCTACATTAGAAATTTAGAAACTGTTTATTACTGTTAATATTCGTCAATATCATGAAATTTTTGACATATCTAACATTAGGTATTTTCTCGCAATCTTGACACATTTGTATTTTTCTTAAATATTGTTGTCATTTTATTTTAATTTTTGACAGGTTTAAAGACATGTTTGATATGTTAGACATTTTGACACTTTTAAATATTTGAATTTGTTTACATTACATCTTTGGTATTTTTATATAGGTATTTGACATTCTTGGAATTTTATTGGAAGTATATATAAAATCACATTTTTGTTTCATGCATAGAAAGCTTATGCTTTAAAAAAAAAAACAATATATGGATATTTTCAAAAACTGTGAATCAGTATAGTAAAAACTACTGTAATTTATGCTCGCCGTACTCTATTATGGGTGGTTTTTGACAAGTGAAATCTATTCTCGAAGATAGCGAAACAAAAATCTGAAATATTGTAAGCAAATGTCCTGGAAATGCGTAGTCTTTGAAAAACGTGTGTTTTGAATGTCTTGACAATTCCTTAAAACAATGTTTTCTTGTAAAATAAAACTAGCAAAAGTTATGTATAAAAAGCTTAATTTTAAGTAACTTCCGCATAAAATGCTCTATAGCTCCTTACGCAATGAAGATAGAAAATTAGTTCATTCAGCAAAGTTTTGTTTTTCATTTTTTACAACTTTATCGAATAACCATCCCTCTATCACTGAACACCTTTTTTATCTTTTATGATAAAAAACTTAAGTTAACTATCGACACTTTAAGATAATGCGGATCATTCGTATTGTATTGTTCCGAAGACACCAGAATGAATACAAGGCTTCTAAGGAACTAAGTTCTACTTTTTATCCTTTCAAACCTCAGTCAGTTGCTGCTAAAATGTGATCGTCTGTTGGTAAACTGACGTTAGAGCCGAAAGCAGATTTCCAAGTGCTTGCCGAAACCAACAGGAATGGGAAGTCCACTATTGCTGAAAAATAGACGTCCGTCGCACCGTCCGCCATTAAATTTATTTGAACCGAAACAGGAATTGTAATGAACTATTGTTAAAACTACTTTTTGTTTTTAAATTTGATGTTTTTTTTCAATATTTTTAAATGAAAGTTCAGACAATTGCCGATTTTTTAGCCCTTTAAAATAGTTAGTACAAAGAAAAATGCAAAGTTTCATAGAGTAGTATGGTCACACACCCTACAAAGTTTCTTTGAATTCTGAGAGGGTACTACCTGCGCGGTATCCCTCTATGAGTACAATAGTTCGTATAATCAAAATACATTTTTCTGCATTTGGGTGACAGCGTAGCTAATTTTCCAATCGACTACTGCAAGAACGAAGGAAGCCCGTTCAAACCTAACCAAGTGGTAAGCATTTTCAATTGGACATGATTTCGTCCCTAGTTTTGATTTTAAATTTTCATTTTACACCCCTGTAGACCTTCTTTAAAGACGAAGTTCTATGTCAAAGAATTGGTGTAAAGAGTCAAAATTGCGCGAGTATTCACACCTATTGCAAAATTTTAATTTCGAGAAAACTTTATTCAGATGACAGATTGCTAGTCTATTCTTTAAGCTGCATAATTTTGAAATGCAAAATGTTTACTTTTGTTAAAAAAATAATTCGCTACGTGAAACCACCAATACAGCTGACTATCGTCTAAAACAAACACCCATTGAAAGATCTCTCGAGGGCGATACCGGTTTTTTAAATGGTTTAAAAATTCAAATTAACTCCCGCAAAAAAAAAATGCTTGTTATCGATAAACGTAAAAAAGACACCCTAACCGGCCGCGCGGGTCAGACAGCCACGAACGCCATTAGTGCAGAAAGAGACTGCAGAGCGCACCGCCTAGCGCTACTGGCTGCCCAAAATTTTGCGATATTCAAATTCAGAAGGCTTTGCTGCAGAGCGTCCTAATCAGCAGCAAACAGCCATAAAAATATACGAAACCGGATAACTTTTGAAGTTGTGCGGTCGAGACCAAAAAAAAAAAATAGTTACCTTTCGACAGTCGTTCGCGGTAGTGAACGATAAAGAAGTAGGTACCTACTAAACCGAAAGCTAAAACTTTGCCGCACACAAAAGAAAATCTGATGGCCGTAGGGCGGCAAGGCAAAAGGTGCGGCAGCGGTGGAACACTAGCGGAAAGCTGAAACTATTCGCTGTAACGTGCACATGTACTGAAGGAACTGATAAAAACTCTGAACCAGCATTTCTTTATCTTTCACTTGGACTGGGTTAGGAGGTTGGACGGCACTGGCGGGTAGCAGCGAAACAGGGAGGGGCAGGTCACAAACGGCCCGCAGGTTGCGTCGCAATGAAATGAGTTTTGTTTGACTGTTTCAATCTTTGAAAGTCGTTGTAACAAACGTTCGGTTGAATGCCGAATTCACACGCCTCTTGACCCGACCGTCGAATTATCGGAGCAGCACTGTTGAAAACAAAAAAAAAATTGCCCGCGAAACAATAGTAAAAGGCTGAGCGTTTGCATTTGCATTGCGGCTTTGCTGTGTTTCTTTATCAGCACGCGTTACTATTTTTTGTTGTTGTTTTTTTTTTGCAGTTTTCGCTGTTTCGCTTATCACCCAGCGTCGTAGCCCCGTCGTCGCTAGTTGGCACGCGCGATTCGCCACTATCGAATGGTGAGCTACTTTTGCGTCGCGTTTCGCCGAAATCCGCGCGATTGTGAAATTGTCACCCGAACAGTATTAACCGGGTTGCATCACACACTGTCTGTTCTGCGATAAATAACTAAATTACCCCTATTTTGGATGGCTCACTGTCACGTCAAATTGCCAGAGTCTTCCCGATGACTTTTGTGTTCGGTATTTTACACTTCCCGCTGGGTGTTGTTCATTGATCATCGATGTCAAAATGATTTAGCGAATGAGCTATTCGGAAGGCGTTATCTTATCAGTGTATCTGACCTGCGAAGATAACCATTCACCCGTTTGTGAGTTATCGTGACCAGCTGCCGTATCAGTATCTATTCAAAATCGTTATCGGTGCCGGTTTGCGGGTGTGTAATCAGGCAGTAACAACATCCTCTGATTGCTATAGTTAATGCGCGTTCCACTAACGGAAGAACATCCGTTGTCTCGGTCGAATTCTAGTATTCAGTGCTACAGGGTTTATCGAAAAGTAAGGAATGTTTGAACAAGCCGAATTAGGCAAACCAATTATCGCTTAGCAGGTAATAGTAGACATTAACGTAAAGTTTTTGTCCTTATTGTTACCTTATTTACACATTCTTTCGCCGCACACAAAAGTAATTTTCAAATATCCCTAAGAAATGGTAATGTAACAGCGACAGCCACCCTGCCCCGCCAACCCCACTTCACCAGCTATCAACGGTGGTTGTTGCTGTCGTTAATAATATTTGTTTGCATAACGATAAGGTCCTCCCGATGATGAATATATTTTTTCTTCCCATTTCTGCCCAGGCGCGCTTATCTTCGATATCTCCCTATAACGTTAGACCAAGCCCGGCACAAGTTCGACCGATGTTTGAACAACGTTAAAAGTCGTCTTCTAGCGCCGTCGTCGTGTTCGTATTCTTCTGGCTCGCCAAAGAGCTTCTTCCTAAGCTCGTGGCAGTCGTTCTTCTCATCTAATGGCCGGTTTCTATCTATCTCTCTATCCCCCTGCCACAACCACCCATCTCCCGTTTGCCCTGTGCAACGAGGATGCGAATGGGTGCACGCCTTGAGGACACTGCTATTCATTGGAGTGTAATGAGAGTGTCGCATTTACATACCGTTGGGAGGAGAGAGGAATCGACTGTAGACGGAAGAAGCAAGCTCGAACTCAAACCGTAGACTAGAAAGGGGACGCAGCTTTTCCAGCTCTCAATAGTTGGATTCTTATCTAGCACTTTGAATCGATTATATCTCTCCCAGCAGAACTTTGCCTGCGTTTGTGGATGACCCCGAAGTGTTCTGCGCAGTTCAGTCAATCGATGAAGTGAAGTGCGATAACAAGTATAAGTGCTCTTTCCCGAGGAAGTTTCGGGCCTGATTTCCGGACCGAGATAAGACTGCCAGCTTCTATTGCGTTTTCCTTTGGTGTGAGCAGCGGCGACCAGTTTCGTAGATGGTCATGAGATGCATCCGAAATTGCTGAGGTTTCGTATCGATTCAAGTAAGTTTCCTACCTAAGCAGGGAGGATTTGCCTTTGGGACAGGTCGATCAAACCATATTTCACTGCCCTTATCGCGAGTCTCACTGTCTCCAACGGAATCCATTTTCAACGGGTGGTGGTTCGATTTGTTTATGCCGGCAACAGCAAGACAAGCTAGATTCAGTGCAGGCGAAATCGAAATCTGTCTCCCGTTGAGACGTTCCGTTGGAATGAACAACAATCGGGAAAAGCGGGAACACAGTGCTCTTTCCGACGACTGCCGCTTATCAGCTGCGTCCCATTCGGAGAGATCTCCGCCAAACCGCAAATGCACAGAATATAAATTTTTGTTTCCTTATCGGAATCTTAGTCGTTTCTCCCGTCGCATATTAGGCGTTCCGTCCGTCCTGTGTTGCTAGTGGATTTAGATTTCCTGGAGTTTAATGCGCTGAAAGAAAAGGTGTGTTCGATTGGAACGAGACGAGCAGAAAAAAAAATCGGCAAAGCCAATTGTCATGCACCGCTCGATAACGTTAAATACAAACTCGTTCGTGTTTATCAAGTGGATTTTTCGGCAATAGAGGTGTATTCCGGTGTGCGTTACTCTCCCAAACTGATCATATTGGAAGATAACATTGATTAGCTGCGGAAGTGGATGGAATTTTATTTGGTTTTCTGTACTGAAAATAAGAGATTTTGTCTATTGTGGATTTAATGATGCGATTTTAGTAAAATATATATTTTTCAACAATATAGTTTTTGTTATGAGAAATGTAACACAACATATCAATTATTATTTTGACTGCGATTAATTTTGACTGCACGTACTTTTCTATGATGCATCTATAACTGAAATATCATGAATTAAAACAGAGTGCTTGAATAGTTTTCGAAAGGTGATTTTTGATTGATGTTTTTTTCTTTGGGAACATCCGTAAATGACGTAGCTTTTTTGGCTCCGCCCAGTATCTGGGGAATATGGTTGGTGAGGTAGGACTTCCCATGTGATCGTTTCTATGTAAGTTCTAATGACTTTGGCAGTATGAGGTCGAGCGTTGTAATCCCATAAGTGATTCCGCTTATTTGTACCACTGATTGTATTGTTGCCATTTTTCGCACAGTGATCGGCCTAATCGCATTAGTTGAACTCGATCCCGTTTCCCAGTGCTCCCCAGTTTCGTTCGGTTTTACCAGCTCATAATAAGTAACACCGACCGGGTTCCACCAAATACACAGCATAACTTCCGCAGCGATGAAATAAAGTAGCAGTTTTCATGACTTTCTTTTCTCTGGATGAATCCATTTTCCATCATCCGTCATGATGCGATAAAGAAGTTCCTTCCTTTTTGCCGCTAGAGCAGCTGTATACAAGCGAAAAAAACGACATTCAACGTTAGCGTCAGCTTCTAATACCGGAGTAAGCTGTTCCTGCGTTTGACATAAACCCTCATCGAGCGATTCCTTCAGTTCAGCGTCTTCGCCGATGTTTGGCCTTTCTTCACAAAGGCAACCGCCAGCATAGAAATGGCCGTCTGCAAGGCCGTGAACGTTCGACATGGTACACGTCTTACTTCAGCAGGGTGGCTGCTGTGAAAACTGTAACGAAAACGTGTCCTCCTAAAATGCTTATTATGTCACTATCCCTGAACGGATTTTAAATTGCGAATTGTCGAACAGTAGAGTTGAAAATAAATTATTTTGGTTTAGTTTTGCAGCATTCAACCGATCACCGATCAAATCTGAGAACAAGATAGTATAGTGTAGAGTTGTACTTATCATGTTCCGTTTTTTATGCATGTAATGTCACTTTTACTAAATAGATCTTGAATACTAATGTCTTAATCGATTGGTGAAGTTTCCCTTGAACTTTTGGTATGATAATTTCCAATTGCAAACCAGTGAAAAAATCATCCAAAAAAATAAATAGAAAAGCAGCGGTTATCCAATCATGAGCTCGCTTTCTGTTTCTGATATTTATTTAAGAGCTATCTTCTTTCTAGCTCCGCTTTCATTTCAAGTTCTCACAGTTTGTCCCAGTTTCGCAATACGAATATACAAAAAATGAATCCCATTTCATGCTACCATCCAGCGGAGCTAGACTGATAGAGCTCTCACACACGCAATAATATAACACGTATCGTGTCGTATTGCGCCTAGGGAAGAAGACAATCAAATTGTCCTCGTGTCGAATGGAAACAACTGTTGCGTGTTGCATATTGCCGATATGCGACTGGGAGAAAATTTTGTTGCTGCTGATATTAACTGGTGGCAGAAATGAGTTTGAAGTTCGAAATTCTGCTGTGATGTCAAGCTATAACCGTCTTGTTTTACGACGTTATATCCTATTTAATAAAGTATTGTAAATTTTCTTGAACGGATCCAGAAGTACGTGTCGAACTTTTCTGTTCGAAATCGGATTAGTTTCGTATATACCGCTGCTTATGCACAGTATCATCGAATTTTGGTGTACACTAAGGTCTTTTTACGCGATTTTTTAGGCGTCTTACTGATTTCGTTGTCAATCGAGTTACTGAATATTCACTGATTTGGTCTAACCTGTTTTATATTTTTCTCTGATATTCAGCTCGATTCGCAGTTAGAAATAACACTGCTATTGATTCGTTTTACGAAGACATTTAGCAAAAAAAAATTAAAAACCTTTAGTAAATAAAGTTTTTTTCGTGGGTTCCGGAATTTACACGGATTTCGTAAAAAAAATACTACAAGGTATACAGCGCTAGGGGTCGTATGAAATGGTGACGTAGGACTTAATGTATATGTTATATGCTGCAATAAACTGTTCATAGGCAACACTACCGTTTATATTTGATGGTCGTTATTGTAAAACTAACGATGCATGAATACATGAAAATTTTTCACTAGTAGTAGTTGCGAAAATTCTCATAACTCTTATCCTCAAGCATCTATAGTTCTGAAAAGAACCGATTCAATAATCTTCAGTTAGAAATTCGTGCTACAGAACCATGATCGCACCATCGGTGGCATTGAATATTTTGCATGGCCGCGCATAATAAAATTTGCTCACCGCTGTGCCCTCTAGTAGCTGTGCCAGCAAAATATACTGCAGCGTACGATGGTAACTGTTGCTGCCGTATGCAAATTAAAGGTAACACGTTTCGCAGTGCCTGGAAGTTGACTCGTATTCAGCTCTCGTTTCTCAATATCGTGTACCTCTAACAGCTATACTCCACTCGCTATTGTGTGACAAACTAGACTTAAGCTGAATTTTCTACACGCAGTCTTTTGTTGCGAGTTCAGCATAGATTTTTCCATGAGGGCGTGGCCACGCAGTTTCGAGAAAGACAAACGGAACAAAACACTTTGTTGAGTCAAAATATGTAGGCAGTGGAATTTATTCCGTTATTGTTATCCGTGTTCAGGAAGTAAGCCAATAGCGAGGAAAATGTATGGGAAAGCTTGACCTTGGAACTTTTCACCTTATTTCACCATTAAGCAGTAAAGCAACAATGTTAAACATTATTTCAAGCAATTGTTACACATTTTAACTATCCACCGGCATTTTTTGGGTCAATAAACAATATACAGCGTGTTAGGGAGCTCACTTAAAATGTATTGAGGGGTTATAGAGGACCCTATTTGATGAAAAAAAAAATCATTCTGCGCATTTGACCGAAATTTAACTGCTGCAGAGTTGTTCACTTTTTCCAGTTTTCGGTTATGTTAGCTTTTAACGAGATCTAACACAAAAAGCATGGGAGTGCTCACTTCTGTTGGTATCTTTCGAAAGCTGAGAAACTTTCGTAATCGAAAGTGTCTTAAAAACGTCGAGTTAGAGAGAATTGGCAGCACTTAGATAGAAAGGAACAAATGTGAAATCAAATGTTTTTTGAGAAGTAAACTGCAATGTTCTCTCTAAAATGTGTAAAAAAAAACATGAGTTTTGTTGTTAACCAAATTGAACATTAGAGTCTACTCTACAAGTTTTTCTTTGACACCAAGCATCTAACTCTTTCAGTTTAGCTGCCATTTCACTTTAAAAGCAATAAGCTGCGCCGTCATTTAGTGTTGTAAGACTCACAATTTCCTGCTCCACTGTGTTTAAGTGGACGCGTCGTTGACGTCTTGTACACAGCAAGCACGCATACTAAATCAATCCTTGAAACGTTTCGTTACACAGTGGAGCAGAAAATTGTGAATCCTACAAGACAACACTAAAAGAAGGCACAGCTGCTCTAAAAGAGTTAGATGCTTGGTGTCAAAGAACAACTTACAGAGTACACTCAAAATATTTTTCACGTTATTGTTACGTGAAAGTTTCTATACTTGTTCATTTTCTGTCATTATACCTGATTTATGTGACAATCATAAAATCTACGTGAAAATCACATGCTTACCATGGTTTATCCCGTACCATCTACGTGATCTTGACAATGTCAAACAGGATGTATCGCGTGAGTTCTCTGTGCAGAAATCAAAATGGCGAAACTGTTGTCTGATTCAGTCAGAGCGTAAAACAGAATTTTTCGATGGCTTGCCAATGAGTGAATTTTCGGAAAATTTTATTGATATCGAGTCTTGAGCTCACACAGCTTCAACTCAGAGTTAGGTGAGTTACCTGAACATAAATAGCTAGAGCGGACAGTGACTATCGCCGGCAAAAGTTGAATGTTTGTCAGTTTCATTCCGCTCTACCACCGCTACTATTGACCAATTTTATGTCGTTTTATTCATTCACGAATTGACGAATTACGATGTCAATATTTTACGCAACATATTTCGTTAATTTTTCAAAAGCATTTCCTTACTCTCAAAAATTTGAGGAATAATTGAAAATTATACGTTGCATAAAACGTGATAGCTATCAGATACTCAAATACTTTTCATTTTACCAGTAGATGAATTCTACGTGAATCTCACATGAAATGCATATGTCTACTGCATAAGATTCAATGGATGATTCATTTAACCAGTTCATGATGAACTCAAATGACAATCACGTAGAATCTACTTGAAAACTATAGTGGAAAATATTCACATAACTTTTCCGATAACTATAACGTGAAAAATATTTTGAGTGTAGACTTCAATGTTTATTTTGGTTAACAGAAAAACCCATGTTCATCACACATTTTAGAGAGAAAATCAGAAAGTTTAGTTCTCAAAAAACATTTGATTTCACATTTGTTCCTTTCTAAGTGCTTCTGATTCTCTCTAATTTGATGTTTTTAAGACACTAGTGATTACGAAATTTTCTCAGCTTTCCAAGGAAATCAACAGAATTGAGCTAGCTATCACACTTTTTGTGCTGGATCGTTAAAGGCAAACGTAACCGCAAACTGGAAAAAGTGAACAACTCTGCAGTAGTTGAATTTTGGCCATATGCGTAGAAGGATTTTTTCATCAAATAGGGTCCCCTATCACCCCTTAGGGATTTGAAGTGGGCTCCCTAACACCCTGTTTACACGGTTGAATTTGACATCACTTTTTTCGCTTTCACCCTAATGTACACCCAAAACGAGCGGAATAGATTTTGTTACTTTTGAGTAACATTTCATTACTTTTTGTGGCATTAGATAAGAAAAGTAACGAAATAAATTAAGGCCACGCGCTTGTATGTGTTTCTGCAGGGGTGCATACAACCTAGAACCGCAATGCGACACTTCACTCGTTGTATTTGTATTGATCCTTCGATCAGGTTTCTTTCAGTCCCCTTCATTCACACATATGCAGAATCTCTCCCGTAGCGTCCCTGCCTCAAATGTCTAATTGGAAACACCACTTGCTCAATTCACTGTTTGCTTGAAAACGAAAAGGTTGTGTTCAGAATTGCCGGAGTGGCGAACATGGGTTTTCTAGAATGACACGAGTTTTATACTATCAAACAAGTCCAAATCAGTTTTTTCGCGGTTAACATGGGGGCAACAACTCTAGAGTAGGGAAAACATTTTATATGCTTGGTTTCCATAAAGCGGTTGTGTGTTTTCAACTTGGCTTGCATCTACTTGTTTGGAATTTTCTCTAACGCAATCTTGAGGTGATTTAAGAAGTATTAAAATCATCTGCTTTTGCATACTGTGTGATTGAAAAAAGAAAAACGTGGTAGCTATTGTCCTTTTTTCCTCTACTCCGTATGCGTTCTACAAACAAACTGATACACATATACTAGGATGCCAATCATCGTATGAAAAGAAAGTGACCAGAATTTTTTTTTCTTGATGCCAAATGACTCAAAAACGCATGAAACGTCAAGAACTGATGTCATCTAGAAAAAAAATTTTCATGGTATTTTTCACAATTCAACATTGCCACCCTAAAGACAATGCTATAACAATTATTACCTATATTGTCAAGAAATTTTTCTACTGGTATTCAGTGAAAAGTGTTTTTTTTATTTTATCCATGAACCACCCTATGTCTAATAAATGAACCATCCTGATGAAACATAATGTGTTCGATGCTAGTTGTAGACTAGCGATCAATTTCAGAGGATAAATTTAACTCCGCCTCCCACAATTGAAAAAACGTCCCAGAGGGTCGATTTTTTAAAAAAAAAAACAATCAGATGACACCAGTTCTCGACGTTTCATGCGTTTTTAACTCATTTGGCATCAAAAAAAAATTTTCGAAAACCGATCTTCCACGTTGCCCCCCCCCCCCCTTTGGGTGATTTTTCAGGTTTCAAAAAAGCCAAACTCCAATCACTTAGCGCCACCCCATTTTAAGTCTGATCGAGCTGAAATTTTCCACAGAGTGTTTTTTCGAGCAGGTGAACATTTTGTATAGGGTTTTTTTTTTTTTAATTCGAGATGACCATTTTGGTTGGCACCCTAACATACACTGAATGGATTTCAGATGGAAGATACTAGTAACATGTACAAAATATACGACGTATGTGTTGTTATTTGACTGGAGATATATGTTATTGCTTTTTATGTAACAAATTTGTTACGAAAGAGAGAATTTTTCGTTATTGCTGTTAAAGTAACAAGTAAAAAAATTACGTTTACAGGTCGGACTCGCTTATCCGAAGGTACGATCATCCTTAGGCTCGATTGCCCGGAGTCATTTTTTTCTTCAATATCGGAATTGTTCAAGGTGAAACCTCATTGAATCCAAAAATGGCCGACTTCGAGTCACCACTTCGAATTTTCATAAGCACAAGAATCGGAAATACTCATTGCGTTCCCTGTGAAAATTCTATTTTATGTTTGCTTCACCACAGCAAACATAAAATAGCATTTTCACATGGAACGCATTAACTATTTCCGAATCTTGTACTTTCGAAAATTCGAAGTGGTGACTCGAAGTCGGCCATTTGTGGATTCAATGAGGTTTCACCTTAAAGTTTGCAACATTTACCTTATTGACGATTCTACCTACAAATAACAACTTCGATTCAGTGTGAGCGTTGTTAAGTTAATGATGAATGAATTTTCTATCGTACCCTATCGTATATCTTGGTCGCTTCCTCTGATCTGTAGCATATCTAGACGCAACACTGAATTAGTCACCAATAAGGTACATATAAAAAAGGTATCGAGGTGTTCCAGCGGCTTCATATTCCCTTTGTAATTATTCCGGAATTTGTTTTAGAATTTGTCAACCGATTACGATAAAGCTCATAAGGATTTGAACCAATTATTTCTAATGAAATCTGTTGCGTATAAAGCATTTTAATTTTTTTTCGCCGGCACGTTTAACGATGAGAATAATTTTTGTCAACAAACTAGCTGTAAGTGAGAATAGAGAAAATGAGAATAAATAAACGGTTTGATTATACGAAGAATTTGATTTTCCGGAGCGAAATATTTTTCAAAGCTCCTGATAATCGAGTCCGACCTGTACTTAACGAGTGTTTTTAATTTACCATCATTGATTTTTACTCTTAATGTAACGCTAATAAGGATACTCGTATAAAAGTTTCTAGCTTATGAGATTACAACATACGATTTGATTGCCCATAAACTGCGTAGAAAGTTTTTATCACAGCAGAATCTCTCAGTGTGACTATACCGCCGTGAGATAACGTAGTGACGTAAGAGCCATTTTTTCGAATATGGGTTTTTCATGCCAATTTGTTCATTATTCGAAAACCTATCTTTTGGTATTTTCTTTTCGTTGTTACTTATTCGTACGATGCATAAAATAAAAAAAAAAAAAAAAACAGTGTCGTAGGCGCCCATTTCAATACAAAATCGACCAGAAATTCATTCGTTTTTAGGCCATACTGAAAAACTGATCACTTGGATCTACGTCACATTGTCATCTCACGGCAGTATAAAAACCCATGAAGGACATGATGAATAAATGATGAAAACTTAAACGAATATCACTTCGTTTAAGAACTGTCAAATCAGTTTCTGTTAATACGAAAAAATCATACTGAAAACGTTGAATTATTCCGACATAATTGAAATAAATCGACAGCATTGCAGTGGTTACCTAGGTTACCAATTTTGCACGTAAACAACTACAGCGGATACTTAGGTAACCTACTACGACGGTTTGCGGCTACGTTCATTCATGATAAACAGTGTGATGAATATGAAGGCGTCGTGAGATGAATAATTGAGCGTTGATTCAAGTTTTGAGATGAATACGGTAGCGTTGTGAAAAATGGTTTGTTTTACAAAACTCAGAATAAATATAGCTAAATTAACTAAATTTTTATTGCTGGGCGAGTCCACAAGAGCATGTAAGTGTATTTTGTTTATTTGTTCAATGATTTCGTAAACATTTAGTTTTTATTCCGTGCTTATTTCGTGAATATCGGCTTTATGAGATGAGTAATGGAACCCTATATCAAGAAAAACAAAACACTGTAACACAAATGGAAACTATCTGTTCTCTTTATTTTTCTTTTGGTGAGTTTCAATTTTGGTGCTCATTATCGATGTGATGTGAGAACTCACAGAATTATCATTGAATTAAAACTGTATCATTTCAAAATTGGAAATGCCTTAATTACACAGAAAGAGGAATTCACAATTTTGGAACACATTTTTGGAACTTGTAGAATTTTCAGATCTTCCATATCTGTAAATTACAAGAATCCTTAGTATTTCAAATAACAATATGAGTACACGATGAAGTAAAAAACCCTTCTTCATCTAATATGAATAAACTAGTTTTTCACACCTTATTTCAATCTGCATATAAAATTCTTCACTTCATATGCAGTTTTCATTCCCAATGCACACATACTAACGGGTGGTGAGAGCCCGAGTTACTACTGATAAAATTCTCCAGATAAATCTTTCTATCTCGCAACCATACTTTACTTTGTCACGATTTATGTGCCATCACCCTCTCCCCTACTAACCCGTTCATACATTTTCATTCTCTTCTGTTCTGCAAGTCTCCAGAACTTCATCGTTGTCGGTGTATTGACGAAAAGTATTTCAGTAAACTAGCTAGTAGATACTAGGTGTTCCGTTAACTGGTATGTTCCGTTTCACATTAGACTCCTTGAATAAAGCCATGACCAGTGAAAGTGAAATTTATTGAGTAGATTACAATTCATCATTCACCTCCACACTAACTTCTACAATGTATAGTAATTTTTATTATCAACTTCTATCCAATAATACGATAACCTACTGAAGCATCTCCCACTGTGCGACGTCGCTGCCATAGTTTCCTCCGGACTCGGAACGCAAATACTTACGGTATTTTTTTGCAGCTATCCTGTTCAGAGCTGCTTCTACGTTACCCTATGCAATGAATATTTTATTGCAGTTTTTGCCTCCCGCAATGTTACCACCCATTCGTCCAACGGGAGCCGACAGAGCGTCGAGATGAAGATTGCGTCGCTATTTGACTTAGTTTGTCCTGCCGGGAGACGGTGTGTGATAAACGACACTGATGTGTTTTAAATAATCATAATTAAAAATGCTACTTTTTATGGTTCTCTCTCGGTGTCGGTTATGTTCCATTTTTTTCTTGTTTTGCCCGCCGGAAATGCAAAGATTTGTCCGTTCTACTTTGGTGCTTATCGAAATTACGATCTTGGGTGAGCAAATAAGCATCGGCATCGGTCAAAGCGTGATGGATTCCTTTATTTCATTTTTTATCTTAGTTTTATTGCAATTGCGATAGATATGGAATCGGTTTGTGGGGGAAAATTGGAACAAAGTTGAAGCTATTTTACACTCCGAAGGTGTACCTACGTCGTTCGACATTCCGATCGATAATAGATTGCACAAACCACACTAAAACACCGTACATAGTTCAGAAGCCATTTTTCATCCGTACCACCTTATCTCATCCGGCAAACGCTTGGAGGAAGAAAAATTACCTTTCCTTTAATCATCGTTATCTGCAGCCTCACAAGTCTCGAAGGCGGTACCCGCGACGGAAACGCTTTGTACCGATTAGGAAGGAGCAGATTTAAAAGTTTTCCTTCCTTCGACCACTACCGGGCATTACTGCTACTGGCTGGTATGCTCGGGTCTGGGTCCGATGGACGACGGTGTACCGTGGTGCAGATGAAGCTCTGAGTACAGCAGCGCCAGGAAAGAAAAACATTTCAACTATTATTTAATCCACCTGCGGAAGTTTTTCCTCCGGTAGTGGCGATAAGAAAATTTCCACTCCTCTAGCCACTTTGGCACTCGGGTTTCCATTCGACTCGATTCTCGCCTTCTACATCAGCTGCTCAACACGTACAGCATAGATTGGAGTCATATAGTTTGCCGAATATTTCTTCCACCATCTCCGAATTTCTGTTGCCCGGCTAGGTTAGTTCGCTTATCGTGCTCGGTCTAGCAATGTGAGATTTTTTCTCTCTTTCACCTGTCGTCTCACTTCCTAACTGCCTCCCCACCCACTTCAGAATCAGTATCAATATGGTAGGGTAGGGTAGGGTTGCTGCGCGGAGTAACAGTTGTTCTCTAGCTGTGCAGCTCTGCCTTCCGAAAAAAAAGGTATCGTCAAGATAAGCTTCCGGCGTACTCGAGCCGAAGTAAGTTCACGACTGCAATGCTAATGGAGGCACTGTACAAGAACAAAAAAAAAACTTTGTTCTACTGTATAACCATATCAACTTAAGCACGCCTTTTCTGCTATCGCAGGCCGATCGTCTTTCACATGAAGGCGTTTTTTTCATCTACCATCGGTGTATATTTGAACAGGAATAATAGAACCGAGTGTTTATAGCTTTATTTTTTAAATAAAATTTGGTAAAGTTTTCGGATACTAAATTGATTTGATTATCAATTCGGAGTGAAAAAAGTACTGTGTGGACCAGAATTCTGTCTGATATTTGTTCTGCTTTGCTAAAGAAGAAATTGCTCATATTCTTGAACCTATGTTTTGCGTACAAACAGGTTGACAAAAAATGCGGCTCCAAAGCTTTAAACAGTTACTTGAGAAAAATTGAAGCTTTTCAACTATTCCTGTGAAATTTGGTGCTTCTAGCCAGTGTAGAAATGCGTCAACTTACGTCAAAGAATCGCATGGTAATTTTTCGCCGGGTTCGTCGCTTCGACGTTATGTTTACGAGAAAACTCATTAAGGTCTCTTGAAAAATTTGGGTGTCTAGGGGCACCAAAATTCGCAGGAACACACATCAAATTTTCACACCAACTACTCAGGTATACATTTTCTGGCTTCTAGAGCGAGAGCTCCATAAACTCCTTTTAAAGCTACTAAATTTAAGGTGCCTAGTCATTTTTTAATCTAAAATTCTCTTAACTCTCTAGATAGTTTGTTTCTCACCCAAAATTCTAGATTCCAAGAGAAATACGGCTTTTCAGTTCTAACGGAGGATCAAAACGCTACTATGTTACATGTCCTACGTTTCGGCCTTCGGATTTGGCCTTCCTCAGGGGATATAAAGTTGTACCGTTTTTCGTTCAGCGTACGAAGCTTCACGATAGGTGTGACAACCTATCGTAAAGCTTTGTACGTTGAACGAAAAACGGTACAACCACAGACAAACAGACGTGCCGCTTCGAAGAAAAATCCTGAAAAATCTTCGTCCTTATTCGAAACGCTGCACTCGTGCGCCACCATGTAAGCTTATTGCCAACTAACCTTTTTGCATAAAACGGCTTTTTTTGTCTTTGCTGCACGTGGTGCACGCTTGCTTAAATTAACACCAGCGGCATTACTGGCGGTTTTTGTCTTTGATAATGAATGTGAACGCCTGCTTATAGCGACACTAACGGTATTATTGCCAACTAATCAAAATTTCTGTTTGTCTGTGGTACAACTTTATATCCCTTGAGGAAGGACAAGTCCAAAGGACCGAAACAAGTGTTTGTTGAAAGCGTAATGAAACTGACTCTTTACTTCTTACAGTTCCATTGATTATCAAAAAAAGAGTACGGCACAAAACGAGCAGCTTCTCTCATGCACTCGTATTTTTACGCTGCCTGTACAAATGAATTTTGACGTAGAATTACGTCCAACTTTAATAGGGTAAAAAGCAAAGCAAAGCCTTGGTGCTACATTCCGTATCGGAATTCGACCGTCTCTTTTACTATACACAGACTTCGCAGCCGACTGTTAGGTGTACAGGACAATTGCGGGGCTAGCGCTACGATCCTACTGACACTAACAGTCTTTCCCGATCCGGGATTCGAACATACGACGACTGGCTTGTTAGGCCAGCATCGTACCTCGAGACCAGCTGGGAGATTTAATAGGGTGTCATGCAAAATAATCGAGAATGGAATAAAACGGTAGAAGGAAAGATTTCAAATGAAATTAGTCTGTTCATGCGACCATTTTTTGAAACATCTTCATAGTATAGTGACTTACATATCTTATTTTTTCCTTGTCAAGAAAACTTTTTAACTGTAAGTTTTGGTGCCCCTAGCCACAGGTTTGCATTAGAGCTCAAACTAAAAATAAATGACAGATTATACTTTGCTAACCGTTCCTGTGAATTTGGTGCCCTTAACCAGCTCGGAAATGTGTAAAATCCCCAGAGACTTCAATGAAGTTTTCCCGTAAACAAACGTATAAGCGACGAACCCCACGAGCTCTTATTCTGCGGCCTTTTGACGCACACCCAGACTGGCAAGGAGCACCAAAATTCACAGGGATGGATAAAAAGTTATATTCTTTTATATTTTTTTCACGTTTAATCTCTAGGGCAAAACCAAGACAAGATTTCTAATCATTTAGTAAAAAAATCGAAATAAAGGAGAATTATTTATAAATTCCATAAATTCCTTGACTTCTATGAATTTCATGAATTCTATAAGTTTTATGAATTCCATGAATTCTATAAATTTTATGAATTCTATAATTCCTATGAATTCGATTAATTTTATGAATTTTATGCATTTCATGAATATCATGCATTCCATGATTTCAATGAATTCGGTGAATTTCATTAGTTCGGTGAATTTCATTAGTTCGATGAATTTTATTGATTCGATGAATTTTATTAATTCGATTAATTTCATCAATTCGATTAATTTGATCAATTTGATAAATTTTATTAATGCAATGAATTTTATTAATTCGATTAATTCCTTTAATTTTATTAAATACCCATGAGTTCTATGAGTTCTATGAATTCTATGAATTTTTATGAATTTCATGAATTCTATGAATTTTATGAATCATATGTTCCATGAATTTCACGAGTTCTATGATTTCTATTAATTCGATGAATTATATTATTTCGATGAATTATATCAATTCGATGGGTTCCTTTATTTTATGGATTCAATGAGTTCCATCCAATCCTATGAATTCCATAGGTTCCATGAGTTCTATGAATTCGATGAATTCTTATTAATTCCATGAATTCGATGAACTTATATTTTGATATTTATTAATTCTATCAATTCTATTACATCGATTAATTCTATGAAATCTGTTAATGCTTCAGATTTCAAAATTTCTATAGATAACTTGAATCAAGAAATTTACTCATGACTCTATGAGTCATTCCATGCTACTTCGCACATCGATTCTGATCGACCATTCCCGATTTCGCTGAAACTTTTCACAATTGTTCCTGTCATTTTATGATATGAGTTCTTCATGTAGACTCGCGACTGCTGTCTCAAAAGAAAAACGAAACGGAAAAACGGCTTGTTTGATTGAATTAGTGTCTTCAGTAAAGTTGTAGGTAATAACAATGCGTTTCTAGAGAAAATTAATATTTCGCAATAAAATTTCTTCTCCGTGCCAAATTTTCCAAATTGTCGCAAAATATTAAATATCTCAAAAATTACATTTCAA
The DNA here is from genome assembly GCF_029784165.1 of Wyeomyia smithii. NCBI lineage: Eukaryota > Metazoa > Arthropoda > Insecta > Diptera > Culicidae > Wyeomyia > Wyeomyia smithii. The sequence goes on from NC_073696.1 coordinate 14,725,080, forward strand.
AAAACTTTTTTCTACACTGCTCCCAGTTCTGTAAATCTGGATTTACTTGTGGCAAAAACGTATAGTCTTTAGTGGTTTCCTTGTGTGTTCGTGTTATTTTCAAAATCTTTTGATAACAGGGTTCGCCGGGATACTCAATTCCCACAAGGCCAGAGTAAAAATGATCGATTATGGTACAAAAACAGCGCGTTGGATTGAAATCATGCTCTCAGTGATAAATTTTAAAATTGTAATGTGTAGCTAGAAAAAAATACTTAAAAAAAGTTCAGAGTGTAAATGTCAAAATACTAAAACGTTCATAACTTTTTTTTTATTTTACCATCACCAAATTTTGACAGATAGTAGTACATATTATCATATTCAATGTGTAAAAAAATTTGATTTTAAAAAACCTAAATTAATCCACCTAGCGGTGAGACCCAGCCTTTCTCATTCGAATTTATTATTTTTTAAAATAGATTTACACCAGCACCTCAAAACTACACCTTGATAATTTCTGCTGGATTTATTATTCATTCTAAACAACAAAGTTTTGGTAGCCAACAGCACAACTATACCGAACATTCAAAATATAACATTCACACACATATGAACATACATTAACACATATACATGAAAATAACATTAAATTCTTTCAAATATATGATGCGATTTTGTTTCTGATCGTGATATAATCGAGTTGTACTCATATACTGCGTACAAATATTTAGATTGTTTATGTCAACTTTAGTCAGTACATTTCAAATATTGTATAATTAAATGTTGTTCCTTATACATGAGTTTGAATGATCTGATCAGTGAAAATAAAACTCTTTAACGAAGTTGATATTACTGATCGTTTCTGAGGGGCATCGAATGAATGGCCAAATACCAATCAATATAGGTTCTTGAAACCTGGATTATACCCAGTGGCCAGAATCATTTTTAGTCCAGATGACCACTTCTGGTTACCCGATAATCATAAAATCACAAAATCCATCATAAAATTTACGAGTATTGCCTAATCTGGGTATTTCGATGGCGAAGATGGCGACAGTTTCCGATCAACAGCCTAAAGTGACAAATATCATCCAATACGATTTGGGGAAGCGGTATGATACCCGGTGGCCAGAAATCATCTTCAGACGCCATTTCGAATTTCTAGACAGTAGCTTCCGGTTTCACCAGTCCAAAAGGGACAAACATTACCCAATGTGAGTTTTTCAGTACCCGGGATGATGCTCAGAGGCCAAAAGTCAACTTCACACTTCATTTTGAAATCGGAATTTGCGACTTCCGGTTTCTGGAAAACATCCTTCAATTGCCAAATACAATCCAATAAAGGTATATCAACTCTTTGGTTTTTAAAATGTTGATGCTATCTTTGAAGGAATAATTGAAGCATATACAGTCAAACCTGTTTTTGTGTGACTTATTTTTGTGCGAAATTTATTTTGTACAACTTTTTTTATGCGATTATTTTTTTTGTGAGACTGTTTTTGTGCGATTTTTTTTTGTGCGGCAGGTATATGAAAAAGGACCACTTCCGACAACATTTTTAGCCATTTATTTTTTCCGATTCTTGGAATGAATTCCAACGCATTACATAAGTGTTGCGTCAAAAAATTACTATTTGAGCCCGTTTTAACGTAGGAAAAGTCACGAATTGCTAGCCTACGAAGGAAAGCGGTTGAAAAGATTAGTATGTTTAAAAAAGTTAAGTTTATCAACCCGATGTTTTAAAATTGTTTTCATAGGTAATCTAAATCAGAATCAACAACTTTCGAGTTATTTTTAACTGAGAATTTTTTTATGCGGTCCCTATCCACCGCATAAAAAAAGTTTTTTTTCAATAATGTTGTGGAAATATTGCTTTGTAGCTGCACGTGAAGTTTCAAATGATTTTTTTTGTGCGATTTATTTTGTGCGGTCCCTATCCCTCGCACAAAAACAGGTTTGACTGTATTTGAAATTTGTGTGGCCCCGAAGGTCAACTTTGAAAAAATGAAAATTTATTGCTTTTTTACTATTTCTGTGAATTTTTTTTTCTAGGGTAACTATTGTGTGCTTCAGAGCAGCATTTTTTTCGATTATGTCAACCAGTGTTAAAATCAAATTAAATAGGTACCAATAAAGCAACTAAACCTTCAATTTAAAACCAAGATTGTTTGGCAAAACGAGTGAATTTGAAAAGTTCCCTGAACATGTTTCTTTTCATAACCTTTGAACTTCATGTTCAATCATCATAGAACTCGTTAGTTAGGGGTTTTGAAGACATTCCGTTCATTTGATGCCTGTTTTGTTCAAATCGGTTGTGTAGTTTCTGAGATAATGGAGTTTCATAACTTTTACATTCTGATACATAACAGATAAAGTTACACTCCGATTATAATCGAATTCAATAGGGTCTTATCAGGCAACTAGACCTTTCTATTGCAACTTATTTCGCGAAAATCGGTCCATCCGTCTCTGAGAAAAGTGGGGGAGTTCAAGCAGTCGTAGAAACATGTTTCTTCTTATAGCCTGATGTCACATTATTATACATAACGGACAAAGTTAAAATCCAATAACAATAAAATTCAATAGGGTCTTATGGGGCAACAAGACCTTCCATATGACACTAATTTTGTGAAAATCGGTCCAGCCATCTCTGAGAAAAGTGAGTGAGATTAAACAGTGTTTGAAACAAGTTTCTTTGCATAACTTTTGAACTACATGTCCAATCATTATAAAATTATTTTACAAATGGTTCAAAAAAGCCCGTTCTTTTGATACTAATTTTGTTCAAATCGGTTGTGTAGTTTCTGAGATAATGAAGTTTTGTGATTTTCACATTATGATACATAACCTCGAAACTAAAAATCTGATTGCAATAAAATTCAATAGGGTCTTATGGGGCAACTATATCTTTCATTTGCAATTAGTTTTATGAAAATCGGTCCAGCCATTTCTGAGAAAATTGAGTGAGATTGGGAGACCGTTACATACATACACACACACACATACACACACACACACATACAGAAAATGCTCAGCTCGTCGAACCAAGTCGATTGATTTACGAGATTCGACTCCTTGGAGCACTTTTATACCTTTGGTGTTTTCAGTGATTGCTATACCTTTCTAGGAGAAAGGCAAAAAGGTACTTTTTGAGATGTTAATATTTTCTGACAATTTGGAAAATTTGACAGAGAAAAAAAAATTCAAGTATATAATTTTTTCTAGAACCGCAATTTCACTACCTACATCTTTGCTGAAGACACCATTTCAATCAAGCAAACCGTTTTCTGCCGGTGCCCGCATGACTGTCCCATACTTATTTTGGTAACTTTTGCGTTATCATCGGGAACCGACCTAATTATTATCATATTTTCTGGAAAAAAATTGAAATTGATACTTTTGTATGGAAAAACGTGGAAAAAATACCAAGTTGTTTTTGTCCCATATTGAAAGTACCCGCATGACAGTCCCACTGTATAGTGGTACAAACTGCAAACATATAATTTTGCTCCAGATTAGTGTATATCGGATTATTTCAGGCATATAGAAGTATGTCATTCAATAACCTAGACTAATGTTCAATCAAAGAAATAGTTATCGGTTTCCGTTATACTCTACTATATTTTTTGGAAATAAATATTGAAATTCAGTCCGCAAATATATATTTCGACTGTGACGTACAGTCTCCCTCAGTGCTTATGTGGACTGGTAAAGAGCAAAGCGTAAATCCTGTTTTTTTATTTGTAGTAGGTAAAAATGAAAATTTAGCACCCTTAATTGGAGTTCGGTAGGGAATTATGCGGTCGATTGTTTACCGTACCATGTCTGGGGTTTTTGGGAAGCAGATTGAATAGCCATGAGGGGTGATTACCTGCGTCTTTATTGAGAAGCGTGCATGAGTGTTGTTTATAAATTTCTAAACTTTCAGCTACGTCTAATTTCCATAAATTATTAACGGGGCGGAGGAGGTGAATGTTATCCGAAGTTATTCTCTGTATGCCTGAAGGGCACTGGGTACTGAAATGCCACTGCGACATTCTTGCTGATTGTCTTTTGTGGCGGGCCCCGATTGCTGTGCACAGGTTACGGATTGTTCGTACTCATTGATGGAGTAGAACTGTTTTGTTGTAAACCTGTACCCCAATTAGGTACAACATAGTTGATGAAACTAATGACCTGCTTGGGATTGGAGCTCCATGCTTGGTATGGAGTTAAAAGGTAACTTCCTAAGAAGTTGTACCTAGAGGAAGCAAGAGCTTCGCAAGAGCAAAGCAAATGCTCTGAACTCTCTGGTTCAGATTTGCAGAATCGGCAGGTGTCGTTCAACACTCCGCCGATTTTCTTTAAATGATAAAAAGCGGGACAGTGTCCGGTGAGGAGTCCCGTGATTATCCGTAGGTCACTACGATTTAGACTAAGTAGCTTTCTGGCGTTTCCAGGGTTCGGATAGATAAACTGTTTGCCTTGTCTACAACCCTGTGCCTGTTGCCATTGGGATACTATTTCTAGCCTTTCCCAAGTTAATAGTTCGCTTTTGATAGCGGAAATGGACGTACCCAGAAACGGCTCGGGACCAATAAACCGCTGTCAGCGTGTTCATTACCCTCGACTCCGCAGTGTCCGGGCACCCAAAACAGAAAAACTGAATTCTGTCGGGAAAGTTCCCGTAGAGTTTCAATGCATTCCCAAACAAGTTTGGAAGCGCATTTGACGGACTTAAGTGCTAGTAGTGCTGCTTGACTGTCCGAGAATATACCGATTTTCGCATGTCTGTAGTTGCGTTGCAGACATATTTTTGCGCAGATATATATGGCATATACCTCTGCTTGAAAAACGGTGGGCCATTTTCCCAGGGAAAACGTTTCCCTGATACCGGGTCCGTATATACCAGATCCCGTTAGGGATCCCATTTTCGAGCCGTCCGTATAAAAATTGACGATGCCAGGTGGAAGATTAGGCCCTCCATTGTTCCACATAGAGCGGTTTGTTTCAATCACTCTATATGGAATATCCATGTTGGACCTAACGTCCATCCAGTCGGAGACTGTGGTTAATAGCGGAGTTAGTTTGAACTCCCTAAGTATGCGAAGGTGGCCGATTTGGTCCCCTTCAAGTATGGTTCTCCTCCTTTGCAACCTTAGAGCGCCAAGCTCTGCTTCCTTTTTCACATGAAGGTGTAGAGGTAGTAGGCAAAGCATAGCTTCCATGGCTGCAGTTGGAGTTGTTCGCATAGCGCTGGTAACCGAAAGACATGCAAGTCTTTGAACTTTTTTGAGTTTGGCTTGCGCAGTCACTTCGTTCACCTTAGGCCACCACACTAGGGCAGCATAGGTGATTCTTGGTCGGGCAATGGTCTTGTAAGACCAGAGTGCCAAGTCTGGTTTCAGTCCCCAGGTCTTACCGAAGAGAGTTCTGCAGGCCCAGATCGCTGAGATCGCTTTCTTAGCGGCATGATCCAGTTGTGCAGACCAGTTCAGTTTCTTGTCCAGAATAATTCCGAGATATTTGACTTCATTGCTGAAGCCCAGTCTAACTCCACTCAGTATTGGAGGAGTGACGGAGATCGTCCTTCGTCTGCCGAATGGAATTAGGACTGTTTTTAAGGGGTTTATGTTTAGACCCTCCTGTAAACACCATGACATGGTGGTATTCAGAGCCGTTTGCATTCGGCTCGACAGAGTTGCGTCATCTTTACCTCTGACGATGAGGACGATGTCATCGGCGTATCCAATGACCTCGTAACCAAGCTGTGAAAGCTTGTTGAGAAGTGCGTCGACAACCAGTGACCATAACAAGGGCGAGAGAACTCCTCCTTGCGGACACCCCTTGATCACTGACATTGTTACAGACGAATCTCCCAAGGTTGCTGTGATCACTCTGCTAGAGAGCATTGCGTGTATCCAGTTCCTTGAAGTTTGGTCGATTCCCTTATGAGAAAGAGCCGTATCGATTGATGCAAAGGACGTGTTATCGAAGGCCCCTTCAATATCAAGAAAGGCACATAGCGCCGTCTCCTGATAACTTAGGGACTTTTCAATCAACGTCACTAAGCTGTGAAGAGCAGTTTCTGTTGACTTGCCGCTTTGATAGGCATGTTGGTTCCTGTTCAGCGGGGAGTCTTTAAGAAACTCATCACGGATATATTTATCCATTATTTTCTCCATCAACTTGAGAAGCGATGAAGTCAGACTTATGGGTCTGAAAGTTTTAGGTAGGGTTTTGTCCTTTCTTCCAACTTTGGGGATAAACACTACCTTCACCTTCAGCCAGTTATCCGGAATATGGCCCAGGATAAAGCTGGCTCTGAAGAGGTTGATGAGTTCGGACATGATAACTGCGGCCGATTTTTGTAGAAAGATGGGTAGTATGCCGTCTGGACCAGGAGACTTCATAGGGTCGAATGAGCTTAGAGCCCAACCTATTGAAGCTTCCGTGAACAGTCGACGGGCCAGCAGGATGGACTCCCGAGACGCCATATGTCTCGAATTGTCCTGCCGCGACCCATCACTATTCAGTTCTTCGGTTCGGTAAGAACCTCCAGCGTTTCCTTGGTAGTGACAGTGAGGCATCCAGCCTCTTTCCTCACCTGTCCTAAACCGTTAGTATGGTCTTTGGACATCGCCTTTTGGAGCCGCGTAGCTTCCGGCAGAGTTTGGATTCTTCCACAGAAACTAACTCTGGATTTCCGTTAAGCCTTGCGTAGCTCGGTGTTGTATTTGGTGAGGGACGCCCTGTAGTCGTCCCAGTTAGACGTGACTTTTACCCTGTTGAACAACCGCCTAGTTTCCCGACGAAGGTCACTAAGTTGATCATTCCACCAGGGTACGTCACGGCATACTGACCGCTGTGTTAGTGGACAGTTAGCGTCGAAAGCATCCATGATTCTGTTTTGTAGATCATTTGCTGCCGAATTCAGGTCAACAGAATTTCGAATGTCGCTGTAACTGAAAGTTCGTGAATCGATCAGGCGTTCCTTAAAGGATTCCCAATCTGTATTCTTAGGATTTCTGAACAGCTCTCTTTTCAGAGGGTTAGCCTCTATATTAAAAACGATGTGTCTGTGGTCCGACAAACTAGTTTCATCGGAGACATGCCAATTTTTAATCCTTTCAGAAATAGAGGCGCTACACAGAGTGAGATCAAGGACCTCCTGTCTAATAGCGTTGATAAACGTGGGGTTATTCCCTACATTACATACATTGACATCGTTAGAAGTATGGTATTCAAGTAGGTACTCACCCCTTTTGTTGGTGTCCGAGCTGCCCCAGATCGTGTGGTGAGCGTTGGCATCGCAGCCGATCAGAAACGGCTTGTTGATGGCCTTGCAGTACCGCACGAGCGCAGCAACTTCGGGTGGCGGTATATCACCCTGGTCGCCCGGGAAGTAGGCCGACGCGACAACCATTTCCTGCTTTCCTCTGGTTGTCGGTACTTCAACCGTGACGGCAACGACGTCGCGTTGGATAAATTATGTAATAGGTAAAAATTTTAGTTCTCTATTTAGCAGAATTGCAGTCCTTGGTTTGGACTGCGTGTCACAGTAGATTAACCTACCGTTAGGACCGTTAAGTCCGAGAACTTTGGATTCGTTGATCCACGGCTCCTGGATGAAAGCAGCCGCTAGCTGCTCTTTGGCGAATCTCCTGCAAAGAACACCCGAGGCGCCTTTTGCGTGATGGAGATTCGCTTGCACGCAGCGAAGGCTGCTCACTTTGCAGTGAAGTTGCCGTCTTTGTCCGGATCGGAAGATGATCCTGGTATTGGCTGACGGCTGCCAACAGCGGTTTGGCTGGTTGATGGAAGTTGCTTTTCCTCACTGTTCGGCTTCGGTTGCAGCAGTCGATTGGCAACAGAAGGTCGTCGCGCACACTGTGGCGGTTTTTGACTCCGGGGGGTGCGACTTTTCGGTGGTTGATGCTTCACACTCTTGCGAGTCTTCGGCGGAACCGTCCGAGCAGCCGCGGGGTTGCGTTTTTTGGGTGGTGACAGGGCACTCACGGGGGAGCATCCTGCGCGTACCTTCCCAATCGCAGGGTTGCGTTTGGGTGGTTGTGGGGCACTCCCGGAGGAGTTTCCCACGCGAACCTTTAGCCCATTCGCAGGATCGTTTTGCCTGGGTGGTGGCAGAGTACTCCCGGAGGAGTTACCCGCACGTACCTTCCCTGACATTGCGACGGAGTCTTTCCCGCCTGTGACGTTCGGCCTTCCGCTTACCTTTCGGATGCGTGCTTTGCCGAAACCGTAGTGCAGTTCATAATTTCTACTCTCAACGAGTTTGGCCGATTCTTCGTCAATATCCAGAACTAGTTCGACCAAGGTCTTTACCAATTTGCGGTTACAGACTCGCCACATTTTGGTAGAGAGATGGTCGTTCTGATTCTGGAGTGAACGAAGAATCTTCTCGTCCGGAGAGTTCGCACTGTCCGCGAAGTAACCGACATACCGTCTGGCCTTCGGCAGATCCTTCATGTGGTATACACGAAGTTGTGCTCCCTCCCATGGTACGAGAGAAGGTACCTCCCTTTCCAACCACTGCACTGTGTCGTTGTCGGCACAGGCAAGTTGCAGGAAGCCATTTTTTAGATGGCAACCGTTAAACTTGGGCTTGGTGGTTGGATTTTCCTGGTCCGCAATGTGATCGAGGATGGAGGTCCGGACAGCCTGAAGCTGGTCCGTTGTGAGTAGGAAGCTGGGGTGGGTAGCAGAAGTAACCTCAAGGCTTATAGCTCCCACCATGTCCCTATATGTGGCCTTCGGGAGCGGCTTCGAACCCGATGACCCCAAACCAGTGCCGTTCCGCAGTTTTTTAGGCTGTGGACACTTAGTACTGGTGTTTGGTGACACCAAGTCGTCCGACCGCTGTCGCTTGACGGCAACTTGGTTCGATTGAGCAGGCTGCTCTGTTGGAAGGAGGGCCAGCTTCCTGGCTTCTTCGTACGAGAGACCGGAGCGAAGATTTTTGCTCAGTCGCCGCCTTTGCGCATTTGAAAGTCGCTTGACAAGGGGTGCCGATGATTCGGGTTTCCCTTCGTCATCGGGCCTTGTCTGTGGACCGGGAACTATGTCCATTTGACTTTCGTCATTCCCTTGTGGAGAAAGTAGGATTAAGGATGAAGCCGAGGGTCCTCCGTCCAGCGATTCGCTGTCGAGGTTGAAATCATCCTCATGCTCCATCTCCTCCGTACTGCCCGGTGCGTTTGTTTTTATTGGACTACGCTCCGATGAGTCCATGGGTTCCGACAAAGAAAGGCTGCCGGTGGCCGAATTTTGTGAAGTTTTGTCGTTCATAAAATTCCCACGAGTCGCTGGGTAAAGAAGAGTCCGCTGCATCAGTGACCCGCGTGATGCAGTAAGGGCTAATCACTGTGAAGGGTGCCCTGGTACTCCACAGGCTCCGTTAGAGGCTGGGTATTTCTTAAACCCCCCCCACCACGTCATCCATCGGCACGGGTCACATAACACCTTAGCTTAGGGGTTTTAACCATTGGATTTTACGCAACAGCCATGGTTAAGAGCTGTTGCAACCATCCTCCTTTACAGGGGCTTTGGACCCTCTGCTACAGTTCTCAATAATTCAAGTCTATTCGTAAAGGTTAAACTGAACCAAGAGAATCGTAACAGGCGGAGTTCCGAAGTTAGTGGATGTTCCTCGTTAAAAATATGTTCAGCCACTTTTGATTTGAAATGGTGTGGTGGGGCATTTGTTGAAACTTTACTTGCTTTGGTCACTTCTGCGAAATGTTCTTTGGAACGTATCCCTAGGTTACGTTTAGTTTGTCCAATGTAAACCATGTCACAGTGACTGCATGCAATTTTATAAATTCCAGCTTTGTTCAGGGTATCAATAGGGTCTTTGGTAGACCCTACTTTTGTTTTGAGTTGGGTATTTCTACTAGTGTAGACAATATCCATCCCAAATTTTCTAAATTTTGAACGAATGGGCGTGTCAAGTCATATTCAACGGCTACCCTTTTCAGATCTTCTGTTATTGGGGTGAGTGTTGTAAAAGATTTCCGAATTTGAGCACGCTTCTTTGTAGCCATTAAGTTTAGCAATTTCGAAAATATATTCCAGTTCCTTTTGCTTGGCTACTTCACTTAGAGGTAAAGTTTCCATGCGGTGGATCATATGATGGAAGGATGCCATTTTATGCTGGAAGGGATGGTTTGAAGTGTTAGGTATTACCCGTTTTGTATTCGCGGGTTTCCGAGAAATTTCAAATTCCAAGTCCGTAGACTTTCTGACGTTCGCTCGTTATAGATTAGACTGATGTTGTTTTTCTGTAGTACAACCTACGTTGCCAATGATACTGCCGGTTGTTGGTTGAATTTATATGTGATAGGACAAAATATGCGAGTACTTTTGAAATGTACCCGCATATTTTATCCCATTTTGTCTTTTTTTCAAGTTTTATAACGTAAAACCAATTCCATCTATGTTTTTTTTTGTTCTCAACGATAAACTTGTGCTGCCATGAAACTGTTACGGTCATTGGTTCTGGATGTAATTGTTGGAAATCCGCAAATTCACTGATAATATTAAATCGCCGTTTTCTCAACATGTTGTTTTTCATTATGGGACAGTTATCCGGGTACCGGCAGTTTTCCTGATGCAGAAATTTTTATACATCAGTCACCATTTTGGTTAGGCCCTTTTGAAACAGCAGTCGCGAATCAACATGAACATAAAATGACCTTTTTATCAAAAAAGAACAACTGTGAATTGTTTCAGCGAAATCGGAAATGACATGCTGAAAAAAATATTTTTTTACCTATTTTCCATGGAATGTCACATGTGCAAATAATGCTTCGCCAAGATACTCTAGAAATAAGATTTAGTTGGCTCCGGCAAACATTATATGTATTGTACCATGTCAAATGAAAACTTTGTTAAAAAAATACTGCTTCATCGATTGGCAGCATATAGTGTTCCCGTAGCGATCGTCTCAACCCAGCATTGTCAACGAAGCCTCTCTTCCTCTCACTCTCGCGAAAGCTCTCCGGCCGCGCATATCGCACCTTTCACATCAAATTATCGCTAATTGGTTTTTAATTCCAGCCAGCCGGAAATATTTACGACTTTGTGACCCGTTCTGTTCACAACTCGGTTGTTGATGTTCGCTCTTGCTGCTGCTGATGCTGATGAAACCTTCGAAGCTGTATTCACAGACAAATCTTAATGTACAATCAAAGCAGCTTAAATGACGAAGGTGTTGAAACAGCCGGGCCATGTTGTTATCAGATTTAGCGCTGTCCTGATGGCGATTGTTATTCTACACCTTGGTGGGGAGGGTACTTACTCTCAAGCTCAACCCGTGTGGAGCCGTGAGATATCTTGTAGGAAGCCCCCAAGGGAGATATATTGTGCGACGGAGTAATTTATTACATGAATCTTTCAACGCTTTGATTAATACTCTATCAGTTCACCTTTTCGGTTGTCTTCAGCAAAGCTTATCGGAGACGAAACATTGCACAAGTATCCTTCCGTGTCGTCAATGTCAGTTTTAAGTGAAAAAAGCCCATTCTAATGTACTTTTACAGTTTCTAAAAAAATATTTATCACTGAAAAAAATCGTTATCTGTTAGAAAGCATTCACTGCTTTGCTCTACATAAGAAAGCGTTCAAAAACAGAAAAAAAAAACTATCACAACCTTTTCACCACTGATTAATCGTTTCCATTGCACATCCAATCAATATCGACGCCTGCGACAGTCATTGACAGTCAAGATTGAGCATCTCGCCCGGCATTGTAGTGCGCGAGACACACTAACACAGCATCTTCCACCCAAGAACTATGATATGCACTTTTCGCAATCCATCATTCCACCCGCAATTCCACAAACCCTTCCGACGATGCAACTCGCATCCCGTTCCCGGTGACGTACAGCCAGGATGGAATTCGCTAGTGAGTGTGGGTGTGTGGGGAGGGAAAGAACGAAGTGGAAAGGGGTGAAAAAGACGAAACACCCTCCAGTCGTGGTTGGCACTATCATCTCACTTTCTCGCACATTGCTGGAAGCTGATAAGAGAGCAACTTCATTGCTGCACTTGGCGTGGCGATCTTTTTTATATAGATCGCATTAGCATAAAAATTGAATTTTTCACAAAAAATAAAGGAATAAATATTCAGATACAAGCAGCTCCCTCGCTTTGGTCGGTCGCTCGGTTCCACAGACAGACATATCAGTGCGGATATGGTTGCCCACTAGCCCAAACATTGCCACCCAGTCTGCCAAGGTTTGGGGGTGGGAACGCTGGCTGACAATCTCCTCTCCGAGTGAAATCGCACGCTTTTCCTTCGGAATGCACTTGGAATATTTCTTTTTTTTTTTTTTTGCTTTCTGAGGACATGTGAGGATAGCTGAAAAACAGAGATATGCAGCATCATCTTCCGCCTTATGTGTCATTCCGTCCTTGCTGTGGAAGGCTGCTGCACTGATTGCTGTGCAGAAGGAGAGCAGTTGTGTGTGTGTGTGTGTGAAATCGCGGATGTGTATCGTCAAACAGTACCACTCATAGCATCACCAGCGAAGACGAAGTGTCCCGTCTGATAAAGGTTTCAGCGCGTTCGCTGGATAAGAAAAGCAGTGGGATGGCGGTGGTGGAAAACGATGTTCACATTTACGCCAATCTTTGAAGTGAAGATAGTGGAAAAATCCATGCCACCCTATGTGTTGCTGTTGCTGGTTGCCGCTACGCAGCCGGTTGTTGCCGTTAGGAAGCGCAACAGAGCAACAGAGGTGTGAAGATAAAGGTTTTTATAGTTTGCCTTATGGCTGGTTGGAATACTGTCGAGCATCTAAAGGATTTTCATTTGAAGTTTAGTTCTGTTGGCCTATTTTACGTCTTATTTTGAATCTATAAATGCATAATTTCTATAAATTTTCTCAACTAATTAGTGTTTGTTTTCTCTTCTAGGTAAGTTTACAAGCGTAAAGAACCTAACAAATCCACTACCCAAGATCTCTATAGGGTGAGTAATTTTAATTTAATTTCATTCATGTAATACTTGATAGTGAGAGGTGATTACTAACTAACGCTGATATCAGTTATTTGTCATCTGCTTCTAATTGCCCTCTGTGTTTACGAAGTGACACTACAACTGTACTAAGAAAATTACCATCAATGTTGCATGGCGTTTCGGCTGAAAACTTTTTATTTATAAATTCAACATTTACCTACTACTAAAATCACTATTTTAGATTAAAATGAGTAAAAATATCTATTACTGTATGTTAACTTTGACTGCTATAAAAATTGTATATGTTCACGTACACTACTCGCAATAAGTTTGAAATGGCTTTCTGAGTATTTTTTTTTTTCTTCACATACGGCTTTCTGAGTATTGCAACACCTAGTTTGAATACTGCAGCACCTCCTAAGGCGAAATCCATGAATTACGTAACACAAAAAACAATTTTGGACCCCCACTCTACCATAAGTAGTGAAACATAGCACCTACCCCCCCACCCCATAAAAATTAAGTAATGCAGTAGAGGAATTTTCTCAATGAAAATGGTCGTTTTTGGAGAGTCTCTCGAAAGATTTTTTTTATGTAACGTTTTGACGTCCCCTCTCCATTATGTAATGAATCGAACCGCTCGAAGATACTCCTCCTTCCGCCTATGAGCGTTACTTAATTTATGGATGTTGCCTAACAAGTTCAGCATCATTTAAAATAGGTAATTTTAAATAACTTTATCTCGTGATTGCGCAAACCTAGAGGGTTATGGTTTTCAGAAAAGTTGTTTAGAGGATCAAGGGCTTTATTTGGTGCACAACTTATCTCGAAATTTGATCGCAACGCAGGGCTAGTGTGAATATAGTTTTGAGTATTTTGACCTCAATTGATCTCGTGACTATGCAATCAACAGTGCATTATGGTTGTGCTCCAAAACCGTTGGGAGAAAGTGGGGCTTGAGACCGAAAATGGTGATGTGGATATTCACATCTATTATACGTCCAAAACTGACCTACGCTGCGTTAGTGTGGTGGCCAAAAACCAAAGAGTACACCGCTAGAACAAAGCTAGATAAAGTTCAACGACTTGCGTGCATTGCTATAACAGGAGCAATGAAAAGCACCCCGTCAAAAGCTCTTGATGCAATTCTTCATCTGCTGCCGTTGTACGAATACGTGCAACTAGAAGCAGAAAAGAGTGCCTTGAAGCTAAAAAGAACAAAAACTATATTGTCAGGTGATCTTGTGGGTCACCTGACAATACTGGACATTTTCAAAAGAGGGCCAGTGATGAGTATGAATGGAGACTGGATGGCACCTCAGAATATCCATGATATTCCCTACAAGGTATGCGAAACGTCGCGTGCAGACTGGGAAGTCGGAGTTCTTGATGTCCGTCCCGGTTCAACGATATTTTTCACAGATGGCTCAAAAATAGGTACCAAAACTGGTGCAGGAATCTTTGGCCCTGGAATTAATATTTCAGTGGCAATGGGACACTGGCCAACAGTGTTCAAGCAGAGATTTTTGCAATCCTTGGATGTGCGAATGTATGTCTGACTAGGAAATACATACATGCAAATATTTGTATTTTCTCTGACAGTCAAGCAGCACTGAAAGCACTTGATGCTTATAAATGTACATCCAAGATTGTCTGGGAATGTATTCTCACATTGCGACAGCTATGTCAAACAAACTCAGTAAATTTGTATTGGGTTCCAGGACATTGTGGCATTGGTGGGAATGAAAAGGCAGACGAACTTGCAAAACAAGGATCTAACTCACAGTTTATCGGCCCAGAACCTTTCTGTGGTATATCAAACTGTGCAGTGAAAATGGAGCTTAAACGCTGGGAGGAACAAAAGGTGATAACCAATTGGTTTGATGTCAAAAAGTGTTCCCAATCTAAAAGATTTATCACACCAAACGAGAGACATTCGAAAAAGCTCCTAGAGCTCAACAAAAGAGCTCTTTGTACATACGTCGGCCTAGTAACGGGGCACTGTCCGAGTAGATATCATTTAAAGAACATAGGCCGGGTTCAGGATGATATCTGTCGCTTTTGTAATATGGAAAGCGAGACATCGGAACATCTGCTGTGCAGTTGTGGTGCATTATTTAGACGCAGATCAAGGTTTCTTGGCAGTGGCTTTTTACAGCCCAAAGAGATTTGGTCTTTGAATCCTGGGAAGGTGATTGGCTTCATAAACCATATTTCACCTGACTGGGAGCGTGTCAGTGCAGGTACCTGATCACTCAACAATAGTGGTCATTGTATTTTGCAAGGGGACACGTATAGCAATTGACTGGGATATATATTACAAAAGTTCACATCAATGGACAACGTAATTCTAATTCCCTAACAAAAAAAAAAATCTCGTGAATCTGACAATATATAAACTTGCTGTCTTTAGCAAAATTGTTCAGAGGGTAAAGGGCTTTTATTTGATGCACAATTTGTTTCGAACTTAGACCGCAACCCGGTGCTAATGTTCGTATAGTTTTGATTATTTTGAACCTAATTTATCTTTCGAATTCAATCAGCTTAAATTTTTAGGAATTCAGAAAAGTTGGTTAAGAGGATGAGGGCTTCTGTTTGTTATATAGTTTGGTATGGAATTCAGCCACCACATGGCGCTAGTATGCTTGCAGTTTTGCGTATTTGGAACTAAGTTTATCTTGTGAGTCCAATTACTAGAAAACTGTGGCCTTCAGGAAACTTGTTCAGAAGGTCGTGATTTTTTTTTTGTTTATGGCAAGTTTGATTGTAAATAAGACCACTACGTGGCTTTAATCTGGGTATAAATTAGAGTCAAAATATCGCGACAAGAATCGCGTTCACGTAGCGATTGAACTCTGCACTGAACTGTCCATCAACCAAAAGATCTTGACCTTCTGAACAACTTTGCTAAAGATCGCAGCTTTCTAGGAGGTCGGAGTCCTGAGATAAGTTCAGGACGAAGATCGAAAATATGCGTGCACACTACCGCCACATAATGGTGGAATTTAGTACCCAATTTTACACTATCCGGAAGCTCTTTATCGTCTGAACAACTTTGCTGAAGGCTGCAACCTTTTGAATAATCAAAAACACAGATATCTACCTATTACAGGTTTTGCTCAACTTCTTGGGGGGTGCTGCAATATCTGGGTAATTGAAAAGTCAGTGTACATTTCGCTTAGAAGTAGTGCGCAAAAGTTTCGTCTTCTTGGAAAAATCCTCCAGGCAAAATTTCAGCTTAATCGGACTTCGGGAACACGTGTCTCAAAGCGGTCAAGTTCAACTAATTAAGAAAAACACAGGTCAGGAGTGTATTAAAATAGTAGTGATTGAAGTAGAATCGCAGGGGGTAAGAAACAACCTACGAAACTAATTTTTTGCATGATGCTTCTTCTCATCTCAATGTACCATACTGCAAAAAAATTTTGATGCCAAATGTCTTAGAGTAGCATTAATCAATGAGACGTGGAGTTATCTTGAATTAAAAAAAAATCGATATAATCGACTTTCTGGGACTAAAAAATTTTTGAGAAGGAATTTTCCAAGATCCAACTTTCCCCCTAAATTTATAAACTCCTTAACAATTAACTTGAACACCGTACCAATTTCGGTAAGTGGTTATGTTTCTATAACATTGATTTTTCTGTATCTTAGTGGCGTAGTAAGGAGGGGGTTGTATTGAATTTCGTTATTTGTGAATTATGTAAAAATTCGTAAAAAAGTTTATCACGAATATTTATATACAGGTGTTTTCGAATATAAGACGTGGTTTTGCAACATAACTTTGTGATTTGAGATGGGGGGGGGTGTAGATGAATGTTGTCAATTAATTTTTAAAACGCTTAACCGACTATCATTTAATTCGGTAAATACAGGTCGTGAAATAGCTTATATGTTTCAATAACTTTAAATTATATCTATCTCAGAAGTGTGTGAAGAAAAGAGGGTAGGGGGGCTGGCAATAGCAAAATTGTTCATTGTAAACTCCTGAACGCAAATTGAGGGAACAACGGTGGAATAGTAAGGATAATTTCAGGAAAACTTTCGGAAAATATTTAAATATCTGTTAGAATTAGCATAAAATGTGTAAATATTTACACAAACTATTTGTTTTGAATAAAACAAAAGGCCAAATATGAACACTTCTAAACACCAAACATGATCACTGTGTTATTCTGTATACGTGGTTTGTCAATTACAAGGAATATTCTCCCCCTAAATTCGGTTTCGGTTTGTACACTCGTGGCACTAGCTGAAGATCGCAACTTTTTATGCGGTTGTTTAGGTCAAAATACGAAAAATTGCGTTCGCATTAGCGCCTAGTTTCGGCGGAATACTGCACTGAACTGTCCATCAACCACAAACTTTTGAGCTTCTGCATAACTTTGCTGAAGACCGCAGATTTCTAGGAGGTCGGAACCGAGAGATAATTTCAGGTCAAAATACGAAGAATTACGTGCACACTAGCGGCACATAACGGGGGAATTCTGTCTTTATCTCTACCATCCAGAAGCCCTTTGTCTTTCTGAACAACTTTGCTGAAGACCGCAGCTCTCTAGAAGGTTGGAGTCGTGGTACAGGTAAGTCAAGGGCAAAATACTATAAATTACGTGAATTAGCGGCACATAACGGTGGAATTCCGTACTCATTTTTTTCACCGCCTTTGACGTTCTGAACAACTTTGTTGAAGACCGCAGTTCTCTAGAAGGTCGGAATCCTAAGAGTTCAGTATCGCCACATAGTGGGGAAACTCTTCACTTAACTTTTTACTGAACCCCATTAACCTCCTGAACAACTTTGCTGAAGACTGCAACTTTTAGGTCGCCAGAAACACGAAATATCTGCCTATTCCAGATGATGCTAAACTTTTTGCGAGTGGCTACTCAGTGAAGCGACTCCAAAGGTATGGCGGCTAGTGTACATAAATGAATCATAGAGCAAACTTTGCAGAGCTGAAAACTTTTTTGAAATCCGAAGCATAGTTTTTTGATAATTTGAAACAAACTTGTCCTAAATATAAGGAATTTTCTTTCGTTTCGTTATTTAGAAATTCCTAATTCATTAGAAGAATTTTTTAAAATTTATTGAAAGGAAAAAAAAGCACACTACTCTACACACTCAATGAAATGCTTTGTCTAACTTTTCCCGCTTTCTAACTTTACCGTGCTAATATCAGCAAAATCGAAAGAAAATGATTCAATGGTGTCACTCCAGGAAATTCAAAAAAAAAAATGTTATCGATAACCTTTCGGGAAAACTGATTGTTCTGCAATTTCGAATAAATTTGTTTTCTATTTTCATTTATTCTTCATAAGAAGAAATTTCTTTCTGTGGGAAGGAGAGGGGAATATGACATGAAATGTGAATTTTAAGAATATTGGAGAGATAATAACCTAAATCAATGACTATCATGTAGCACCCTCTCAATATGGGTTGCGTTGTAGTATATATATGAGTGCGGTAGAATATTGACGAGGGAAAATAGGATAGAATAACGTGGAAGATGAAGTGTTTTCGTGCTACCTTTAGCGATACTGCTTACCGTGCAATGCGCGTGCTGTTTCAATAAATCGTTGCGTAGTTCAGTCAATTTGATCAATTTGAATTGTTGTTTAGCGCTTGACATAAACAGTAAGGTGCTAAGGGAAACCGACTTTTCGAATTCCGTTCAGCGATAGTTTTCAAAAGTTTTATCTTTTCGGGAAAAAACCCTAGTTATGCTAATTCCAGCTCAATTATGCAGCAGCCTTCTTCCCATTACACTTTTTTTCTCGATATTCCTTTGCCGGTATAAACTGCTGATACTAGACACCTTGTTTCCCGTGGGAGAAACAGCGACAAGCGCCTGGTAGCGAAATAAGTAGGTGGCAAAAAAAGAGTAGTGGTAAAGTTCCCTTTCTTAGTAGCTATAGGTGACAGAAACAAAGTCGGTAAAAAGAATTATTTCTCTATGGCGTTTGAGAAGGTTAGGTTTAAGTAGAATTTGCTTAGGAAATTGATTTAGCAACAGACTTGACTCCACCTGGTTATTATTTTGTCCGCACGTACGAGGACTTATGTATTGCAAGTCTCTGGCAAAGGACTTGTAGATTAACATAGAAAAGTTTCACTTTTCGGAACGACGAAAAACAGCATGAAATTTCCGATATTGATTTTTTTATGTCAAATGTCTTAGAAATGCATGAATCGTCAAGATTTGGAGCTGTCTCTGGAAAATTTTCTTTATAGAATTGTTTTAGGAGTCGAAAGGTTTGCTATATGAAAAACACCACAACAAAAATTGTTTTGAAATTTTTTTTGAGACAATACCAGATCTCGAGGTTTTATGCAGTTCCAAAAGAATAAATTCAAATTTCATATCGCTTTGAGCCCCAAATTCCCCCTATTGGTATAAATATCACCATGTTGGCAAATTCATCAATTGAATTTTGCAATTGTTTCGTGTAATAATATCGATCTGAAAACTGAGTAACGACGAGGGATGACAGAGAAAAGTTGTCAATGGATGACTTCCAGGAATTGACTGAACTTTCATTTGAAAATATTGCGAAAACTAAATTTAAAAAATGCATGATTTTAAAACCACACAGTAATTAAAAAAAAAACATCGGTCATCTCGAACTTTTTTTAATGTCCAAGAACCATAAAAGAAAATAATTTTTTTATTCATGAGTGCCTATTTTCGTTTGTTCTGAAAAGTCTTGGACAACTAAAATTTGTATCTGAAAAATCTAGCTTGAAAGAAATCTGAGAATTTTTTTAATCATAAATGATTTTTAAATCATATCAAACATTTTTTTTGCAATATTTTCAAATGTGTTTTTAGATTAAACTTTTATTAAACGTATTTTAATATCAGAGATGGTAGCAAATCTTTTTCCAGAAAATTGGTCTCTATTTTAAAACTAATCTCCATGTTCCATCGTGATAGGCGTGAAAAAATAAAACATGGTATCCTTACACTGTACACAAAAGGGTTTCTTTTTCACCTAAATGTCTCTTCTTAAATTTCTCGTCTGAATTCTTGTTTGGAGTTTAGTAGTTGATTAGTATCACTAACAGTTATTCAAAGTTATTCTTTGCCTTTTTTTGTCTTTTTCAATACAATCCTTCAATATCCTGAAATTTACAAATCCTCTTTACAAATCTTTTTTTTTTCTCTTAGAATTTTTTTATAATTTTTTTTTTTAGTTCCTTTATGGTTTTCTTTGTTTTAGGAATTTGGTCTCCAAAGTTCCTATTTTCGAGTCACTGTGTCGCTGCCTGCACTATAATATTTTTCCCAATATTTTTAAATATCATGACAAATGGTCGACAAAAGCAAAAACAACAATTTCCCCTTGAGCTCAAACTGAAACTAAATGAAAATTATAACTTTTTAAACTTTTTTGTGAATTCGGGTGCCCTTAGCCAGCTCGGAAATGTGTGAAATCTCAAGAAGCTTGAATAAGCCTTTCCGTAAGCAAACGCAAAAGCGACGAAACCCGGCGAACAATTACTTTGTGACCTTTCAGACTTCTGGAGTCTGAAAAACTTGAGTGTCAGGAATTGTGGATTTCATTACTTTTTGGTTTTAGTATTTGATTTTTCTTAATTAGGGTCACTATAAAGTTTTGAAATTCGTTTAGGAGTTGAATTTATGAAGCTAATATTTTAGTATTTTATGACATCATAAAAGTAGAATTAGGAGATTCTATTCATTGTTATTTTTTTTTTGTATATTCTCTGACAATAAATTTCTTACTTTTTTATTTATATATATGTTATTTTTATGATATATATGCACCGACGAAAATAAAAAATCGGGATTTATTTTGAGAATTCAATACAGCTTATACAGCTTTCGCTGTATAAAAAACTTTACATCTAAGTGTGGAGCACGACTCTTATACAGGTCGGACTCGATTATCCGGAATTTTGGACTCGATTATCCGGAATTTTAATATTTTGGTGTTCGTTTTCCTTTTTTTTCTCGCATCTTCTGGCATTCATGTGTCATCTTCTGGCATCTTTTTACCATTGATGTCACTTTTGGCATATTTGGGACTTGTTCGAATTAGGGGAAAATAATTGATGCCTATTTTTTTTTTTTGCTTCTCAAGATTTTACCCCTTTTCGCCTCTGAAATAATTTCTGGTTTCGCCACTGCATCAAACAAGTAAAATAAAAAAAAGAAATTCTGTGATTCAATTATCCGGAAAACTCGATTATGCGGAACGAAAAAATTTCTGATGTTCCGGATAATCGAGTCCGACCTGTACTAAAAGTAAACAATGATTTCATTCAATTCAAACAAATAATCCAATATATTTCACTCTCTATCCTGTTTGGAAGTGTAATTGTAATACACATACATTTATTATCTTCGGTTGATATCTATCAAATTAAAACATAGGCTTAGTACATGATTTCAAGTAAATACTAACTTTTCAAGTGATAACAGTTGTCATTACGATCCAAATACTGATCCCAATAGAATAAATGTAGGATATTTTATTGTACTGTAGTTTTTGGAATGACTCAAATCCATAGTTTTTTGTACTCAAGTAATACCTTGCTTTTTTACCTTAATTTTTTTTTACACAACTACATACTTGAAACTATACACATCTAATGTGTAACTGATTGCCTCACCTGTCACGATTATATTTGCTGTATTAATTAACGAGCATTATTAGTAAAATAAACGTTACCGACCTAAATCAGCTGTTTTTGTTGGCGGTACTCTCGTAAGCTAAAATAAAAAAATACTTTGAAAATTTATATATCATCCCATATGGAATTTCTAACTCACGAATAATTCCGCTCCAACCTATTCGCACTCCACCGGCTGGCTCTGCTGGGGACTATGCAGCCTCATATGATTCCAGTAGGTCGCTACTGGCACCAACTGGCCACATCTGACGCACTTCTGCTTCGGAGTGCCAATGGTTAGACTCACCATGCGAGAACTGACTGCTGCTGCTGCTGCCGCTGTTCCACCCTGTAGCGGTTTCTGTGGAGAATTACTGTGGTAGGCCTTCTTGTGGCATTCCAACAGGTGAGCTCGTGGATAGCATGTGTCGCACTTTTCGCAGGGAAATTCTTCCTCGGGATTGGCTGGAGGCGGTTTAACCGTGGGCTTTTTTTGGTCGTAATCGCTGCTATGATGAATCTGTTCCAGCTCCGAACTAAGGGCGAGTGGTTCGAGTTCATCGTCGGAAAGAATTTCGCCCAGCTCTCGTTCGATAAAACGCTTGTCCAGGCCGTCCGATGCGCGCATGGGAGTTACTGGAATGTCAGCGTACAAAGTTTCCAGCGTACCTCGATGGGGGCTTCCCGGGCTCGTACGACGTCTCGTCAGGGAAATGTTATTCTTTTGGTGCGAGGGTGATTGGTGCAATTTTTCATCCTCCAATAGCAATAACATGGCATCTGGGAACGACGTGGAAGCTGCTTTCGGTTGCTCTGTTTCGTCAGTTAAATCTATACACTCCAGCAGCGTTGATGAGCTTGTGTTTGCACTTTTGCTTCCTGATTCTGAATGAATCTCTTCCATCTCTTTCAGAAGTTGTTTTTCAATCTGCTCTGATAGTCGATCGATTTCAGAAGCATCCGAATCATCTTCAACAGGATGCGACATCGGATCTTGCTTCTCCATAGACTTCGTTTGATCTAGAGGAGGTTGTTCTACTTCGTCAGTTAAATCTATGCATTCTGAATACACTTCTGTTAATTTTTGCATGTCTAAATCATTCTGTTCAACATTCTCTGGTATTTTGTTGACTCTGTCGTCAAAATCTTCCGATTGTTCTTCAATAGGAGTATGTGCCACATTTTCATCTTCCGTAGAATCAGACTCATCACTTTGGTCTTTATTATTCGCAAAAGCCGATAAAGTATGCTGCAGTTGCGTGGTATCGAAATCGATTGAACCGTCTGCGTTTACACGATATTTGCAGATCTCCTCTATTCCGGAGAACGGCTCGGAGCGAACAGCATCCACTGTTTCATCCCCGTACAACTCCTTTGCCACTTGATCGATTTCGTAATCATCACCTACCAAATTCCAACTTTCGTCATCCGATCCCTTCGTACCCACCTCAGGCTCCATTACTTGTGGCTGGTCGACTTGCACTCCTACCTCCACACCTCGCTTTTCTCTCGACGGACAAACGTTTTCTACTTCCATCGGCTCCAGAGCATGCAAAAACGAAACTCCTGTCATGACAAAACTATTCAGCAAAAATTCCGCCCTGTTACATTGTTCCTTGAAGTCGTAGAACTTTTCCACCAGCCACAGACATCGGGAACACACCGTCGATGGCAACCCGTCGCCCACAGAAACCTCCAACGTCAAGCAGGTGGCAATTTTTAGCGCAAGACCACCCTCACCCACCGAATGCAACCGTTCAGAGGGCTGCAAACAAAACCGGCAAATTTGTCGTTTTTTCAGTTCGGCCGAACGAAGCGTTGTTTCGTCCATCGTCAGCGCAATGCGTTTCACTACTGGCTGCCCGGCGCACGGCACTTCACTAAATGTCAACAGCAACAGCGAGTGCGATGAAAGTTCTCGACACTGCAACCGATATATCTACTCCTCATATCGGTCTATGTTCTATGTGTGTACTTATCGAAGCACTGTTTCTGGATTTTCTCATTTCTACATTGCCCATCCGATGAGAGTGCTTTGGACGACACAAACTGTACATAAGCATAATGTCGGTCTTTGTTTTTTTTTTTGTTTCCTTCTCTGCTTACCTAACGCGCAGGCAGGATTTTACTCATAAGAAGAGCTCTTGTATTTAGTCTGGGATCGACAGTTAAGTTACTTTCTTGGAATGCATAACAAAATCGTTGGCAATACAGATTTGGTTACAAATATTTAATACAATTTTCATTTCCATAGCGAATGACCGGTTACAAATCGCAGACAAATAAAACCCAATGAGTTTAATAAAATCGTCAGTTGAGCGATCATCCACTCCGCTCGGCCGGCTGTCGGACTTTGAATTGTATGGAATCATTTGTTGCTACATTTTGTTTATTCATTTCCATAAACGATCGTTTCGTTGGAAATGAACTCAGTCAGCAGAAAAGTCGTTATTCATCGCAGGCAAAGCATTTGTACGTTGCTATGTGTTTTAAGTGTGATTGTCACAAGAAAGGCAACATGTGTGACTTAGCTTGGTGATACAATTTGATCACAGAGTATGAATTATTTTAAGTTTGTGTTTTGAAAAGCGTTACGCATTTTTCAAGCCTATCTAAAGCGTTCTGATGAGCTTGTCAATCATTGCTAGGGCTACACAGCTCCGAATGATGGTGTCTAGTTTAGATTTTCTGAATTGACAAAACGCAACTAGAAATTTGCTAACAGAATAAACCCATTGAAAATACCTTTTCCAATTTTCACACAGGAAAAATATAACTAATAGCGCTAAGTAACGATTGACTCAAATCAACTGCAATTGTATGAAAAATCGCTCAAATGATGCTCGGGAATAGCGAATCGCATTCAGTGCACAGCTCTTGGCTCACGAATAATTTGGATGCCGCACACAGTGCAGATCAATTACCTAAAGGAAGTTATTGTGTTGCTTTGATACTTTTTTGTCATTACTAGAGACCAAGGAATCCTCCCATATGTTACTTTTCCCTTGATCACAAACGAAATCTTTGGAGCTCGGATTGCGCCTGCTGATGTTACAACTCATTTTTCAACTGACGGCAACCTTTCGAAAATAACATCTCGCAAAGTTCGATGCCAACCAATAAAGTTCCATGCATTTAAATTCTAAAAATGTGTGTACCTAAGTGTAAGGTCATTAGTAATATCTTAATGTAAATTCTAAAACATTTGCTGACACTATTATAATTTTAATGAAATTTAAATGTTTAATCATTACAAACACACATAAACATATCATGCTTCACAAGCAACAGAAAATTAAACATTTTCGATTTTCACATCAAAGAAATAATAATTTTATGTATGCAAAGTTGCGGCAAACAAAACGTGAAATCTACATTTACCATCATTTCACAAATAGTAAATCAAGAGACGTTTGGTTTTAGTCTATGCGAAACCAAACAGGGGAAGCTGTAAAACCAACTTCAAACTGTTTTAAAAACTTTAATAAAGTGTCATTTTATCTCTGCTGTAAAGACTTCCATGCGTTTAATGTATTGGAATGTGAGACAAAAAGTAATACTTAAGGATCTAATCATTTCAGTATTTTGTTGCGATGTAGAATGTTATCCGTCATCATCAAAGCTAGTATTGTTCATAATGTTTTCAGAATCGCACAAATGTCCTAAACAGCAGTGTTTTTCTTACACTTTGGAATACGGTCCCATTTTAATAGAAGATATTGTAAGATAATTTGATAGCATAAATGATTAAAAATCTCGCGGAATTGCATGAAATTACTGATTTTTTGAGAGAATACTTCAATCCAATTTATATTTCACTAAATTATAAATCGATAAACAATTTTTTTCCAAATTTTGTTAATAAATATCTCTATCGCTTCTGATCGATTTTTAAAAGACCAAATTAAAAGTGATGTCCAATAATGAATTTATTGTTATCTTCCAGTTTTTTTCATAAATCTTTTCAAAAAAGGCAGATTAAAGAAGTCTCCCCAACAGTGACAGTGATACGACAGTTCAAAATCTTTGCTGAAGATATCACACCAATCATTCACTCACATTCTGGCTTCAACTTTTTTTTCTAGAAAATGTTAACGTTCTTCTCTCATTTCTAATCATTATCAATACATTTGAATAATTATGTAAATCGAACAGTCATCAATGTTTATTTGATCTTTTACAGCTTTTGTTAGATTTTTTTTTAAATATAGATAATTATTTTAAGTTTTTTGGCTCTTCTTTCAATATTTTTTCTTTTTTTTTTAGTGTTAAATATTGTTAAATATTCAGTATTTAAACAAAAAATTGTGATTCTCCAAAAACGGATAATGATTATTTTTGAGCTTAGAATGGGGAACGTAATTAAAATGAGGTCGATATCTTGTACAGTTTTTGAGCAATTAAGAAATGCAACAAAAACCTTACTGTATGTGAAAAAACAGTATTTGGAGGGTGTTCGAGCCAACCGGTTCAGCTCGATGTAATTTCGGTTTTGTTTACCCCTCGTCAACGCAAACGCAAATTTTGACAGCTCGACGTGTTTGACAGCCGCTTCCTGTTAGAGCATTTTCTCGAGTTTTCCAGATGGTGAATACGTTCCTTCATAGTTTTTTTTTAGTTTTCCGTTTCGAATGTTCTAGAAATTAGTACAGTGCTATAAATAGGACAGTGGCAGTAGAGATAGATTCATTCGTGTTTAAATTTTGGAAGCGTGTAAATGGTTAAAGTATAATATAAGTTTGAGTGAAATAATTGGAAGTTCTTCATCCGAAAATCCTGTGAAGTGATAGAACCATCCGGAATGTTCCCGTAGTGATTTAAGTACAGTCCATTGTCTCGACAGAGAGTAATTGAAAAAATTCACGATTTTGAGCAGTGGCTTCAAAAAAATGGTGGGTTTTCCTAATTTTTATCTACGAATAAAGGAGCGACATAGAAAAATAATCTTTTCCATTTATTCATAGAAAAGTTGGGACAATTGAGAAAAAACAATGTCGATAGAAATAAAATAAAAATATATGGTGGATTTATTAACAATCAACACAAAACTTAACAATCTCGCATGGCGGCTCGTTGCTAACAGTCCCTCTCACCTGAGCGATTCATAACGAACACCCAAATTTTAATATAGTTTTAACGAGTCTTTTGGTTGAAACTTTGATCCCGTGAACTATAGATTTCATTTCATGCTTTCAGTTTTGTTTGATCGGTATGATGTCTTCGACAAAGTTGCGGATAGTAGTTTTGCCTTTCGATAAAAATATATTTCGAGAAACAACTTTTTTAGAAAAAAAATTAAAGAAAACGAATACTCAGAATTAATTATCTCGAAAACTCATATTCTCAAAATCTTCCTATTCATGAAAACTGCAAAAGGTAAGCTAAACATTGATGATTTTCTAAAAATGGAAAACCAGAAAAAAGACAAAGTAAAAAAAAAATCCGCAACGATTTGTTTAATTGTTATAACGTCTCCAGCGAAGCTGTAGACAGTAATTTTGTCCTCCAGAAAAATATACACCATAAGACAAAAAAGAGCTTTTTGACACAATGAATTTTAATACTGTTCATTTATTTTGTGAAAAAAAAATACGAAATATATATTTTTTCCGAAAAGATGAAAAAATTGTGGAAAAAAGGATTTTTTCGTGTGTGATTTTTTGAAATTAGTCTTGATTGAAAAAATACTAATACCTAGCACAAAATTACAGGAACATTTGTGCAAAGTTGTAGTTAGATTGAAAATCGATTAAAATGGTTACCCTATTTTTATTAAGTCTGTCAACTGTAATACGAAAATTTGTTACCCTTTAAGCCTAGAGAGATTAGGGCGGGGGCCTAGTGTGGTTGGTAACGTCTCCGCCAACCACGCTCGACGCCTGGGTTCGAATCCCACCGCCGACATAGGTGTTGATGGTTGTGAGGTGGCGTAATCCACTCACAACCAACCAAACTGGTCTAGATTCAATTCTAGCCGACACCGGGAGATTTCCTGAGGCGAAAAATCTCTGGGATCACGCCTTCCATCGCATGAGGAAGTAAAGTCGTTGGCGCCGGTTCGTTAATCAACGGGTCGTAAGTTAGGATCCTGGGTGGAGTCGCCTCCCCGGGCGTCGGTGATTGACACAACAACAGTGGCGGAACTAGACCGACGGAAATAAGCGAGAATAAAACAAAAAAAAACTAGAGAGATTATAGTTTTCTAACCATTCCTGTTAAATTTGGTGCCTCTAGCCAGTGTAGAAATGTGTCAACTTACGTGAGAGTGTCGCATAGTAATTGCCCGCCGGGTTCATCGCTCCAACGTCCTGTTTACGAGAAAACTCATTTAATTATCTGAACAGGAATGGCTAAAAACCTAAAATCTTTCTTTTTTTTCTAGTTTGAACTTTGGGGCCACATCTGTGTTGACCATCTCCACGTGTTTCATTTTTCACTTCGAAAAAATCGAAAATTCAAAAACCACATCCGATTGTTGAGGAGATTACCTTAAGAAATGATTTTTTTTTTAATATAATTTGAAATTTAGGTTTATTTATACGGTCAAAACGATGTCTGCGAGCTGCAGGAAATAGCAGGTACTTTCAAAAGAAAAATAACGCTTTTATATTCCCTTCGTTTATGCGTTTTTGTTTTGGTTTTTCTAGACCCTTCCTATTAATAAAATATAAATATTGTTCGTGTTTTGGTTGAGGTTTGTGGCCTGCCCACCGAGAAGAGTTATGTTATATAATGTTCTTTTTCTTATATATCAGGTGCGATAATGTTCATGGCTTTTCCTTAAGGGGGGACTCTAATATGGAAAGTTATTATAATAAAACTGGTGTGAGTAACGTATGAAAGTTCTCTCCAGGGAATTGTAACTAGGCGATATTGTTAGGATGGACAGAGGCTCGGTATAGTAGAACAGTGGGCTTGAAACGGAAAGGTAAGAATTACACACAAGCACGGATATGAATGATAGGCGTGTCACTTACTTCAATAGTGATACTGCCAATAATATGAAGTGCGGAGTACCAAAAACACCTGGGCAATATCACAATTGATCTAATCTCTGGTCGCAGTGGTGAGTTCACACAGAAAAAAAAAATCTGGAAAGTAGAAAAATAATGAACTCTTGTGATTTTTTTCCGGGTATTTAAAGTAAGGTGAAGTGTTTGGGTATTTTGGCTATGGATTAAGGTTGAACATCTACATTTGGCATGTCGTGGATTGTAGGGCTAGATAATGCATATTTATGACAAAGCTTATTCTGAAATAGTCGATTTTAATGTTATTTTTGGTCAAAATTACCATTGCTACCAAGCTTGCCCGTGTCCTAGACGCACCAAAACAAAGGCCAATATGCTCCAAAGCAGAAGGCTATATACCACTTGAGCAATTCTCGCTGAAACCGTCCCACTGGTGACATGAGGTCTTTCAAAAAGGATATTTTTATGTCTAAATGATTAAAAGTAGCGAAAAATTAAGAAAACCACTTTGTTTAGTTCATATTGATGGACCCTTCGGGCACAAATCGGTTAAACGGTTTTTACAAAAATTGATTTTTAAGCAATTCTCGACCTTTTTATTGATTTATTTCTCTTGAATTTGTCATCGAACCCCCTGCAACCAACACATTGTTTTCAAGAGGAATGATAAACTTTCATTTGAAGTAGAAAAAAATTGGCCGCCTTCTTGGATCACGCCGCCATCTTGGATTTCATCAGAAAAATGTGTTTTTGAGCAAGTTCGCAACCACCGATTTTGAATTTGACATCACCATTGGAAAGCTAAGAAAAAATGCTTTAAGATACATTCAAAACATTAGGTGAGCATTGAGTTTACCATGTCATTCTGGTCACTTTTTAAAATCGAGTTTCAAACAGTACAACGCATGGCGTGGCCAATCCATGTTCCACGTGAACAGATTTTTAAGGATTTTGTTACCACCCCTCTTCCCCTCCCCCACAACTTCTCATATAAATTTTCAAAATTTTGCATGGACCGTGGACATCACACAGACTCTTCTCCCCAAAGTTGTCCACGTGGAATGTGGATGGCTCAATGCCTGTGTGACTTTGGGTCTGTTCACAAATTACGTAAAGCAAAAAATCGTATCTTTGATCCCTTTTCACAGCATTCACATTGTTTAGTTCTTCACTCCCTCGCTCCTCCTTGAGTGTAACGTAATTTGTGATTAGGCTTCACTACGTTTTTTTTTTCTAGAACAAAGTTCGGTTCCCTGTACGGAGGACAGTTTTCGCATGTTTGGTAGTTAAACAAATTAATGGTAGATGTTGTTTTTGCTACTGTTATATACTGATGTTTTCATGCATTAAACTACTATCAACAAACTTTGGTATGGTATACCAAGGTATAGTATGAATCAAGTATATCCCGAGTAATCTGGAGAAGATTTGAATATGCCAGGGTAAAAAAGTAAGAGTAGAATCATTACTTTTTTGATCCCTAGCTTCTTATCCCCTTATTCTTATTCGAAAAGGGTACGTTTGCCACCTACCAATTGATTAAGGGCTATTAAAAAATTACGGTGCTTGGGTGCACTTACTACCTGCGAACTATGAATACTGACTGTCCACATAATACGCACACCACAGGCTCAGTATATTGCGTTGATTTGATATTGGACGCGCGTAATGCGTTGAACTGTTTAATGCTCGATTTTAAAAAGTGACCAGAATGACAAGATAACCTCAATGCTCACCTAATATTTTGTATGCATCTTAAAGCATTATTTCTCTGCTTTCCAATGGTGATGTCAAATTTAAAATCGGTGGTTGCGAACTTGCTCAAAAACACATTTTTCTGATGAAATCCAAGATGGCGGCATGATTCAAGATGGCAGGCAATTTTTTCTACTTCAAATGAAACCTCTATCATTCCACTTGAAAACGATGTGTTGGTTGCAGGGAGCTCAATGACAAATTCAAGAGAAATAAGGCAATAAAAAGGTCTAGAATTGTCCAAAAAACAATTTTTGTAAAAACCGTTTAACCGATTTGTGCCCGAGGGGTCCTTCAATATGAACTAACCAAAGTGCTCTTCTCCTTTTTTCGCTACTTTTAATCATTTAGACATAAAAATATCCTTTTTGAAAGACCTCATGTCATCAGTGGGACGGTTTCAACGAGAATTGCACACTAGCAGAAATCAGCATGCGAAGTTAATAGCGCTTGAAGTCCCAGAAGTAAAATCAAAAGCAATGGAGGGAGGTGATTGGGTTTGCGTTACCTATTGTCACACATGTGGGAAGGGGGGTAGTTGAAACTGTTACGTAACTGTGGTTTTTCTTCAAAATCGTAAATTTTTGTAAGTTTAGCGTTACGTATTTTTAGGAGGGGAGTCATATTAAACGTTACTTATCGAAACATAGAGGAAGAAGGGGGTCTAAAATCTGGATTTCTAGCGTTACGTAATTAGTGTACGACGCCTAAGTTGTTGAGCAATTTTAGACAAGCACTTCATAGTGCAATCTACCTCAATTTGGCTTCGATCGTTTTTAGGTAAAAGTTGATGAAAGCTAGTGAAATAAAATGCATATAAATGCAATTCATAGTATTAAAAAATTCAAAAGTATGGAAGTTAGAGCAACCACAGTTTTTTGTATTATTTGCAAACCAGTTATCCATAAAAGCTTATATAAAATTTATGAATAATTACATGTTGGACAGAACCACAGACAATTCTACAATTTTGACGTATTTCGGTCATTATGGCACATTTTTTCATATGATATTTCTAGAAAGCTGGATTTATATGAGAAAAACGAAGAAAGTCATAGTTAAAAGTCACATATGTGAGTATTTTGGTGCGTTTTGTATGGTTCTCCCCTGATTTAGTTATTTCGTTTAGAATGGTCTTTTTTTCGCTTGCATACTTCAATTAGATTATTTTTAATTTGGACAAAATTTCAAATTCACCAATGATATGAGCCTTGAAACATCCTTAAATTCATTTGCATTTTTTTTATTATTTGCAAAACGATGGCCAACTAGATATTTTCCAAAACGAAGTAATAGTTTTTGTCTGTAGTGGCTATTCGGGTTCTTCTTATTTGGTTGTTGGTTATCTGGAGATTTGTACACGCGAAATTATTTTCCAGTACATGAATAGGTAAATGGTTCTTTTTCCTTTCAACAAATACGATAGCTACTGCATACGAATCAGCCAAAATTTATAAAATGAATCCTCCGCTCGATGTAACTGTAAATCGCAGTTTACATTTAGGGCAGATCTGCTTAATATAGACCACTTCCTTTAGTGGACCACCTGAACTTCTTACACCAAATGACACATTATGAATATACTTATTTTGATTTGTGCTTTGACAATCTCAATAATGTTCTTCATTAGTAATGTTGCAACACACGTTTACTATAATATTCTTCATTAAAGCTGCAAAAAATGTCTTTTAATAAAAGCTACCTGATTTGCCATGGTTCGTTAACGTTTTCATAGGAAATGGCTTTACCAAAAACTGTACTGACATCACACTTTCTGAGCGAAAATAATCAGATTTTCGATGAACGGGTAGGGTGATAGTGTCTTTAAAAGATAAGCAATAAATTTTACTAGAAATACACTTAAAATATTGAAAAAAAAATAAAAAGTGGCCCAAAAAAGAACAAGAGCTATCATCGAATCATAGTTACCATAAATTTGTTATGATGGTGTTATTGTACAAAATTGTTGCTAAAATGGGGAAAACGCCGGAAATTGGCAAAAAATATACTGAAGCAACTATTACTGAGTGTCTTTAAGCAATAAAAAGTGGTGTTTCGACTAGAGAAGCTTGCAGGCGCTCCAATGTTCCACGATCTACCGTAATTTTCCGTGCAAGCAGCAAGTGGTCAAGAAAACCACGAAGAGGTAAACCAACTGCATTGACTGCCGCGGAAGAGGATTGAATTGTTCGCTGAATACTCGGATGGCACATAAAGGATTCCCTATTACGAAAGAACGGCTGCAGTCTACAGTTGATCCAGATCCAGAACTCTTAGTGCGTAAACCAGAGTTAGTTTCATCAGCGGCAGCTACGGTTGAAGAGATGTAGGTATTTTTTAGACCTGGCCCGAATTAGGAAATTGTTGTGGTCCAATTAAGGAAACGGTGGTCCATTGAAGGAAACTGAAACGATGATTTATTTCTTAAACTAGAGGAAAATAGAGGTGTTATCTTGTTGTTTTTCATGCAGAAAAGATGATAAACATGTTACTTCATGTTTATACATAATGAAATACTTAATTCAGTTTAGATATTTACACTTTTTCTTGCAAAATTTGCAGCTACGCTACTAAGAGGTCCATTAAAAGCAGTTATACCCTATTATACAGTTCCTCTGATGTCTCTTGTCACCGTTACGAACATGTTAAACGGCTTTTCGCTCTCATTTTATGATTTTCCACGCTTTTGAGCAAATATTGATACATATGTTGGGCATAATCCACATTTCACGTGGACAGATTTTCGACCCACCTTCCGCCTCCGTGGACAATCGTCCGTGTAAATTTTGAACGCTAACAATTTACAATAGTTTTTGCGTGCGCTATTGAGATTGTGCCCAGTAGGACCAATTCAATAAACAGCTTTAATTTAACATTCATAACCACGCGATGTGACTATCAGACATTCAAGTGTGGCCTTGTTTCAAGAGACTTCTTTCGCGTTGATTTAATTTCACCAGTTCTTAAGGCGCAAAATCCATCATATAAAGATATAAAAAAATCCGTTACATTTTTGTTCCCGGTATGAATACCAACTATTTCCGTCCGGCTTACGATTTTTATAAAAGATCCAGCTTGCGGTTCACGAAATCGAGCTATTCATCCCTTCGCAAATGGATAAATCAAAATCATTTTTTTTTTCGTTGCGAGAATCGTACGTTCAAATACTCAAAGTTTCATTTTCTGCACGGAGAAAGTTACAATCTAGGAATGCCTCACTGTTAAACTTACCTTACAAAAATGCGTTTAAATTTACATCAAATAGAACACTGAGGGTCTCCCCAGCTGGTCTCGAGGTACGATGCTGGCCCTAACAAGCCAGTCGTCGTAGGTTCCGAGTCTTGACTCGGAAGAGACTGTTAGTGTCAGTAGGATCGTAGCGCTAGCCCCGCAATTGTCCTGTACACTTAACGGTTGGCTGCGAAGTCTGTCAAGTTCCGAATCGGCTATCGGAATGTAGCCCCAAGGCTTTGCTTTGCTTAGAACACTGAGGGCACTGATCAATTAAATTCCTCTGAATGCTTATACTAAAAACAAACGATATTTTTGCTATCCGCTGTCAAATCGAGGATTGCGATTTGATACAGTGAATTAGACGCACACAATAGAAACAATCGTCAGATGAAGGCAGAATGCGGACCAGATTAATTTAAGAGAACTCTTTGTTTCAATTTCTATTTCGCTTTAAATCACAATCAAAAATAGTAATGCCAGAACTTTGTGAGGACTAAATACAAAACAGGGATGTGATATATGCGACATCTAAAATTACGTAAATCTAAATAACTCTAAATCACCTTTATTTCGTGCACCTGTCCGGATTCAGCGGTATCAGCTGCTGCAGTTCGGTCTTGTGAACCGACTTCAGGTGCTCGATTCGAGTTACCGGCCGGGCAAAGATCAGCGGACAAAAATCGCACGCCAGCGTCATCTTGGATAGGTTGTGCTGGTGCATGTGCTCCTCCAGGGGGCAGTTCGGTCCGAACGATTCGTTGCACAGCATACACCGCTCGAAGTACCCATGCGTCTCAATGTGGGTTACGTATTGCTGCAGCTCGGTGAACCACTGGCTGCAGATAGTGCAGCGATGGTTTGTCCGCCCGGTGTGCTTCCGGATGTGTAAGGAAAGGTGTTGTCCGTCGAGAAATTGTACGTTGCAGTAGCTGCAGGTGAAGAGGTTTGAAACTGTGTTGGTCACTGGTTGAGGAACTTGCGGTAATGGCTGACACTGTTGGCCTGGATGAGAAGGACTCTGCCAATTGTTACTGAAGTTGCTGAGGGATTGTAGTGGAGTCATCGGTTGCAGAAAGTATGTAGCGCTTTGGTTGCAGATATTGTAGTTAATCTCAGGTCGTGGAGTTATCGCGTAAGCCGTTCTAGGTGCTATGTTGTAGTCGTAGTTTGGTCGGGGTATTGATTGGTGGTGTACTGTACTGGAAGCTATGGTGTAGTTTATTTCAGGTCGCGGTGTGCTTGGAACAACGGTATAGTTCACTTGTGGTCCTTGAATTACGGGATGAGGATTTATTTGAACTGTATTGTAGGTGAATTCGCATGGTCGTTGATTTGGGGTTGGAATTTGTGGCTGACGGAACATGGGTTTTTCCGTAACTTGCGTGTTCGAAGCAGGCATCTGTTGCGGTTGCGCGATTGCTGGACCCGTGGATATTACGGTGGTAATCGGTCTTCCATTTTTCAATGGTGTTTGCTTGATTATTTTTCTTTTTTTGAAAGGTTGTTTGTTCGTCATTTGCTGCGGTGGTGCTTGCAGCATCTGAGTTAAAATAGGTTGTTTCGTTTGATTGCCTGCGGGTAAGTTTTCAACTGGTTTCGTAGATTGTATACTGGGACAATCAGTGGACGGCCAGGGATTGGGGCTGATTTCCGAAGAAATTGTCGGTGATTGCAGATTTCCTTGAATTGTTGGCGAGTGTTCTTTATTGCTTTGACACTTTTTCTTCGTAGGGTTGGAATCACCCGTACTTTCACTACCCGGTGGCCGTTTAGTCGCCATTCGCATCCATGCGGGAATATTCGGTTTATTGTACAACTTCCCGGTGATCGGAAATGATTGCAAAACCAGCTCCGTTTTTTTACACATTTGTCTAAACTCGTAGAAGGATTGCAAAAAACTGCAGCACACTTTACACACAAAATCCGGAATTATATCTGAGTCCTTTGCGGAAAGTGACAGACAAGTCGTCAGTTTCAACTTCCAGAAATCTCTCGATTCCTTGGACTCTTTACTGATATCCACTAGTTCAGTTTGCTCTGTCATACAGAGTCTGCACATTCGCTTCTCCCGTAACGTTTGAGCCAACTTTCCCATTAAGGGATATTCAGAAAATATCACGTCTGGTATCATGTCACTTGTTTCGTAGATCGTTCAACACTAAGCCGAGAATGTTTCCCAGCGAACGTTTTATACCCGACGCTTTAGCACTTGAAACAGCATAACACATAAGGATCAAGTATATGATCATAAGCCTATGTTCCGATTCTTTCCCACACCCACACACTCTATCATTCTTCCAGGAGGTCCTCTTCTTCTGGCGCATATGTGGTGTACCCGTGGGAGTCCTTACTCTAGCTCTCGCTTCTTTCTAGCACCCAGGCAGCTAATGTGCAGCAGTGTTGAGAACAATTACAGGCATCAATGGCAACACGTTTATGACTAGCGTTTATGGCTCCCTCGGCGCAATATGCTGTTCACAGACGCACGGATAAAACTGAAAAAGTCGCACAGGGCGCCGACTAGGGTTACTTATGCTGCCGGCCAACGATTCTCTCACACCAGCGAGTGAAAATTGAGCTTTGCGCAGCATTTCCGCGGGCAAATACAAATCAGACAGTCGGTTTGATAAATATTTTTCTGTAGGGTACTGGTCCCAATGTTTCGCTTAGATAATAAGATTTGTGCAAGTGTAAGTTTTGTTTTATTTTCTTATCATAAGCTATGCAATTTAAAAAAAATATTTTCCACATATTTGAACCAAAATTAACCATAAAGTTGCGCATCTAGCTTTAAGAGTTTGGACTGATTCTACCGCCCGGACCGGCCGGCAAAAACAAATGTCGCATTTCAAACAGGCAGCAAAACAAAACTGTCGAGCCGATTGTTTGTGCCTGTGCGCCACATACTTGTCTTGGGTTAGTAACTGAATGCTTTTGCATGCACGGAAATTCCACTGTCGGTCGTTCCGCTGTTCGTCTCATTTGTATTACAACACCATAGAATTCGCTTACTTTTATAATAGATTTGAATTATTATATAAGCGAGATATCTCGAAACATTCTGCAACCAATATTAGGGTTTATCATTTCACGAACTCTCGCTGCTATTCCGTGCAGCTTATGCCGCTTATACGGAAAGTGTGGCGAAATAATCGCGTGCACTTCCGCGAAGCTATGGCAACTTTGAAAAATAAACAACTTTATGATTCATACGGTGCTGCTGAAGTCAATTCGTTTGACAAAAGTGCAACAGTCGAGCGCTCGATGCAAGCAAACCCAACTAATTATGCATTATCAATCTTTATTGTCACGTTGGAAAGCAATGTAATCCTCAATAAGGAGATTTTATGTTTGCTCACAGCGAGTAAGAAAGCAATTGTTCGTTTTTCACTGCCGAGTTGATGATTTCTGTTTCAAAAGAACGTTCTGTTGGAAGCAGTAAAGTAATAATCTGTTCTTCTGGATTAGCTATTTTCAGGAAGACCGCCTACCTGAAGAACATTTCATTTGCAAAATTTCTATACAAATCATTTGCACATAGTTTTTGGTTGGTGACGAAAGCTTCCGATCCGACATCATTTGCCGTTAACAGTTTTTCTATTTTTCATCGCAAAGTCGTTCGTCTCTGTTTGTTCTCGGTGCGAAAATCTAACTGCTGATAGCATTCTATTCCAAAAGATCGGACAGATTTGGGTCAAACGAGCCTACGAAACGTTCTTATCTTATCGCTGGCGTTTTGTTAGTCATATTGTGTTCCACCCTTGGTAATTGATTAGGTTTGCCGAATCGATTATTCAACACAAACAATAGAATGTGTTTAGAATACTTTACTTTATGAATTTATTTTAATTTATTCCCATAATTTGGGAAAAATAGAATAGAAAATAGATAAAAATTCGAGCTTGCAGTCTTTTTTACCATCTTTGACGTTCATATATAGCTGACATAGCCACTGACTAAATTTGACAATCGTTCCTAACAAAACTATTTTAGTTTTCCTTCCACCATTCACAGCAACAACAAAAAAAAAACAAACAAAAAACTCTCAAATCCTTCCTCTGTGTTTAGCCGCCTTACGGTCTTTCAGCTAACATTATTCAAGCTAATACCTTTACTTGCCACAATTACGGTGTTATCTCTGCACAGCCACCTACTCAACTCGCGCTCCTCTAGATAAACTTTCTGTTACTGCTGCTGCTGGGATCGTCGCCTCATTACTACTGCCATTTACAACCCGAAATGGTGACGCCACATCAGCACTTTCATCGGTGCTGGGAAAACACAACCCACCCCGTCTGCTGCTCCTACAGCTCTTTACTACTACCGGGCCGAGAAGGAGCTGATTTTTCTTATTTTCACACTTCATTATGCATATATTTTATATTCAAGATTAACCCGTTCCTGCAGACACTCATGCTCATGGTGAGATATTTCACCCCAAAGCTCCATCCTTCGTCGGCTCCTGTCGGTTATCATCACACAGTAAGAAACCTCCATTCCGTGTGTAGCGCCAGCTTGCAGCTTAGCATCTCTCGTGTGTTTTGTGCTGGGCTGGCGACGGCGATAACAGCACCTAGATAAGCGTCTTATACTTTCAAAAACTTTATAAACCATTAATTTTATATTTTTGAATGCTCATCTTGCTCAGATGTAGGTTGCCTGTGTGTATGTATAGGGTAACACATTATACACACACACACACACACATACACACGGTTTTCGCAGAACAGCGTTTTTCAGGGAAACCTGATCATCGTCATCGTCCTTGCGGCCGGGACTGGGTTCTCATAGATTAAAGTTGGCAGAAGCAACAAACCTCGCGTGAGGACATCCTAAAAGAAGCGTCTTATCTCATCTACATTTTGCCGAAGCCGGTGTCTAGCGACACTAGCCTCGCATAGTTCTCTATCGCATCCCGTCGTTCGGCAAACACACGGCTTTTCCTGGAGGAGATGGTTAGCTAAGGATATGTGTGCAAGTCCGATTTTCACCACTGCTAGAAGCGAGCATAGCCGCACATTTCCTTTCCGTATAAATTATGTTTACTTTCTATCGTCTTTATCTCGGGAGAAACTCTCGCCTATCCTTGTCCTCATCGGAAGATTCCGTTGCTAGCAGCTCAGCATCGTCCCCACTGTACCTGTCGCCCACCCACCCGTCCGTGGCAAGTGGCAAGAATAATCCAAAAGCCTTCACTCGCGTGTGTCTTTCATTTCCTGACTCGGCAGTATCTTAAACCGAGTCCTTTAGCAACCCGCCCAGCAATTTAGAATCGGCTCTGTGCCTCTGTAAGCTAATCTGGTTGCCTTCAGGACTATTCCGTACTCGCGCGCGATACCGACCAACCAGTTACATCCTCTTACAACAACCACACATACACACACACACTCGCTCATTCACACGATTATAATAATAATTATGGCAGCGAGATAAGGACTCGTGTGTCACGTCTCGAGTGGTCGAGTCTCTCTGAAGCTAGGCTCTTCTCGCCAAGGAAGATTGCCAGGAAAAGATTATTTATATTGCACAAATAATGCCAGAACAAAAATATCAACATGATGCTTACGGTAGGTCTCGTACACTCATCAGCGAAGGATGTCTCTTTAGCGAAACAGAATGTTTGTTTTTTCTTCAGAACCAGCTAACAAATATTTGTTGATTTTAGATTTTTTATTGTTTTCTAGCTATCGATGTTTGGGCAGTGATCGAGGCTAAATAAAAATTGAAAACCGACTGGGTCTAGAAAGATTATTCATTTTTTATCTATTCAATATTTCGGTTAGTGTTTGTTTCGTAACATTTCATATTTTGGTGTTTTTTATGTTGTTATAGTTCTTTATAGTTTATGAACAGCTATTCATTCTATGTTTATTTAGAATTTTTGCTTCGTATGTTGTTAAGCATTTTTAATGTCATTTCATATATTTTTTGGCTATTTCACCGTTTGTGACTTTCTAATGACCCTGTTGAATACATTTTTTTGATAATTGGACTTTAAATTTTTTACGTCATTAGAAAATTATATTAGTTTTCTCTCAAACATGTGGATTCCTTTAAATTACTCTATTTTGAATTTTGGTTTTAGTACTTTTAAAACCAATTTTCGAATATTAGATTTTTTTTGCTTTACATTGTTTACGAGTGTCGGCTGCTTATATAGTAATGATACGAAGAACCAAAATGATAAACTTTGAAATGATTCATTGGTGGACTTGAATGATGCATATTACCGTAGAAGAAAAAATGTTAAGAATTTCAATATTTAAATCAGGGCTGATAAAAATCATTTTTATTATTAGAACTCTGTGAAAATTACAGCCAATCTGTTTCAATTTTCACTTCCAATGAACGCAGCGCCGTTTCAAACATATTAGAATTTCATCCCTGAAACGAGCTGTCACACTCCGATGAAAAAATTCACGCGCATTGTTCACGTTCATGCAATACAATTTTCTGAAAATCCAATCAAATGATACTGAGCGTTTCTTTGGTAAAACGAAAATGACGTTATCAACGTGATCGTTATCATAATGGAACGCTAAAATTTATTTCGTATAAGCATTTTTCTTATTAAACACTAGTCGCGTAATGGTACGGTACAGTACACAAACCGAGTTCACAACATGACAGTTCACAGAATGAAACTCAGGATAATAAATTTTCAGAAAATTTGGAACAATGAATATCAAAAGAACACGCCCTCACTGCGCCTGACGGACGATTTGGCTTTCATTTTTTGACGAATACTGAAAAACGGTGGAAGGGAGACTGCAATCAATGATTTTTGCTCTATTTTGTCTGATTTTAAATATAGTTACCAATGTTTTAATAATTTATGCTCATGAGTATTGTTTTTTAATAATACAGGTCGGACTCGGATTTTTTTTCTTCTATTTCGGATTTTATTCACATTTGTGACGTTTGTCTTCCGGTCGTTTCTGTCTAGAAATGCCAAATTTGATGCGGTATTTTGCGCTGTATGTTGCGTAGTTTACTCAATGTGAAACGATTGATTCGCCTCATCATGATTTAATTTTCTTTATTTAACAAAAAGCCAGTCGTCGTAGCTTCGAGTCTCGGCTCGGGAGAGACTGATAGTGTCAGTAGGATCGTAGCGCTGGCCACGCAATTGTCCTGTACACTTAACAGTTGGCTGCGAAGTCTGTGTAAAATTAACAGAAGGCTTTTACATTTAACAAAACAAAGCTTTTATTTAACAAACGTACAGGCATACAGTCTCTAAATAATTTTTATATTTTATGTCGGTTTATTTATGGAGTACTATATTCTTTTTAT
The DNA here is from genome assembly GCF_029784165.1 of Wyeomyia smithii. NCBI lineage: Eukaryota > Metazoa > Arthropoda > Insecta > Diptera > Culicidae > Wyeomyia > Wyeomyia smithii. The sequence goes on from NC_073696.1 coordinate 14,765,910, forward strand.
TACAAACTGATTTTTTTGATGTGAAAAAATGAAAAAAAAAATACATTAAACATCGGCTCGATTGTCCGCAGAATTCGGTTATCCGGAGCAAATTATTTTTTAAAACTCCGGATAATCCAGTCCGCCCTGTACAGTAATTCCATGCAAAAAGGACCGATTATACTTTAAATTGCAATAGTTGTTTCTTACCCAAAAAACTTAGACCTGTTTTGTCTTCGTTTGGCCCTTGGAGTGACACTTTTTGTCATACGGTTGTTTAAAAAGTCAACCTAATTCAAAATATTCAATTTGACTCGAGTTTCCGGAGTTTTAAAGAATAATTTGCCTCATTTTAATACTTTGTAACTTTTGAGCCGTTCAACCGATTTTGAATCTTTTGGTATCAAATTAAAGGTAAGTGATGAACCTTTCAAGCAAAAATATCAAACTGTACTTTGAACAACAATGACTATACAAAAATATACTACAAACTGTTTTTTGACTGAAAATTTTCGATAAAGAACAACTAATGCGATATTTATTATGATCTGAGCAAAAAAATTCGTCGTAGAATCGCTGAATATGTATATTTGTTAAATTTTGTATGAAATTTTTCTCTCGCTTGACGTCTACTTTTGAGTTCGTTCGAAGATTCACTAAAAACTTTTGATGATTTATAGAAGACATGTGTTTTCAACGATAGCTTTTGAACCACAATTTTCGGATACCCTCTTGAAGGCATTTGGAAATTTTCATACCACCTCGAAAATACACTGGTAAACACAGGTTTTGCCATAGAAATCAAACTAGAAAACTAGTTGAAGAGGTTGTGTGTAAGACACGACCGCAGGGTTAACGTAGGACTCCTATCTTATGTCAATGCACCACTTGTTGTTTAATTGACTTGAAGTCATTCGAAAATAATGTTGAAATTTGCTGGAACAACGGTTTGAATCAAGCATCCTTCGAAACAAAACAGTACGTTAGTAGAACTGAAGTCTTCTCGAGGGAAATGTTATGGTAAATTTCAAATTTCCATTCGAGGCAAAAAAAAGAATTTTGCGAGAATTGTAAGAGGTCATTATTCCTTCAAAGCTTCTCTGATAGTTGAACACATAAACGGTTTCTTAAGAAACAGATTCAATTCAATTCCAAGAGTAAACTAAACACCAATGTTTGCTGAAGTTTTGGGTAGTTGCTAGCCTACAATAAGTAGAGACCTCAGTTGCATCGTAGCTTTAAAAATACATAAGAGATCTATTCCCGATCTCACTTTACAGTGAAAAGTGTTACCAGAGGATCACGAAGCTTCACTGGAGAAAGGTCAATTCAAGGTTGAATTCAAGACTAGCACAACTCAAAATCGATAGTTTTGGAGAAAAAAAAACCTCATTTTATCAATGTTTTGGCTAGTGGCAGTAAAAAATAAAATAAAGAAATAGTTTTGAGGCGCTAAAAAGCGCCATTGCACACTGTTTCCAAAGCTGCAAAAACGTGATCGAAATTATTTTGACCCAAAAAACTAGATTTTAGAGACATAGTGCCTCCAGAAAAGTTGATCCATTAATTATTCTCCATTTTATAGAAGTTGCAATTTTGTGATTAATCCACTTAGCAGTGAGAAGTGAATATTACTTTTTTGATTTTTGCATATAAAAATTCCCTTTGTTCAGCAAAGTTGTTGCACATATTATAAGAAACAGATTTCTCAAAGGTACCATACTTCTAGCTGCCTTTTTAAATGGACTTTTGTGGAGGTTTCTACAGATGGCCACTAAAAATCATTTTTTTGATATAACTTTTAGTGGTGATTGTCTACAATTTCCAGTGTTTTACATTGTTTTTTACTATCACAAAACACACAAATTCATCCAGAAAGTTTATTCTTAACTCTCATATTTCATAGTTTATTGACGATTTTTACTGACCCAATGCACTAATTCACTAACAGATATCGTTAAAATATGCAAATATCTGCAGACAAAACCTTTTCTATATTCAAGTATAAGTAAAACGTCATTTAGTCCAGATATTGGCTTTTGTCTCTCGCTGTCTCCTGTGCAGATCTTTGTAAATAAATAAGTGCATTATTTTAATAAAAATCTTTAATAACTAAATAAACTTGAGAGATAAAAAATAACCTTCTTCGGTGAACTTGTGTGTTTTATTGTAGTTAACAACATTGTAGAACATTGAAAAATTTTAGAAAACCACTATCAAAAGTTATATTAAAAAAATAGTTTTAAGGGGCATTCTAGAGAAAACTTCACAATAGTTAATTTAAATGGCCAGATGCAAGTCTTTGACAAAGTTTTTTCTTACAAAATGTGCTAAAACTTTACTCAGCTAAGTGGAATTTTATATGCAAAAATGAGAAAAATAAAACTCATTTCTCACTTTTAGGTAGATTAATCACAAAATTCTAACTTCTACAAAATGGAAATAATTGATAGAACAACTTTACTGAAGACACTATTACTCCAAAACAATTATTTTTTGAGTTAAAAGTAATTAGTGTAAATTAGCGCAATTCTAGTAAAAATCGTCAACAACCAAAAATATATGTGAGATAAAAATAAACTTTCTTCGGAGATATTGTTTGTTTTGTTGTAGCAAATAATTTGGTAGAACATGTAAAAAATCACTATAAGAAATTAAATAGCAAAAAAAGATTTTTAATAGCAATCCATAGAAAACTCCACAAAAGTCCATTTAAATAAATAGATAGAAGTATGATATCTTCAACAAAGTTGTTTCTTTTTAAATTTGCTACAACTTTGCTGAACAAAGTGGATTTTTATATGCCAAAATAAGAAAAGTAAAACTCGTTTCTCACTGTTGAGTGGATAAATAATGGAATTGTAACTTCTATAACATGGAGAATAATCAATGGAACAATTTTGCTGAAGACGTTACCGCACTAAAATCAATGTTTTTAGGTCAAAATAATTTCGATCACGTTGTTGCAGCTTTGGAAACAGTGTGCATTGGTGTGTAACAATAGCGACAGCGGCGTCTTTTTACGTCAAAAATAACAGTTTTTATTTTTCTGTAAGCCAACGTAGAAGTGACGAAACTGGCGAGCGGTTACTCTGATGAACTTCTGCATGCACTAGGACTAGTGGCACCGAAATTCACAAGAATGGTTGAAGAGCCATGATCGTTTTAAGACTACTTTTTTGAGTTTATTCCAGTGGACAATGTATGTAATTTAACGAGGAAGCGAAAAACGAACAAGGACAGAAGGCATGACTTAAACTTAGAAAAACTTTTCCTCTCCGATGTCTTCGGCATGGTGTTTTGGCCGTGTGTGTGGTTGATCGAGGCATGCTTGGAACGGGACACAATAGTAGAGGGTGTCCGATATTATTCTTAAAAGAGATTATAAACACCATGAGCAATACATGTGTGGGAGTGGTTAATTTTAAATCGCTTTTTCTTTGGACAAAATTATTTTGATCTGCAAAATTATTTTTTATGATTTTCTGATATTGTTTTCTCATAGTTTTGTTTTGTTTTCAAATTATTGGATTTTATTTAGACGTTTAGAAATCATTGATTTTTTTCAAATCTTCAATATATTATTGAGTTTCGATGACTTTGAGGTACTTTTTTTTCTTTCATTTGATATTTTTCAATTTTGTAACCTTGATTGTTTTTCCGCAGCTTTTATGCTAATTCTTGTGAAATAAGTAAGGATTCTAGCAACTTTAGCCTAATTCATTAAAGGCAGACAGTGTGTGCAGTTGGCGAAGCGAAAAATAAGCGAACTGAAAATATGATACAGACTTGAAAAAAAAATTCCGCATCCAGACGGGACATGAACTCGCAATCTACTTGTCTATTTCCATAGTAGTTTTATGTTTTCGTCTTTCGTGGTCTCAAAAATGTTTTTCAAAGGTATTTTTTGTAAACCTTAAATTACTTATAGAAGACAAGTATGTATAACGATATTTAGAGATTCTTTTTTGCTGGTGATTTTTAATCCATATAATTTTATACAAAAAACGTCTTTCTCATAAGTCCTTGAAAAAAAACTAGTGCTTAAAGCTCATTTTGGAATTTGATCTGTACGCGATCGTACGATTTGAATGTTTATTCTATCAATCAACACTCGAATGTTTTGACGTATAACTACGTCTCTCATAAAATTCGGCCACAAATGCTACAGATGTTAATAAGTCGATAAGTTTTCAGTTGATTTTACTTGCAGCAATCGGTTGCATCCGCCCAAATGTAAAAAAAAAAGTTGAAACGCAGATTTCGACCCCTGATTGATCGTTTAATGCTTGCACGGTTGACAGAATTATTATCAGAGCCTGTTTCTGCCTTATCCGCTTCCAAACGACACTTGAACACATAAACAAGCCTTGAAAATTGTCAAGCTTCAATAATGTAAACAATTGTCAAGTCACGCTTCGTTGTAGAACGTTCGACCTTCCTTTCCGATCCAGGAATTATTCGCAGCACGAGCCAACTAGTCGATTTATGAATACCTTCAACACATTGCAACATATCATCAGTATTGACATGAGTACATCAGTGTTAAAACATAAGCTTAGTTTATACTTTAAAGGACAACTGTATTAGTGTTTTTACATTGTTTGACTAGTAATTTACCAATCTTATAATTATATTTTTGTATGTAACTAACCTGTATTAGTGCAATGTAAAAATTATAATTAAGAATGGGTAATGGGTATATTCAAATTTAAATACAACAAATTGTACTATTGAAAACGGTCCAGCCTTGTTGTAACACAGATTTTGATTGCTCCGTTTGGTCGTTTAATGATTGTTTTCCCTGACACGGCCGGCAGAATTATGTACCTAGCAAACCGGGAATTTGAGTTATTTAAAGTCATACTTTTGCTTCAATCCATCAGTTAACTAATGGATGGCCACTAAGACGGTACTAAGCAGTAGCGGCAGCGGCTACCAGCAGTGCAGTTATTGTAACAAACTGTTTCATGTAGTTCTACGTCATCGTTGCGGTCATGGCTATGCACACAACCCTTATGATTTTTTTCTCATTAATGATAATATTTCATGGATACTTATTAACTATTAAGATTTCTTGAGTTCTATGAAATTTTGATTACTTTTCAATGCCATTTCGGTAAAGTCTGAAATTCTTCCATAAATGACTGCATATTTGATAAAGTTCTGATGATTTTTTTTCTCGAATTTTAAGCAGCATTTTTTTATATGGTGATCACTTTCGAAGTGTCTAAAAAAGAATCATTTCAATATGCAATTTTAATACTTTTTTTGAAATTGGAAAAAATAGAAACTCTTCAAATTGTTTTTAATTTATTGAAGTTTTTATAAGTTTATTTCGCCTAGTCGGCGACATTTCGGTTGAACTTTATGTAGAAAAAATAGAAAAAAAAACATGAAATTTTGCGTGAAAAATTTATAATATTTTGCCTTTTTGCTCGAGAAAATAAGATGATTACGATTTATGTTCAGTAAGTCAACTGAAATCATAAAACCCAAATGAATTCCCCAGGGTAGCATACTTGGACCGCTACTCTTTTCGCTGTTCATCAAAAATGTTACAAAAGTTCTATCACCTGGCACACGATTGCTGTACGCGGATGATACTAAAATTTTTAAACTCATCGAATCTCACACGACACTGTCTCTGATTTGGGTGTTTTGTTGAACACTCAATTAACATTTAGGCAACATTTCTCGATAATCATCTCCAAAGCTAATCGCCAGCTTGGTCTGATATTTAAAGAGTTTACTGACTACGGTACCTTGCGGACTCTTTACTGTTCCTTGCGTTGTATGGGAACCGCACTATGATTTATGGATCCAAAGAATTGAGCGAGTTCAAAAACTTTTGTTAGAAAGATTTGTCGCACATTGCCATGGAGAGATCCTGATCATCTACCACCTTACGAAAACCTTTGCTTGTTGGTTGGAATCTCACCCCTTGAGCAGCGCCGTAAGAAAATAATTGCCAAAACGACACACAACATTTTGACAGGCTGGTATGATTGTCCAGCTATCCTGACTTTGCTGCAGCTGTATTGTCCCCTTCGTCCTCGAAGAAACCAGAATCTACTGCTAACGCATGCACACCGTACGAACTACGACCTTCATGAACCTGTTCGCCGAATGGCCCTGCTCTTCAATCAGCTCAACGATAACTTTAATTTTTATTCATTTATTGTATGTTATGAATTATATAAATTGTTTGTCATCTATAATATTTTACGCTTGTACTATGCTATGTATTGTTCTCAAAAGATGCTGGGTTTTTATGCCAGCTTGAAAGTTGCCCTCACGGCCTTTCAAGGTGACTTTCCCCACCAATAAATTTTATATTTTAATTTATTCATTGAGATTTTAGTCGGATTAATGATTTAATAAATAATAATAATTAATTTGGGGTTAAAGTGAATCCGTGAACTATCAGTTTTTCATTTTTTTTTCTTGCATACAGTTACGTTTTTCCCAGAATGTATCCAAATCTCTCTGGAAGCTTGGGAAAATGTTCCTAAGGAGTTGTACTTCAAGAAGAGGCAATTAAATAAAATACAAATTTTATTTAATATATTTCGATGATTCGAGGAAAAAATTTTTCTTGCAAAGATAACATTATTTGCCAACCATCAACTTTGAATCTATTCTAAACAGAAAAATTCTTTGTTTAATTTTCGAGCATATGAAAAACTATGCAGTCACAATGTATTCCCAGATTTACGACCAAAGAATTTGTGTGTGTTGCTGTTGCTTTATTTTCAAGTTAACTAATTCCGCACATTCCATTCGACCGACCGCGAAAGGGATTCTTTTTTTCCCACGAGTAGTGCGGACCACTTGAACATTTACTGTGTCTTGCTGCTCACCCTCAACTGCAGTTGTCCCGCTAGTGAAACAGAACCCTTCTCATATTTCTGTAATTCTTTCCCCTCTTGATGAGAGCCCAAAGTTGGAGTAAGCAGTTTTGACTAGATGTGAAACTAATTCTTCATTCGAAAACAATTGTAACTTTGTTTTGTCCAATTTAAAACTGTGAATGACATAAAACATGGTTTAGTATGCAGGGACCTTTTTTTTCATTTTCTCAAACCACTCGGATCTCGTCGGGAATTTTACTCAATCTTAGCAAATGAAAGACGCACAACTATCCCGGATTATCTCGAGCCATTTTCCTTGGACTAATTTTGAGTGACGTTAGCAGGTTCCGGGTGACACCCAAGCTGCAGCAAAAGAATACCAGCCAAGTATAAACAAACTTAAGATTTTCCCATGTATGTATTAATAATATATACCACTAATATTTGTTCGACTGCTTACCCTCTGACCACAGAAAGGGTTTCCCTCATTTAAGGATGGGATATAGTGAAGCATTTCTGTTTTCTAAATTTTCCAGACAACGTATAACTACAAACAAGTGTGGCAATCTTCCCGATCCCAAACATTGCAGTGCTGTCAGAGAGACTGTGGTAATGGTCTAGCTAGCAGCTCGGTTAAAGAATGTGCAATCTTGAGATATCATAGCTGCTGCTGAGCCGAAAAGCTCAAAGGAGTGGTACCGGGATTAGGAGCACAGCAAAGATGCTGACGTTGGCTTCTTGAGATAGTTTGTGCTCTATCCTTGTCTCCGAATGGGTTGCAGGATCGAAACACGGCAATGGCAGAATTTTCTTCCTCATTTGAATCGAACAGGCTTTCGTGTATGTATGTGGGTGAGTGTGTTTGTATGCTTGGCTGGTTTCTCCCCGAGGGAAACGCATTGGGAAGCGATATGGGAAAGATAAACACGATAGCTGAATCCATAATTTAATTAGAATTTTAATGCTGAGATAAGCGCTTTCTGTGTCCGTAGATGATGTTCGGTGAATGGTTTGTGGTTATGCACCGGACAAACAATTTGCGTCCCTTCCTACATGGACTGGGTATAGCAGAGGCAAAAAGAGAGAGAGAGAGCGTGTGTGTAAGCTGTGATTTAGATTACCTGCAAAAGTAATTCCTTCGTTTCTGGAAGGCGCAGGTCGTAAAATTTAAGAAACTGATATCTGCCCCTCAGGTGGGTTTTGCATACTAGTTGAATTAATTATCTCGTCATAATGCATTTTATATGTAAATCAAACGAGACTGAAATTTTCCATGAAGTGTGAGTTAGCAAATCGTCGCATAAAGTGTTTTAAAACCCAATTTTTATAGCACATTAAAAAGAAAAAACAAAAACAAAACCGTTACATCAACCAATCGATTATTTTTTGTTAGTAATTAGTCCCCGCTCTAAGGAGAAACGACTCAATTTAACTTCTATTGGATGCAGGCTCGAGAAATGAATAATGGTTTTATCTTACCGCGCGTTTAATCAAATTTTAACGAGCTGCACAGGCTCGGCTCGGCTAAGTTTAGTACTCATTCAGTGGCCACAAAACTGCCTTCGGATGATGCGCCTGAGAGACGAGCTGTGAACGTGAAATTGGCCGAAATGAGATTATTTTTTTATGATTTTAGCGACTGTGGGGAGGGATGCGAATGCAGATTCGATCCGGAAATCCGCACTTGATGTACGAGAGGACAGGCAGGCAGTGAACGACGTTGCCAGACGAACAATGACAGGACCGGGGGTTGATGATTACTGCATCCTGTAGGCGATCATCCACTCAAACCACGATTTCGATTATGTTACGATGCAAACGTGACAATCCGCGGGGAAATTGGTGATAAAGCTATTAAAACGCCGAGTGCTTACGAGTCGGAAATCAATAATTGGCTTTTAAACCGCTCGCCTCGAAAGTGTGATTTTATGGTGCGGGACGCAAACAGTTGCCAAGCGTTAAGACGGTAGCGCCTTATCTCCGGCTAGAACAGACCAAGCGGAGCATGATGATGTTGTGGTTGCTACCGGTTCTTGATAGAAACGTGTGCGTTCGAGCTGTGGCAGGGGATTAAGATTCATCTGGTCGTCAAACGCGCTTCTGATGCATCTATACGGAACCGACAGACCGTTCTCCTGTATAAGCACTTGCGCTGTCTTTATGACGCTGTCTGACAGTGAGAAGCGACAGGGTAAACAGGTGCTTTTGCATCGTTCGACGATGGTTTTGCGTATGAGAATCGAAACTTTCCGAGAAGGACTTGGTGTGGGAGTGGGAGTTGTTTTCTTACGTTTGTTTTCAGAAGAATCTTCACTTCTGTATTGGGTTTTGCAAAGCAGCAAAAACGAGCTCGTTTCAGAGTGAATAATCGCATTCTAACCCAAATGTATCACTGCTCCAGCAGCTTCAGTCCTCCTGAAAAGCAGCTCCAAGATAACAGAACTATCCAGTCATCGCTATCATCTCTCCTATAATGGATGCTAAAGATGCCATATCTCACATACTTTCTCTGACCTGGGAATCCAACACATATCCCACCGGAGGTGGTGATGGAATATTTTTGCTTATCAGTACACCCGCAGCCAGACAGCCACAGTCGTTCTTGTCTGACCGAGACACACACATACATACCAGGGGATGCCTCTGGCTTCTCCGATTCTACCCTCCCAGTCACCGTGTGCTGCTTTAGTGCTTTCATATCTTTCTCAACACCCAGATGTTGACGTGCGATAGGTGCAGCACAACCCAAACTCGGATTCCAAGCAAACTCTAAGAAAAAACAGTCTAACGGGTTGGAGTAGGAGTTAGCTGATGCCAGAAGACACCCGTTTTGACGAATTTTCAGCCGTAAAAATTACTAATGATTTGAATGAAATCACATCAAATCCAAAATTTAATCATGACAAGTTGTGAAATAGAATAGAATCTTTCTTGCTAGTTCCTCAACGAATCTGATAAGGGTAGTGAGAATGATTATCTGAAAATGTTTCATTTATTCAGTTATGGTGGACTACATTGTTTACGACACACGAAGATTTTAGTCCAGCGCTGTTTTGATGGTTATTAACGACTGATTTTTGTACTACAGGTGTGCAGTCTGTTCACGAGCTGTTCTAAAGAACTGGTTCTTTAAGTTTAGTAAAGCGGGCAATGTATGCAGTTTGCGAGGATGCGAAAATGAACGGAAATAGAAGGTGTGACTTTTTTTGGCTTAGAAAAAAATTTTCCCTCGTCCAGACGGGACACGAACCCGCAATCTCCGTTGTCTCCGGCAAGGCGTTTTGGCCAATTGGTTCTTTAAAGTGAGTGAGTGATCTACCGCTCTTTTTAAAAGAGCGGTAATTCACCTCTTACTTTAGGCAAAAAACTGATAGCTGATTTTGTTGATCAGATACTGCCACTGGGTGTTTGCTTCTGCTATACCAAATCATACACCAGCCGCGAGAGCAAGCAACAAAAAACTATTTAGTTCACCCACAGGCACAGGGGCTAGGAGAGGCCGAGTACGTACACGAATGGATAGCAAAAGTGGAACGGAAAGAGCGAAAGAACTGGTTCACTGTACTTCTGCATCTATATAAATGCAGGCAATCCGCTCGCGAGCTGATCAGAAGAGTCAGTTGTTTGAAAGAACGAAATCTTTCGATCGCTCTCAATACAACAAGCACTTTAAAACGATGTTAAAACATCTGTTGCAGCTACAGAAAATGAGCTTGTAATTGGTTGAAAGCTGCGGAACTGAATTGAAAATAGTGGTGTTCAACACAACTTTTCATTGATTTGCTATCGCATGATAAGCTTATTATTGTAACACAAGTTTCGGCAAAAAAGACACTAGTGGTCAACATTCAACACCGTGATATACTGTTGTGTGCCTAAGCGTGCGCTGCACCTCCTGCTATCTGCCTCTACCGATACGTACAGAATTTGTTGTCCCCCTGCCGCACATCTACAATATGTTCCCATAATATGCAACACGCAACGGCGTAGTTGCGCGACTGAGTGTGCGGCACCTTCTGGATTTGCCTTTATAAGACACAAAAAAAAAGGCAATGCTAACGGCGATTCGATTTTTCCCAGCTCGCAAAACGATAAGTAATTTCACAAAAATTGGCCAACTAATTTAATCGACCATTTTCAATTTGGCTGCATTGGGTTTAAGTTTTTGAAACACGACTAATTTTTGAGAAGGTATTGAAAAGTGCTATGTTGGGAAGGTTTTGATGATTACACATATTTCTAGAGCCAAAACGGTTGGTTTGATCGGTGTGACGTCTTCGGAAAAGTTGTAGACAATAATTTCATCTTTCCGAAAAAAAGTACACTGTGAAAAATAATGTTATTTTTATAATTAAGTTCAATGAAAAATCGAAAATGATTATCTAAAAAAGTTCATTTCTCAAAATCGTTTTTTTTTTAATAAAAACTGTCCGATCATGGAAAAATCTGAAAAAAAGTAATAGGTCTAAAAAAAATTTTTTTTTCACAGGTTTGTTTTTTATTTTTTTATTTTTTTTTATTCATTTTTACAGTCAAACGGTTTGTTTGATTGGCAAAATTGGTGATAGTAATTTTGTCCTTAAAAAAAAAATATTACCTATGTAAAAAAATTTAAAAAAATTCGACTTTTTTTCTGATTTCTCCATGAAATCCTTTGTAGTTTACATAAAAAACAGATTTTTTAATTATTCTTGTAACATTTAAAAAAAAACAGAAACTTCTCAGCGGTAGAAACATTTAAGGCACCTATACGGTTTGTTTGATCGCTATAATGTCTTCTGCAGTGTTGTAGATAGTGATTTGGGCTGTCAAAAAACATGCACTAAAAAAAGTTTGAAAAAAAATAATTTGTTTTGCAAAGTTTCATCCAAACAATTTTAAATTTCTGATGTTTCAACTTAAACAGTTCCTGTGTACTAGGACCCCTTTGCCTTGATTTGAAATTTGGTTTACATTGCCTTTTGACCAAACATAAAAGTTTTTCACTCGCATTTTTCGTGTTTTTCTTCGCTCAAGCTGTACCGGGTTCGATTGTTGTTGATTGTTAGCAGCATCACTTCCATCAAAAGCCTCGTCCTCACCTTGCGTCATCGTCCCTCCAAAAGGTGTTTTGAGAACAGTCAAAGGTACTGCTTCTTTCTTCCTTTAAGGAAAAAAGAGGTTTGTACACTGATGATAGAAAGACGGAAATAGGATAAAACATACTCACAAATGGCTGCTGCTGCTGGCCAGCGCTGATAAGGAACTATATGGGTGCTCGGTTCATTCCCCGTTTCCCGCCACCGCAAACACAAATATTACACACTCACACACAGACTTGCTCACATAGGCAAACAGTCCCACATACGAAAGAAGGAAGACTATAAGGAGTTTTTCGTTGTATGTTTAAATTCATGGAAACGCAGTGAGAAATCTGACCGAGCAAAGCGACGGGGTGTGGAAGGAGCTGGTTTTTCTTGGCAGACACAATCGGAGCTTGTGTGGCTGGCCGTGCGGTGGAAAAGCTTGCCATTTCGAATGTATATACGAAAATGATGGGGTCTGTAATGCCACTTTGCCTTGCATAAAGCTTTGTCAAATTTGCACATTTCATATTTTGTACATTATTGACTTTTATTAGCATTTATTATTTTACGATGAGGTATGCTATTCTTGGCCCGCAGCTTCCGATAAGCACCGTGATCTTGCAAGACTGTCTTAAACTAGTTCCTCTTCCTAGAATGCCTCGTCTGTTCCCCTAACTACACGACCCTTCCGCGTTAGCGATAGTGTGCTCTGCCGTCGAGCATTTTCCTTTCCGAAAGAGGAAGTTGCAAGCTGCAGTGTGCTGTGCTACTGGTCCTTATCAGACACTGCACAGATGCATAAACATCTTCACACTCCGGTCCCCAAGGAAGGCTGATAGGAAGGACCATCGGTGAGGGAACAAATTTTGCATAAAAGTCCATCTAACCGGTTCCAGATAGTATTGCTGGAAGGGAGAAAGTGAAGAGTACGAAAAGGGGGGAGGAGGGGGGAGTCGATTCGAAAGAAGCTTTTGTAAAATCCGAGAAATAGAAATCTTGAAGCTGCATGCATATCGTTTTCCGGCAAAGTGCAGTTGTAACCCTTCCCCCATGATGCTACGAACGGATACTTGGCACTCGCAGCCCTGGCGAGAAGTCCAATAAAAATCCTATCCCGCCTGAAGCCTTCGGGGACTTTGGGTAAAAAATAATATGAAACAAGCGAGCGAATGCTGATAGTAGCGCTTCCGCCTTCGATGTTCCCTGTCTGGACTGCGGAAGTGCTGCCTGCAGGAAGAAAAGCGTTCCCTTCCGCCTCTCTCTATCGACGCGCTTTCGCACTACACAAACAGAGCGTCCGTGAATCGGGGGTGCCGCTCTTATCGAAGCGAAACATGCACTATCCGTCGCACTGCTCGCTCGACCACTAGCGCCTCCCACACTTGGCCCTGGTCCCGATGCGAGCTGCATTATTTTTCTAGCCAGTTGTGAAAAGGGTGGTGGTGGCCGGGAGGTGCAGTGGGTATTATCAAAGACGCGATATTTTATGCATTTTTCTTACGGCTTTCCGGATTGTTTGGCACTGTTTATCTGTTTCAGCGTGAAGGGGTTTGAGATTTTTTGTTCCTACCGATTTGTTGTTACTTGAGGGAGAAGTACTTTGACTGTTGCCGATTACGAGAGCAAAAAATCAAAGGATTTTTTGAACTTGTGGGTATAATAAAAATAATCGGTTTTCCACAGTAACCGAATTAAATTTCAACCTATGATTGAATTTACACAAACTTCCAGCGATAACTCCATTCCACGTGTAGCAACCAAAGCTCAGCAGGTCTTCAAAAAAACGACAAAAGATTATATTCGGAAGGTTCGACCAGAAAAAAAAGAATCCAGCTCCGTCACCACCACTAGCCCAATTGGGTGGCAGCGACAAGAAGGGTACGAAAGCCAATAGATTAGATTTATTCATTCCCCGTTTGACGATAAACAAAATTCAATCAGAAAACTGTCATAAATATGAAGGATGGATAGCGAAACGGCCAGCTTATGGGTCCTCCTCGATGGGCCGACAGGAAAAAAATTGACATCATATAAAGATGCGACCCAGCGAGCGAGACAGAGAGAGAGAGAAAAAAAACGAGGATCATGCGATAAGACGTCCGAAAATTGAGTGGATAGAAGAAAATAAAATTATAACGCTTCTGCTCGGGCAGCAGACGGCAGCTCGGTTTCCATTCCCACCAACCGAAAATGGAGATTATGATAATATTCTCTAATGCCGGTGGGTGGCTTGGTGAAAATCCTCTTGTGAGGTGCACGGATTGAACGCTCCGGAAAAATCATTTTCCACGGATTAACTTCCTTTAGTGCCAGCGGGTAGCACTGCAGCGGGAAGGGAAACGATGAACTTGCATATAATGCGGGTTTTATTTTTGCCACTTTTCAAATAGCTATGCAAGTTCTAACATACACCATATCTACGGGGCAGAAGTGAAGAAAAAAACGAGGCAAAAATCAGACAGGAGAGCGAGATAAGGGTGAAAAGTTTCCTTTTCATGACCGTTATCTCCCGTGCTTCTTTTTGGTACCGTCGACGACGAAGACGACGGTGACGGCCAAGGTTCCGTGGTTCTATTTTGGATACCAGGTTAGTACAAAAGGTGGATTGAAGACGGGGTGTTGGCGTGCATCGCAGAGATAAAGAAACTGAAAACGCGCCCGAGACATGCAATAAATCATAAATTCAACCATCTAGATAAGGCGCAAATGCAGAGCAAATAGAGCGGTTCGGCGGTGGTGCGGGTTGTATTGGAATGAATCGCAATAGTTGGAGCTTGATTGCAATCGGGAAAACAACGTTAGCTGGACTAGATCTGATGAATTGGGTTGTTTGCGATAGTGGTTTTTCTGTTCTTCGATGCAATACGATTCTGGATCGAAACGTTGTGTTGCAGCCAAACTATGTTTTCACATGATAACCTGCATGTTTTGTGTAAAATGTAAGAAAAATATCAATATAATCAATCATGTTACAACTTTTATATTGGAAGGTACAATGTAATATGTATGGTATCGGTTCTATTATCGTCAGGGCGATAAATGATACTCTCGAGCGTTTATTCCTAACATAGCATATTACATATTAGTTCTCTATGACTTCATTATCAGCCCGGACGATGACAAACCTGATAATTATAGAGCCTGGTTGAGGTTTTTGTTTTTCTTTTTTTGTTCGAAGTCCCGCCACTTTTTTCCTCTTTTTTTTCTATTCCACGAGATTGTCAAGGTAGTAGCTTGGACTAATGAACGTTCTGAAAGAGTAACTGATTGCAACTGCGTGAGCTATTGGAGGAGTTCTGATTTTCGCTTCTAAATTTGGTATTGCCAAATGACAGGTAAATTATCCTATTCACATGACATATATTTTAACGTTGGCCTGAGTTGACACAAAGAAACGAGAGGATAGAGAATTAATTGGTTCTATTTGTCTGCTTTTTTTACCCACGCTTTGCTTCATGCCGGTAGATCGGGATTTTTTCCTTTGTCTACGAAGTGATATTAGCATATGCTTTTCCTTTAATCTTTAATAAATCATCCCTCATTTGGTTTGGTGCTGAACTTTCTACCCTCGATTGATTTGTTTTCTCTAGTCTCTCACTAGCCAAAGATTAACGTTTGCTGCTTTATACCCACTATAGGGCATGTTGTTGTTTACCTCTTTTTGTAAGAATAAGTAAGCAACAATATACCGGATTCTGGACTTACAGCTTTGCGAAAATAATACTATTTCGATTCTCTAATAAATTATTGCTCCAAATGGAAAATGTGAAAAGTTAATTTTTATTTTTATTTGCAAAATAAAGTTATTTTTATTTTTATTTGCAAAATAAAGCTAATTTTTATTTTTATTTGCATTCCTAACTGGAATAGTAAAATGTAAAATTCCAGCCAAATCAAAAATAATCGATTAAATAAGTTGCCCGCTTTTTGTGGAATTTAACAACATTCAATTTTAAAAACAACACAAAATATATAGTCACCGACATCGTCGACGCCTGCACTGTGGAATGTCTACGACATTTTTTAGCATAGAGCACTTACAACTTGTAAAACCACTAACTAAGAACAGAATACAAGAAGATGGCACAAAGTAAAGAGAGGCAAACAAACAATGAATTAGGGCCACACCGCAAATTCGCTGTTTTGTGTTGTTCTTCATTCGTTGCGTGCCGATTCGAAGACGAGTATCATACACCGATTTCGTGATGCTCGTCTTCGACTTTGCTTAGTGAAACACGCACAACTCTTAGTGCTGTGCGTGCTGTATAAAGTCCACTGTTACCTGTACCTGCATGTTTTCCATCAGTTTGAAAAACATTATCACAGCAGCTTATTGAATAGTTTTCTAAAAGAGGTTTTTGCGAACTTTTCAGAAAAGCTTTACCTTCAGGACATCGAAATAGTCTGAGCTCATGATAGCAAACATTGATCGACCTGTTGGGATGGGAGGCTTTGTCAATTTTTTTTGTGATGCTGATATGAGGATGTCACAGCAGACGGTTAGTGTATCTGATGATGGTGTCTGTGCTAGTCATTTTTTGAGGAAATTTGGTCTTAAAACTCTTCATCATTTTTCGTTTCTGAGGAATGAAAATACAATAATAACTGACATGGCTCAAATTGAGTTATATTCGTCCCATTTTTATATGACCCTTTTCGCATTTCCACTGACTACTACCTGTGCATTTTTTTCATCGATCATAAAAGTGAAACTTTAATCTTCGAAGCACGTGTTCCCAAAATTCGATTGAGCTGAATTTTTTTCTCATGTTAAATTCCAAAAAAAATACGCTCCCCAATAAAATTGCCGACACTTGGCAGAAATAACTAACGGGCTCGGTATAGAAGAGCAGTAGAGCCTATATGGAGCGTGTAAAGAGAAAGGTAAAAGTATAAAAATCCGTTACTTACCACGGTGGCAAAAGTACACTTCCTTTCTGTAACAGTCGTTAGAGATGCAGCGTTAGTCTATGGCAACAACTATTGTAACACTTCCGTTCTTCCGTCCCTAGCCGTAAGGATGTAGCCAGCGCCGTTATTGATCAAGCGGAAACCATTGAATTTTTGTACTTCGGCGATTTGTTATGCAACTTTACTAACTCATATTCACCACGGAGAAGCATCTACGAAAATGTGCGGTCGTTTAACCTCATAAAGTAAAGCTCAGAAGATTTAGATTTTTAAATAACAATTTTGCCAAGATTCCATCAACTAAAGGTTATACGCTCTTTAAACAAAAAAAAAATAACGCCTAAGGCAAAAGTGTCCAATGTCCTGTTGAAATTGTCATGTGTCCTCTAGCCGGAAGAAAATACAAAATTTCGTCCTGAAAAATACTTATGTTGTGTCATTCATTTTATTCAAAACGAAATGCACAATTTTTCAATAAAAAAAATTTTCAATCAAAAATTTATAAATCGTACATTGTAAAATCAAATAATAAATTAAAATTTTCTTTACCATTTTTAATTTTTTTTTTGCTTATATGTTTTTCTGCTTATAGGTTTTTTTTGGAATTGGTGAGAGTATTTTACAACAAAATAATATATTTTTTTATTCTACAATAAACGGTTTTTTGGTTATTATTTTTGAAATCTTGAATATCATGTTGGAGTAAAACGGGAAAACTTTAAAATCTTCCACCTGTTAATATTCGCACAAATAGAATATTTTCCATCCTTAGGGAAAAAATTCTCACCTAACGTTTACTTCTCCGCCGGTCGAGAAAAAGGTTCGGGTCGAATTTGCTGCCGATAATGCTGGCAACGGGATGAACGAGATTTACATACATATCGGACTTATAGCACTTTGGGTGCGTGAATGAAAAAGTTGGCTCTGAAAAGAAGGTGGCGGCCAGCAGATAACGAGAGTTGCACCACAGTGTATATGTGCAGAGGGCCGCCTCGATTGGGCCGTAATGGATCGTTATCCAGTGGGATGAAAAATCGGAGTGGATGGCTGGCGGTAAAGTTGATGTCTTCCGGATCATGCGAGTAAATCTGCAGGATTTTGGTTGTAAAATTGGGTGTCACATTGCGGATTTCATGGTTTTCAAATTGAATCCCGCCTGTGGAAGCCGGAGATTCAACCCCACTCCCTGTAGCGGGCAATTACGTTAGCCCCGAGTGGCACAATAAGGACGGGAATTACATATTTGACTGAAACCGACCGCTGCTCCGTACGTGTATATCAAATTTATCTCACGGCTGGTGGATCCACCGAACCGGAGAACCGTCGAACACGCGCGAAAGGAAGCCCGTTTGCCATTTCCACCCATCAACGCCTGCATTCGGGTTGTTAGAGCATGCCGGCTGGATCCTGCTGTCGCTGTCGGAATTTGCTACAACTTCGACGCCAAAGATAGGCGAAAGTTAACAATAAACCGTTTGCAATAATATATACATACAGGGATGATATATTTCGTGTCCTTGTAGCTGCTTCCCGACGGTGGTGAGGACACCATCACCACCAGTCGCTCCTCGGATATTATAGCGTTGGAAGTTTCTCATTCCGGGCGTCTTATTATGTCATTATGATTCTTAG
The DNA here is from genome assembly GCF_029784165.1 of Wyeomyia smithii. Classification (NCBI taxonomy): domain Eukaryota; kingdom Metazoa; phylum Arthropoda; class Insecta; order Diptera; family Culicidae; genus Wyeomyia; species Wyeomyia smithii. Next base: position 14,784,352 of record NC_073696.1, read on the forward strand.
CACACAGTACACATTTAATTTATCACGTGTGTTTGTTCGCGTAGCAGGGAAGGCAACTTGAATGGTCGAGGAAGCGAGGGGTTGTCGGACGGAATCGCAAATCTAAATGCGATACGCGTTAGCTATAGCGTAAGGCCGGACGGGTAGCGGAAGCACCGAAGAACGCCCGAGATATGATTACATTAACGTTTATGATTGTTATTGTTATTATCACATTAACTGCTGCTGTAGGATTGGAGGGAAGCGCCGGTATCTAGCACGGCATACAGATAGCCATGCTCCCTACGGGAGAACTTCCTTTTTGGCATCGAGCAGGCAAGTATGACGTCTTGTAAGCATTCGGGTATCTGTAGAAAAAAATCCCTCATCACTTTTGACTATCACTACAAACGGCCTAACACGATGTGAACCGATTTCAAGATACAAACACTATTACAATCTGTTCCTACCAAAAATACCCCAACTCCCCCTTTTCAAACATTCGAAGATGGTTTGCTGCTGATAACATTCCATATTTCGCCGAGATTCGGCGAAAAAACGACCGCCCCCAAAACGACTGGGACGATGTGTTGTATATCTTCGCACCGCATTTTCTAATGCCACCTTCGGTCTGCTCTCCGGCAAGAAGAACAAAAGACAACGCCCGGGGTGAGAAATCACTCCATCCGCCCTATCCCAACTGATTCCTTCCGCTGCGCGCTGCTGGGGAGTCGACCTGCCGTGGCTACCGTTTGCGTGCTGTCTGCTGCTACCAGAGTAGCTCTAGTGAGCTGTAAGTCAGTAAGTAAGTGAGAGTGTTCAGCTGATAATAGTAGAGGAAAAGTTATTCATTCTTGCTTTTCCGGCTGCTGCCAGCCTGGCTCGCCTCCGACGGCGCAAGGTGGAAGCTGACAACATACACTCCGACTCCTTTCGCATGATCTTTGAGAAGCGAGGCGGTGGAGACAGACTGCTGATAAAAGCTCCGATTCCGACCGAAGACGACAACTCGATGGTTTTACAAGACCTGGGCAAATACCAGGGCATCCTGGCGCGCGCGGAAGACCCTGTGTATGTGTGATTTGTAGACAATTTACACCTCACAACCCCGCTACACTACGGTTCCGCATCTATGTAGAGACCGCCGCCACCGTCGTCAGCAACGAGTCAGAAGAGCAGCAGAGCAGAGATTCACTTTGCTCGTCATTATCAAATTAGGTGGAAGCATTTTTCACACGGGGGAAGTTCTACAACAACTGCCGCGCGCAGTGCGGTGGGAGTTTTTGACTGGCAAGATAAGAAGAGAAATGGATGCGATGATCTGTGGACTATTTGTTTTGAAGCTGGAGTTTCGTGTGCATTGTCACTTATTAATTCACTGTTTTTTGTTTGTTTGTTTTCTTTCCAGGTGAGTTCAACTTGTATTAAATAGAATGGAAAACAGAACTGTGAGTATAGTGGATGTGCGGAAATATTCCAATGTTATGGATTTGAAAGATTAGGTGGAGGGTGTGTACTCGAAAGTGCAGCAAAAGGTATGAGAAGTTTTCTTTCCCAATTCATCGAATAGTATTCGACTCTGTTTGACTTTGGTCCTTTCTGGTGATAACTCTCATGCTGCTATAATAGTTTGGATGATATTTAAGTAAAAAAAAATGAATCTGCTACATAGCGACCGTGACACTTTGCAAAAGCCAATCCATACCTTACTATCCTGAACCATTCAAACACAAGTTGTGCATTAAAACAAAATTATTACTCGGTGATTATAACAATTGTCATTTTGACGAAGCACCCAATAAATACAGTGAAGGCAGAGCATAGTTATTAGGGTGGGGAAAAATGATCGATTTTCCAGAACCAAGTTTTTTTGGGATCCCAAACAACCCTAAACTTACCTGAAGTCGATTGGTCTTGTCTCCGCTTAGCGAATTGCATTTCAAATTTGTATGAAAATTTATATTGGAAAACCTACTTTTTTGCATTTACCTTTCTAGAGAGCTCAGTAATGCTCTAATAATGCACTACATTATGTTAAAGTATAGTATTTTAGATGCCTAACAACTTTGTAAAAGACACAAAAGAGCTAGGATGTCCCTAAGAAGAGCTATAGCTGTTCAAAGTTGAGTATGTCGATTTAAACGCAGAAAATCTTCTTTTCTGCCAACATGACCAATGTACCGGCGTCAGTAGGATTCCCATCAAAAGTAACCTGTCGTAATGAGTTTATACACTCAGCTGGATCAAGTAAACAAATTTAGGTCAATATTCTAGGCGTAGGTATAATCTACATCGTGTTTCAGAGGTTACTTCTGATGGAAATCTGACTGACGCCGGTACACTGGCAGTGTTGGCAGAAAAAATGGTTTGCAACATGAATTTCGACATACTCAACTTTGAACAGTTCTAGTATTTTTTTTTTGGCCCACCCTAGCTCTTTAGTGTCTTCGGCCAAGTTGTAAGGCATCAAAAACCCTACCGATTGAAATAATGAAACTTATGGTTTGAGCCATTTTGAGCTCTTTAGAATGGAAAATGCAAAAAAGTTGGTTTTTCCATACAAACCTCCATATAAATTTAGAATGCAATGCGCCAAGCGGAGACAAAACCAATCGACTTGCAATAAATTCAGGATTGTTTGGGGCCCCAAACAGAACAAGAAAACTTGGTTCTGGCTTTCTGCTATCAAATTTCGTTTTTTCCATATAACGATTCCCCACCCTAATAGTTATGCAACTATGGATTATTTTTAAAGTGATTTGTAGCCCAATACTAATCATCATAAACTAGGTATTTAGAAAATTTGTATGAACACGTGAAGGATAGAAATATTGTACTGAAGGTGAAACCCCTTTGATTCAATTTCACTAAACTATGACTAGTATTCCGTGAATTACTCGCACAACAAAGAATCTGTACAGTAATTTCACCACTAAAAGATTATATATTAAAAAACTTACTATATCCTGGAGATGGATTTTATGTTTTGTTTTCATTTTCTCTGCACCGTGGAAATTGTGCCGTTTTCAAATACAGGTTTTCAAATCTCTTAGAAAAAATCTTTTTTTAAAGGCAAACATTAATGAAATAATATTAAAACAAGATAATGTTTTTTTTTTGTTTTGATAATAATTGCATGTTACAAAAGCATGAATTTACAACTGTTATATGAAACAATTCTAGAGCCGACATTTTACTAGTTACGAATGTGTTAATTAATGAACGCAGTAGACTAATTCCTAATACAAAAACCTAAATTAATCCACCTAGCGGTCAGACTCAGCCTTTCTCATTCAAACTTATTATTTGTAAAAATAGATTTACATGAATGCTTAAATCCATAAAGGTATATTCACTCTTTGGGTTCAAAAATATTGATGTTGTAATTAAAGTATAAAATATGAAATTTGACGTAATGTTAGTGCTTCTGAAATAGCGAAATATAAGAAATGACTCTTAATTTCGAACAATTTAATCACGAGCGATACCGGGAACGTTCAAATAGTACGATACCACATTTAAATCATGTTGAGGCCATAGTGTTGAATAGTCTTTGAGATTCTTTTCTTTACAAAACTTTTGAATAGTATATAAAATTTTTATTAAGTTTGTTATTTATAAGTTTGGGAGATGACTCATTCGTATGACACTAGTTATGTTCAAATAAGTCGTGTAATACTTGAGATAATAGATTTTCGTTGTTTTACAAATTAAAACATAACGGTTGCTTAAGTTTGATAACAATCAAATGAAAAGGGAACGTATGGGGGAGCCAAACTTTGAAACCAAGTGTTCAGTCATAATTCATCAGTTAACCCTTAACTATCCCGTTCATTCGATATCAATATTGTTCAAATCTGTTGTGTAGTTTCTAAGATAATGAAGTTTAGTGATTTTCACATTTCGATACATTACAGACGAAGTTACATTCCGATTACAGCAAAATTCAACAGGGTGTTATGAGGCAGCAATTCTGTGGAAATCGTGTCAACCATCTCTGAGAAAAGTGAGTGAGCCCAAGTAGTCATCAGAATATGTTTCTTTTCATAGCTGGATTTCACATTTTTAAACATAACAGGAAAAGTAATGATCCGTTCGCAAAAAAAACATTAGGGTCTTATGGGGTAACAAGACTTTCCATATGACACTGACTTTATAAAAATCGGTCCGGCCATCTCTGAGAAACATGAGTGAGATTAAACAGTCTCCAGTACACGTTTCTTTCTGTAATTTCTGAACCATATGTTCAATCTTCATGAAATTCAAAAGTTGAGGGTTTTTAGGTAGACCGTTCATTTGAAACCAATTTTGTTCAAATCGGTTGTGTAGTTTCTGAGATATTGATGTTTCGTGATTTTTACATTTTGATATATAACCTCTAAACTAGAAATCAGATTACAACAAAATTCAATAGGGTCTTATAGGGCAACTAGATCTTTCATTTGCAATTGATTGCATTGAAATCGATTCAGCCATCTCTGGGAAAATCGAGTGAGTTTGGGAGAGCGTTACACACACACATGCAAAAAATGCTCAGCTCGTCGAACTGAGTGGAGTGGTATACGACATTCGGCCCTTTTGAGCACTTTTATACCTTTAGTTTTTGCAGTGATTGCTATACCTTTCTAGGAGAAAGGCAAAAAGTGAAATGATAGAAATGACTTTTAATTCCAACTTAAATCCTGAGCAAGGCCGCAACATTGAAATAGTACAATATTAAATTTAAATGATGTTGAGGCCACATATTTTGATCGTAGCTATAGTTTTAAACAGTCTGCGGGTTTAGTTTCTTTCTATAACTTGCAAACCACATGTTTAAACATTATGAAATTCATTGTTTAAGGGTTTGAAAGCCAATTTATTTAAATTCAACTATGTTCATAGCTTCTAAGATATAAGAGCGTTTTTCACATTCTGACGCAGCGCCAAAACTAAAAGTTTGATTACAATGAAATTCAATAGCAACCTAAGCGGCAAATAGACCCTTCATTTGACACAAAGATAGAAAGAATCGGTCAGACCATCTCTTAGAAAAATGAGTGCGAAAGAAAAGTGCACATATACACGTACACACCCACACACAAACATATACACCTATACATGCATATATGCAGAAAATGCTCGATTCGTCGAACTGAGTTGAGTAGTATATGACATTCGGCCATTTCAATCATTTTTCTACCTTTTGATTAGCCAGTGATCGTTAGGAGAAAGTCATTATGTTTACTTTCATTATGTGATTTCACATTTTTATGAACAACGGACACAGTTACAATCCGATTGCATTGAAAATCAATAGCAACCTATGGGGCAACTAGACCTTTCATTTGACACTAATTTTGTGAAAATCGGTTCAGCCATCACTGAGAAAAATGAGTGAGTTTAAACAACCTCAGGATAACTTTTCTTTACATAACTTTTGAACCATATGTTCAATCATAACGAAATTTAAAAGTTAAGGGTTCTAGGGACATCCCAATTATTTGAAACCAGTTTTATTGAAATCGGTTGTGTGGTTTCTGAGATATTGATGTTTCGTGATTTTTACATTTTGATACATAACCTCTAAACTAAAAATCCGATTACAATGAAATTCAATAGCAACCTATGGCGCAACTAGGCCTTTCATTTGCAATTAATTTTATGAAAATCGGTCCAGCCATCTCTGAGAAAAGTGAGTGAGAAAAAAAAGTTGCACATACATACACACACACACATACACACATATATACATACATACAGAAAATGCTCAGTTCGTCGAAAGAAGTCGAGTGGTATATGACATTCGGCCATTGGGACCACTTTTATACCTTCGGTTTTTCCAGTGATTGCTATACCTTTCTAGGAGAAAGGCAAAAAGGTTTCGTCGCTTAGATTGAGCTCTGTCTGAGCGAAAAAAATGCTTTCGAAAGTACTGCTGAGTCAAATCATTGAGGCAGAATGTTAATTTACATTATTATTTTACAAAAATATCTACATTATTATTTTACGAAAAGACTACGTTTCTCAGCATTCACCTACTTTGATTCCGGTTTTGGTTTTTGAACCTCAATGTGTCGCTACTATCTAATTACCATTGATATGTACAGTCAGAACTGAGCTGAGCTCCAATGTGACTCCAATTTTATGGTTACATAACCGTACTTTAGTTTTAGTTTTATCCTTAGGTTTTACCAGTTTTACCGTTATGTACGCGGTAATTTTAATACCCGTAGGTGCTCGGTAGTGCCTCCTCAGCTTGTCTCGAGGTACGATGCTGGCCTAATAAGCCAGTCGTCGTGGGTTCGAGTCCTGACTCGGGAGAGACTGTTGGTGTCAGTAGGATCGTAGCGTTAACCCCGCAATTGTCCTGTACACTTAACGGTTGGCTGCGGAGTCTGTGTATAGTAAACAGAAGGTCAAGTTTCGAATCGGAATGTAGCACCAAGGCTTTGCTTTGCTTAACTTAAGTGCTCGGTAGGGTCCCGGGTACCCACCAAAATGAAGTGCTTCTAACCTTTTCAATTCTTGACCGTTTTTGGATCTTGGATCCGTCAAAAGATTGAACAATTTCTCAATTTTTAGTATACGGGACCAAAAGAGCAAAAAAGTTGATTGTCATATGTATACCGTAAATCCGATCGGGAATTCGCTCGGATTGGCCATTTCAGAGATAATTTCATTAATTTTGATACCAATGTTTTTCGGTTTTATTAACAATTGTACTGATTCGTCTTTCCGGAACATGGTCCCGAAAATCCGAAATTACAGGGACCAGATGCAGTCCCGGGTTTCTACCGGTCCCGGTTGCTAAAAATAGACAAATTTTTCCAACTTTTGACATGTCAAAATCTAAAATCGGTCAATAAGGGATACAAATTTCGAATTCTTTTTATGTCCAAGGTTATCAAAGTTAACAAAGGGGGTGGCAAAAAATAAATAACACCGAGACGAAAAAAAAAGAAACCTTTGATCAAAGTTTGTGTGCAAGTTATGACGTTTGTAATATGCACTCAAATAAATGTTGAAAAATAACACTTCATTATTATTATTATTTATTTCGCTTGCCTTTCGACGACACTCTCGCTGTCACCTGACTTGTTTGTTGCTGAATTAAGCATTTATGCTGTCGGAAAACCAATAAAATGAACAAAACGGTTTGAGCTTTTTTTTTCTTTCCCTTCCAATATTCAAGGTTTTTGAAGGGGGGAGGGGGTGACATAAAATGAAAATAAAATTTGTAACGGCCTAACTGAAAAAGTTAGAGGCCTAGCAGTTATGGGTTAGAAATATTTAGAGCCCATTCCTTAGAACCAACCTTTGAACCAAAATTTTGAAAGTTTAAGGTTGTTTTAATGTTTAAATCGTACGCAACATTTTCCGAATCACCTCTCTCGTAAGCATTCGTAAGAAATTTTGACACCTCCCCTCTCTCCCTCTATACTCTTACGTAATTTGTGGTTTCATATTTCAATTATATTTTTAAGAAAACACATTCAAAATAAGTTTCCGTTGTAGATTCGGATAGACTATACTAGTGTCTAAATGACGTAGCTTTTTTTTGGTTTTTTTTACCCCTCCTCCCCCATCGTAGCATTTCGTCACAAAGTTGCAGACCCCCTTCAGATAATGACGTAGCATTATAACAACCCCCCTACCCTCCATGACAATTTTTTTTCTGCAAATTTTATTATCAAGTACATACATTGTATTATTATTGAACAAAAAAAGACAAGAAAGTACAAAACTGCCTCCCCTTCCACAACGACTGCTAGTCATTTATGAATGTTCCCTTAACTATTTTGCTTTTAAAAACACGGCAAAAGGAAAAAAAAATCATGATCCCTCATTTGGGTACACGTGATCACCCTATTGAAAAAATGTTACTTTAAGCTTTGTGTTGATATTAAGTCACTCATTATTTCCGTAAATAGTCAAGGGCCATTTAATTTCCACGTGGACTAATTCATATGCAACTAATAGTTGAATTTGAATAATCAAATAAAGTTACATATAGTTCATCAATTAAAATTCCCTGCGATCAGGCTTTTCTATCTTTTACTGCTCTTACACTCACTGATGAGCAAATCGACGCACTTGCTTAAAGAGAGCAGCAAGTATTGTGTATTTGAGGAGCTTCCAGAAAAAAAAACCGTGGAAAAGCTGAAATATCTCTCCTGGGAAATAATAAAGCTTTCACACAAAAGGACATTACGCACAATAACTCAACAACAGCCTTCACTGTAGTGTTTTTACAGTGAATTTCTCAAACAGGAGAAATGAGGGGGGCATCTTGGTAGGAAAGCAGGTTGCGTTTTTTTTTTTTCAAATTTGCTGTGCATCTCGAAACTGAAAATATAAATTCAGGCGCCACTCCGCATCACATTTTCCTAACCAGTGCTGCAAACCTTCACTGTCATGAAATGATTTCCAGTTTAAATTGAAATTGTTGAATTTCAACCTTCAACGAACGAGCTGAAAATGGAAGAGACTTTCAGACTTTCAGTTGACAGTGATAGCAGCATTTCTGTGATTTCGCACACGGTGTGTTGCTTTAGCGATGTTCATGCGGTTGAGAATGTACACTGGGGTCTTTTTTACGCGGTTGGTTGTACCGCGTTGAAAAAATCCGCGTATAGAAAACCGCGTTATTTGAAAAAATCGCGTAAAATAAAACTCCATTCAATAAAAAGATTCGATTAAAAACAATAGCACTTTAGTAAATATAAACTTGAAAAATGATATGAAAATGGTAACAAAACACACAAAATGAGTTTATAGTGCTTCCAAAATGAAAATGCATTGAAGAACAAGACAATACCTTCTTTGTAATGATTTTGCCATATTTTAAAGCTTTCGTTCCTTGATCGGAAGTTAATCGCAGCGATCCTGACTCGTATCTTTATACAATTATTGATGTATGTTTGTTCATTTTTCCCGAATCAACGGAAATTGATAAAAATATGCATGATTTTGATTGATAAAACATAAAATGTTATTGTCATTAACCATACGATTGATTTTTTACTTTATTAGATTTACTTATACTAACCTTATTTAATACCGCGTAAAAATAATCTTCCAGATCGCTAAAAATAATCCGCGTTATTTAAAAAAATCGCGTTAATGTAAAAAATCGCGTAAAAAAGCCGCGTATAAAAAACCGCATAAAAAAACCGCGTAAAAAAGACCCCAGCGTAGATGCTTATATAGTTCATCGACTTCATGCAATGAATTGGCTCAAATCAAATAATTTCGATATTAAATTAGACATCTCCTTTCTTTCAATGACCGGACTTTCATTGGAAATTGACGCCGCTGACACTGAAGGACGTTTCAACTTGAGACAGTGAAAATGTGGTTTTTGTCACTTTCGTTTGCAGTGTCGAAAATTTGCAGCACTTCTTAACTACGAAAAAACTCAAGTTGTTTCTGTTGTATTATCGCCGTAGCGCGCTATACAGTGTATTTCTGTGTATTCTCATCAGAGTGGTTCGCCACTCTTGTTTCGCTTGGCTGCACAGTGGGCCGGCTTTATACAAAGGCTGGCCAAGCAAAAAAAAAAGTGTCGATAAATGCGTCAAAAATAAGGTATTTACATTATTTTGGGGTACTGAAAACGAATCTGGCATCCATTTTTTATTTGGGGCCGTTAATAAAGTACGTGACCTAATTTTTAATGATTTTTTGACACTTCCCATTATTTTTTTTATCAAAAAGAATTTTATGATCTTTAACCATAATCAACTGGCTTCATACTGTATTTGGAACGCACAGAGCGAAGATATACCGTAATTCAAATAATCTTCGTTTACTTACAATATCCGCCTTTTTAATGTTATTAAACTCCGATATTGTAGCTTCATAAGGATAACAGCGTTAGGCAGAAGTTGTACTTGTTCAAGAATCGACGCATTTTCGTCAGTCATTGTAAGAAATATTTAATGAAAATGAAAAAATTACAATGCGTATTTTGTATAACTTTTTAATGATATATTTTGTGATTTTTGTTCAGTTTTATATTTTAACCATTAAGGATTAATGTCGTTATCGCACATTTTCATCAATGCTGTATTATGAGTTAAATTAAATTTTAGATAAAATTTCAAGTGTAAAAAAATATAATGAAAAAATCTTCTATCGCATTTCTTACTAAAAAGACAATTTGCGCAGTTTTGTGCAACAGCAGACAAAATGCATTTGAAAGCTTACGTTTTTACCGAAATTTTGAATGTAGTCACAACCGTGGCAAACTGCGGCAACCAAACTTTCAAGCTACTTTTCTACAAAAAATCTTGTTTTTTATCAATTTTTAGTGTCAGGCCTACTATGACCAAATTTCACAATATCTAATGAAAGAAATTTGTTTTGCACAATATTTCGAGCAACTTTGACTCCCAAAAATCCAAGCTATCATCTAAGCTGCAGAGCGTTTCAAAGTAATGTTCTTCTTTTTAAATATGTCAAAAAACGTCAGTATGCTATGCTTCGAAAAGTCATAAAAAAATCAGATTTCATGATATTGCGCCCAAATTTTGGATTTGAACACTTGACTGTTATAGCAAGAAAGGAAAAAAAATTTTTTTTTTATTACTTTATTAAGGTGGCTTTCAGCCACAGGCTGATTTGCCACCACAAAAAGGAAAACTGTTATAAAACAGTTGGCTTGGAAAAAATTAGGCTGATGGCCAGCGTTTTCCCACTGTGGGCTGAGCTATAAGCGAAAATTAAGTTTATTTTTACTGCAAGCGACAGTAGCACATCACAAAGCAGAAGCTAAAAATTTGGAGCAAAAAATTGCTATACGAAGCGCTGATGCTGGGAGAGAAGGCAGAATAACAAGCCCGCCTGGGAGAAACTAAACCTTGGTGCGATGCATGGGCCAATGAACAAATCATTAAATAAACAGCTGCCGTGATCACTTCTGAAAATAAGTTTAAAAATTTATGCACTAACGTTCTTAAATTTCAAGTGTGAAAACAACTCTCCTCTGGTAACATTTGTGGTATATTTTCTTTTATTTATTGGTATTTGTTGTCTTATTTTTTGAATAGTTTTTTATAAGAAATCGGTTCAAACATCATCAACACTTTTAACTTGGACACCAATCAATCTATTGTGCATCATTTTCTTGTTTAGATTTATCATAGATGGTTTATTAAGGACCTTGAATTTGAACAAAAAAGGTTTTGGGGATGTTTGGATTCGATTTATTTTAGATGTTGTATATTTTAGATCCTTTTTTTTTCTATCCCGATTTTTTATAGCAGGAATACTGTTTTATGTAAAATGGTATTTCTCTAGATTTTTTTTCTCTAAAATATTTTCTCTAGAACATTTGACCAACTTATTTTATTTCGTCTGTGAATAATGAAGGGATCAACTCTCCCCAGACTCCCCTTCTCTAGATCAAATTTTATTTATTTTTATTTATTTTATTTTAATATGAACTCGACGTTATTTTCGATTTGGTAATTGGTTTTTTCCACCAGGCGATCGTAAAAATTTGACAAGGATTAAGTAATATGCTAAAACTGTAGACAATTGAACTCAATTTATCTCAATTTATCTCAATTTTAAAATATACTTTAATCAAATGAAAAGCAACAGAAAGTTGTAATTTTCTTTTGTGGTGTTTCCTGGTTTTAGAAAGTTTTTTTGTGAGTCTGTGCTTAATTTGATTAGATTTTCTCTTATGACTTTTTTTTTTATGACCTTCAGAATCACTTTTGACTTTCAAATTATTTTGGGATCTGTTTTGCTTTTAGAAGCGTTTTAGAAGCGTTTTTTTACTATTGGGAGCTTCATTTGACAGTATTTTTCTTGTAGGTTTTTTGAAGTAGAATACTTCCCTCAGAAAGTTCGGCTACATAGGGATGTGAAATGAAAATCTAAAACCGAAAAAAGTGAAAAATATGTCCAATTTCAAATGCTAATAAATCGGTTAGTATCCGATGGATTTCCTTCGTTCTTGCAGTAATGGATTGGAAAATCTTCTAAGATTCTTCCCAAATAAAGATAATTGTAATTTTATTATGCACACTATTGTACTATTGAAAATAGTCAAGCCATGTCAAAACGAACTATTCGACCTCTGATTGGTCGTTATATGATTGCTTCCCAAGCACGGTCGACAGAATCATATACCTTGCAATTTAAAATATGCTATTTAGCCTATATAAGAGCCTGTTTCATCCGAAGCCGCTCATAATAGTTCTAGACAGCGACAACAGCAGTCATCCCTTAGCAGCAGCAGTAGCAGTGCAGTGGATACCAGCGATAGCGGATAGCGGCCACAGCTGTGGGGTAGCAATGGATAGCGTACTAGTTGCAGCGGATCTCAGCATCGATAGCAGCTTGGTCAGCTGATGCAGGGACAGCGGATACCAATGGCAGCTTATAGCGGCCACAACTGTGGCATGGCTACCAATAGCGTAGCAGTTGCAGCGGGTATATCTGACCATGAAGCATTTATCCAATAATTGAATGAAAATTGAAGTTGCAGCAATCGGCCTTTTTCAAGGCTACTAAATGTTTTTGGAAGAGCATAATGAATGGTTATTAATAAACTGCAACTGAGGCTTGATGCTGCTGCAAATGCACAGCAGTGTGATGTTTATTACGATTTGTTGATACTGTGCATAACAAGCGGTATATAAGAAACAAATCCGATTTCAAACAGAAAAGTTCGGCACGTTCTGTTCACGATGCTGAGTCTGTTTTAGAAAATTCACAACACTTCATTAACAAGGATGTAACGCCTTGAAGAAGACGGTTATGGTTAGACATCCCAGCAGAATTTCGACCTTCATACTCATGTCTACCATCGGCAATATCAAACACACAACATTTTTTTCTTCCAAGCCGCACAACACGACACAATACATATTATTTTGTTGCTTTAATGCGACCTCTATCGGTCCAGCTCGACAGAATGTCCACAAGAAAACGTTTTTGTACATCCGTGTTACGAAACTGAGAAAATCTGTAGGAACTGAAAATAAAGGCGGGTCCAGAATGAATGGGATGTATTTTTCGTACATGAGTTTTACGACATACGAAATAAAATTTTTCGAGCGTTGTAGAATGGTATAACTGGAAATAATTTAGCCACACCTATTTTTCCAGTTGTATCATTCCACAACGTTCGAAAAATTTATTATGTCAGAGCGGATATCGCACGGTATCTGACCATGAAGCATTTATGCAATAATTGAATGAAAATTGCAATTACAGCAATCGGCCTTTTTCAAGGCTACTAAATGTATTTGGAAGAGCATAATGAATGGTTATCAATAAACTGCAACTGAGGTTTGATGCTGCTGCAAATGCACAGCAGTGTGATGTTTATTACGATTTGTTGATACTGTGCTTAACAAGCGGTATATACGAAACAAATCCGATTTCAAAATTATTCACACGCAAGCAGCCGGGTTATCTTTCTTGTAAAAGTATTCTACTTCAACCTTGCGGTCGTGGCTTTGCACACAACCCTGCTGTGATTTTTCTGGCTCGGATTTTTTTTCACAATTCTAGGCTTTTTTTTAGGATGATTTTCTCGTTTGAAAGTTTCTAGCTTCCGTTTTTTCCGGATTCTGAGCTCAATCCGAGATATCTTTTTACAGAGTGGCGAAAACCTGCAATAGCCTGGAAAATCAGGGACTGCCAGGGAATTCAGTTTTCTATCATTCAACTTCTAAAATAAAAACTAAAAAAATCTGCTATCGCTTTTTTCACTAAAGTGACAATTTGCGCAGTTTTGCGCTACAGCGGACAATATGCATTTGAAAGCTTACGTTTTTCCTTAAATTTTGAATGTAGTCACAACCGTGGCAAACTGCGGCAACTAAACTTTTAAGCTACTTTTCTACAAAAAATCACGTTTTTTCAATTTTTTCTAGTGTCAGGCCTACTATGACCAATTTTTACAATATCTAATGAAAAGGGTTTGTTTTGCATAATATTGACAACAACTTTTCCCTTGACGTAAAAAAAATCCAAGCTATCATTGAAGCTACAGAGCGTTTCAAAATAATGTACTTTTTTTCAAAAAAAAGACAAAAAACGTCAGTTCGCCAAGCTTTGAAAAAGCATAAAAAATTCAGATTTTATGATATTGCGCTCAAATTTTGGATTCAAACACTTGAATGTTATAGCAATAAAGATAAATTATTATGAAACAGGTAACGAAAAATTTTTTTTCTGGCTGATCGCCAGCGATTCCCCACTGTGCTACGGTTTAGTTTTATATCTGATTGAATACTTTTTTCTCTGGAATTTCAGAATTGCGTTAATCTACGTTAATATCAGGGTAAATCATGTCATATTTCAGGGAATATCAGGGAAAACCAGTTTTTGAAAACTTTTTCGCCACTCTGTTTTAGTTTTTCTTGCCTTCAGAAGTTTTTTTTACAATTTTGAGCCACGTACGCTCTCATTTTTTCTTTGATCTTTGCTGGTCTTTAGACGCGTTTATCGGTGTTAAACGTTTATCAAAATCTGCTGAAATTTCCGAACAAGTTTCTTGTGCTATATGCAATGCACATGCTAGCAAATCCCACCTGGTAACATAGAAGCGATTGCCCAAATCGGCTCCATGCAGCGTGAAAGCAGTTCGAAACCTCATGAATTAAGACGCTACACAAAGTGTCCTGCTGGTTTCCTTCATCATTCTGATCGTCACTCTGTTTGATTGTTTTGAGTTTGGACAATCGTTTTTATGTTAGGTACCTAACATGTGCATTCCTTATGCCACATTACAAACTACTTTTTTATCACAGAGCGTCAAACTTACTTGTGGAATCCTTTTAGACTTTAAATAAGTATTACTAGTAGCCCTATGTAGAGTGCTTGTTAGCATTTCAGTAACATTTTTCACTAGCGTAGAGCCTCACGTTTCTGTTGATTTCAAGACTTGATTCGGAGCTGACAATAATTCCAAGTCAAAAATTCATAACTCGGGAACGCGTAAAACATCATAACATCAACAATTTATTGTGAAAGTGATCACGAAATTCGTGAAAAATCTATAAAATTCAGTATCAAATATTTAACACCAAAC
Source organism: Wyeomyia smithii (assembly GCF_029784165.1). Taxonomy (NCBI): domain Eukaryota; kingdom Metazoa; phylum Arthropoda; class Insecta; order Diptera; family Culicidae; genus Wyeomyia; species Wyeomyia smithii. Next base: position 14,799,371 of record NC_073696.1, read on the forward strand.
GTTTATCAAATTATGAATGAAAAAAAAAATGATAATATTTTATGTTATGAATACAGTTCTTGTTTTTCACTACTAGGGTAGGGAACATATTCTAAGCAGCTTTAGGAACCGCCTGTGTATTCAGTCGAAATACTCGAAATGTGTTGGGTGAAACTCAAACAGTAGTATATCAATCTGTTCGCTATCGTTTTCTCTGTCAGAATCTGTTTTCAGATTGTAAAACTAAGTTAGCAAACTTTAACAATCATCAATCAAAGTTACCAATAGAGGGACACTATTCCAATCACCCCGAACCTATTTTAAACAGTTTCCACCTGTTTTGCAGGCGTTTTTTTTTTTCCAGCATCCGAGGTGGCTCCTGAATGGCTGCAATATAGGTCGATTTGTTTCAATTGCAATTGTTCACAGATTTCTTTGTGATTAACGGTATTTCTTATATTCGTAAGACAGCTAGACAATCAAAGTTTTCGTTTCTATCATTGAAATTGTCGATATTGATCGAAATGCAGGAGTTTGAGGCCTGTTTTCTTCGACTGATTAAAATAGGCGCTACTGCTTAAGCCGTTCCCTACCCTAATTTTTATTTTTATTCATATTTACTGAAAATTTCTTTGTATGCGTTCCTTAGTTTAGGGTGTCATATTTTAGATATGTTATTTAGCGAGCATTTGGCTTTGCAAAATTTTAAATAGATTTAGAACTAAAACAACCAACTACTAGAGCACGACAATGGGAAAATCCAAAAAAAAAATCCCTCCACCTAAACTGACAAACAAGTGCCACAAGGAATGCAATCAATTAGTGGCCCTTACTGGTATCACTTCCTGCACATCTTCCGTCCCGCATTCGGAGCTCATCCGAGACATCGAGTCTAACATGGCTTTCCGCGCGCTGGACGCGACAATGTGGGTAAAATCTGATGCTCGAAAACAGCCACAGCGAAAAACCTGCGAAGCAAACCGCAAAGCGTAAAAACAATGCGATTTTCAAATCATGACCCGAACCCGCTGCCAACTGCTGCTGCCATGTCTCGGATCCTTGGCGAAACTGGACGCAAAACAATAAAAGACTTCACGAGGAACGAACGGTATGTTCACGTACGGCATCGTGGGTCCAAACGGTCAACAGCGGAAAGGCAGGAGAGTCCGAGAGTCGATAAATATAAATTTGTAGCCGACTATAAAAATGCACAAAATGTACATTTCCACAATTATGTAGCTACATCGTGGCGGAATGTTTTGAACTCCTGCGCTCCATCCACTACGCCAGCCCGTGCAGCCACATCAAACGAAACAGAATCTGATTGTAAAATGAAAAAAAAGAAGGGTGAAATGTGCGACTCGCACAACATCTCACCAAGTGTTATATAAAACCACCGCCACTGCGCGTTCTCCCCGATCGGAGTGGAAACAGGCGGGACCCATCCAGCAGCACAAAATCCTCAACAATAAAAAAACGCAGCAAAATGCGGACGCGCGAAAAGATCTCTGCGCGGTGATAAAGTTCTCGAAACAAACGATTGCACCAATTGAAAACTGATATCTGGCTGGCGATCGAAAGGCAATAAATATCTCACGATTGTTCTTTCCTTCGGCCCGAGTGCTTTTGCGTTTGTGGTTTCGCTTTGGCTCACTCAGTCGCGGCTGCTGCTGTTGCTGACCACAAACCTCCCGTGAGTGAAGAAAGTTTTCCTCGGAATGCGCGTAATTCACCGAACTCCGGTGACCATCGTTCTAGCGAGGAAGCGATATGTGCACTATTGTTTATCCATCTATCAACTTGGAATAGGCAATTTCTGGACTTACCGATCATGCAAATTGGAGTGCTTGGGTACTTTTTTCGTCTATTAAGAATGATTTACAATACGAAAAAAACGATCCAAATTACTGTGCTGAAGCGTGCAGTAGGTACTGTATTATTTCGCAGTAAATAAAACGCATCTTCGAGCCGCATCCTACAACTGCACATTGTTCAGAAAATAAATCCCAATAAACCACCAGTTTTTACTCTCCCCGTTTCGCATCTCGTTAAGATCAATTCGACCTTTTTGCAGCCGAGAAAATCTCCAACCGATTCCTCCGCGGCCGCTCCTATCTCACGTTCGAGCTGGCCGCCAGCATCACTGCCATTCGGTGCAGCCACCGTCGCGCCGACGTCGTCGTCGTCGTCGTTCATCGTTGCATATGCAACCGCGAAGACAAACAAGCATGAGAAAGCATAACAATCGATCGAGATGAATCTGCGCCCGATGAGGACAGCTTGCAGCCTCTCTCGGAGAATGAAACGCAAAATCCAATATAAGCCCTACCTTATAGTTGGTCGGTTTTCCACCCTGATCACCCACCCTCAACCTCGCGTTGGCCATCTCGTGTGCCCGTTTTTTTCTCCTGTGCGTATCGCTACATAGTTGCGGAAAAATTAGCACTCCCCACGGTGTAGAATTGGCAGATACCAGCTTTTTGCTAGTTGTGGCATTGTGGGAAGGAAACCTCGACAGTTTTATTTGTTTGCCATTTTCATGATATTTCGAGTCCAGCGCCGCTGTAAAAAGCTTTCCTTCCGTTGAACAAGGTGATGAAGATTTAAAACCCAAAAAATCAACACCCGAATCGATTAAAAATATAACGAACGTGAGTTGAAACTGAATAATTAAAACCTCCACCGTGCAATTGTCCGCTACTCCCCAAAACCTCGCTTCAACCGGCTCGATACTCATTCCGCCTTCGATACCTGTGTGTACACCCCGGGAAGGTAATAAAAATATGAAACAAAAGCCACTCTGCCGAGATCCGATATAGATAGCAATTATAACCTCGTTATATGCGCCGCCCATGAATCTCGTATTGGCCGCCAAACCTGGAACACTTAACCGGGGATTCCGACCCTCGCTGCCGGCTGCTCGTCTGCGCGCGCTCCAATTCTCTTGTGGCCGAAATAAAAACGAGGAACACACGAAACAGTTGCGCTTCCCAGCGCTCCGTCTGGCATCACGATTAAGTGGTCAACTTTGAGCAGGTCGTTAGACAAATTTTTATGATTCTTTCGATAAATAAAATTTTCATTTCCGCGCCAACTGATAAGGCGGGCTGCAATAAAAGCTTGTGTAACGACTTTAGTGCGGTGCAACTCCGCCAGCGAAATCCGTCCAACTGAAAGTTTAATCTGTGCGATTTTTACTTAACTCCCAACAGCAAAGTGCCGTAAAAGATAACATTTCTTCTGGGAGCTACATTAATGGGTTCAGCAAACTTCTGCTATCCGGCCAGGGGCGGGAACATTTCCTGATTGGGAGCGACATGCCAATATCGCACTAGGCAGATCTTTTTAACGCTGCCCCATTCTTCGAGTGCAACTTTTTTGCTTTGTACAAGCTTGCAGCGGTAAAGAAATCGCGCCAGGGGAAAGCGCGGAAACACGAAACATATCACGAAATCCCACTTTGTGCGATTTCCATTCGCGTACTCGGCCCAGGGACACACAGCCGAACGACACCGGCCCTACAACAATGATAAAACATTGCCTAATTAAGGTTGCAGTTTTTGACCCTAACCGTGAAGCAGTTGCGCGGGTGGTTTCAGGTTACTCGGCTCGTAATCCTCGTCGAAGGCCCGCACGCATTCGCTGTTTACGACGATGTTCTCCTGTCTGCGAGGGCCACCTTCGAAGTAAGTATTTAGCCTATTTGTGTGGTGACCATAATTTTGCAGTTACTAGATTAATAAAAGAAAAAGTAAAAACAAAATCTGCTTCAGTTGGTTAGCGACTTCGCCGCAATCCTTCAAACGAACCGAAATCGGAACCGATCGATCTCGTGACCCGTGCACAAAGAAAGACAGCAACAGCAGTACGAAATCAAACGCAAATATCCGCAGCCGGCGATACCGGCCACAATCAGATACTAATCACTTGCAAATTTCGACGGAACTCACAGTAGCGTATTTCGTCTGAAATGACGGCGGCGGCGGTGTTCGGAGCCCTTTCATATCATACGTGTGCATGCGTCATCCATTGTATGCAAATCTTCTTCGGTGCGGTGTAGAAAACTTTTCGAACAACGACGAGCGAACGGTATACAGGACAGGACAGGCCATGTGTCCCGCAATGGTACATATTTTCACAATACATTGTACAGCTGCGATTCTATTTCGACAAAGCACAAAGCCAACACGTTCCAGGTTGATTGTTTCCGAAGATTTCCGCGATGCAAGACTGTATGGGTGCAATTTTTCGCAGATTTGAATCTTGTTCAGTAGTGTCATAAATTGTCTTGAAGTATACAATCTAGTTTGGATAACTTTAGTTCTCAAAATAATTATTTCTAGGTCGTATAAAAAAATCTGATCGATTGATGTGAAAACTTTGTGAATTTATTAGAAACCGACTGAGTTATGAGCGTTGAAAAGCTTGTTCCTCTTCGTGATGATAGAATTTCATGATTTTCATTTTATTTTCACAACTTCCAATTGAACTTATGTCTGCAACCAAAATTAGCATGATGTTACTTTTTGATTATTAAGAGCGTAACTGCCTACGCCTTTTCGGAAATCAATTAAGGAAAGAATTTAGGGAGATTTAGCTCAATACTTGCTGCTTCGGAAGACCAAAGAATTTTCTGCATTATCACATGTAGAAACCAAAGTAAGAAGTTAGTGTTGATGGGAGAGTACTGATCTGAGTTATGTGAGGTTGATGGTGCGGACTTTGTTATACGAACTCGCGCACGATTTGGGTATTCAACGGTTTTTGGGCATCTGGACACAGTGAGACAATACATTATTTTGAACCGAATCATAATCGCAGTATCAGTATGTAAGAAAATCTATTGAGCACTCAACAACGCGTTTTATTTATTTATAAGAGCAAAATCTCAAGCAAAAAATAAAAAAAAAATTACACGTTATTTTTATGTTGTCTTAAAATAGTCTACTGGGCACAATCATAATAGCGTGTGCGAAATATAGTTTAATTTCTCCTACGAGAGTAAATTAGAGCGCACTTGAGATATGATGAATGAGCTAAGACACATATTGAATACGAAAACTGGCAAAGTTCCAAACCTAAAAACTTTTAAAAAAATGCAAATATACCTATGAAGCAAAAAAAATACAACTTTATTCCTAACTAACTAAATGCAAAATCAATAACAATAACAATAAATAAAATGATATTAATATATGGAGCAATTCCGTGCAAAAAGACCAATCCGATTTTTTTTTTGCTCCGATTGTACTCAAAATTGCTGAAGTTGTTGTTTGTCGGATAATTTTAGACCCAATTTTTTGGCCCTTAGGATGACACTTACTAAAGTATGAGGTCCAAAATAGCAACTTTTTTCAGAATGTTCAAGGTTCAAAAAATTTGTAACTTTTGACCCGTAAACCAATTTCGAATCTTTAGGCATTAAATTGAAGGTAGTTAATGAGCCTTAAAAAAAACTGCAATTTAAATAACAATAATGACAATTCGGATTCCTCTAGAAATTTTATAAAAATATCAACCCTTATCAGAGCTATATTTTTTTAGTCTTTTAAATCCACCAGAACCATCATGCGTCTTCATTGTAAAAAGCTATGATAGAAAAAAAAATAAATTTTGAGCGGCTGTGTATGTTATTTTGGCATTTAAAAAATTATTCGAGCCAAGAAACTCAGACAATATATGAATTTTAACTGGAAGTGTATTTTTTATCTCGTTTACGGAATGTTTGTTCACGAAATATTCATTCTTATTTTACCATAGATTGAAAAAGGAGAAAGTTATATCTGACACACAACCGCATTATTGACGCAGGATAACAAAAGCTTTTACTCATTAACACATAACGGACACAACACAGTGAGCAAGAGGGTAGAAAACTAAAAATACCACGTTCATGATTGATACTTGCCAAAGTCATTGGTTTCGATTTCATCCCTGTTTTAATAGTCAACGCAAATCTTTTATCAACAGGTGCAGGATTAATTCCTTGCTCCTAACGACCCTCTCGGCAGTCACGAACGTACTTCGCACGCGTGTACTTAGACATTTGATAGACTTGCTTTTCCTGATAAGGACAGTGTTTACATTGGAGCAATCACCCCCAATTATTGAACAAAACCGAATTCCATTTCGGTTAGTAGTTAAACACTTTTCCACCACCACTTTGTCTATTCTGCAGTCGGAAACATAACTTTTTCAAGTTCCTACATTCTCGCTTCTGCGTTTAAGATGCTGCATATTAAGCACATACAACTATGTACACAACTTTTTCAAGCTCCGTCATTCTCGCTTCTGCGTTTACGAAGCTGGTCGTTTTCATGGTCTTAGATAAATAGACAACCAGCCTTGTGAACTCGGAAGAAATTTAAGAACTGCTGCTGATGCTTCGGATTCAGAAGCCAGATTGTGAATGAATGCCAGATTATGAATGAAGCATGCGGCTCTATTTGTGCTGCTTTTATGCATGTGAATGAGACCATCCCTTCCATAGGAACAGTTGGATGATTGGGAATATCAGGGAAAATCAGGGAATTCAATTCTGGAAAAAGTTTTGCCTCCCTGGACAGAAAACTCAAAATGACGTTAAAAACCGTTAAAAACATGGTATTGAGGTATTCATCAAGCATAAAACAACAATTGACAACACTGCCTCTGGAAAAACGTAATCTCGAGGAACCTTCTCCAATTTATCTGAACCGTAAATTTTTTCGAAATTGGTAAAGAAAACTTGGAAATTTTACCATTACTGAGAAATTTCAAGTTTTTTGCAAACAATGCTGTGATGTAATACAAAAATAATTAAGAAGTGAGGGCCTTAATAACTTTGAGGTTAGATTTCTGATCAAAATTTACATATTTTCTCAATTCATTGGCTAATTTTCTTTATCAACAAAGTCACTAAGGAGAAGAGCTCCGGAGATATTAGCATGATAGTTATAGGAATTATAAGCAAATCAGAGAAAATTGGACCTTGTTACTTAAAAACGCTGTAACTCGCGTTTTGCTCATAATACCACTAAGTACACCAAACAAAATGTCCGTAACCGTCCGAACAAGATTGACCGTGGTGAGCGATGGAGCCAATGAAGCGCATATTGAAAAATTATCAACAATTAGGGTGAACCAAGTTTTCTACGAAATCAAGTATCTAACTATTTCATCTCCGTAGATAGAAAAAAGTTTTTCAATAATGTTGTTAATTTAAAGCAACTTTGCAGAATTACTCAAACAGAAACAAATAACTCACTGTAGAAAATTTCTTCATTAATAGAGGAAAGTTTTCTCTTCAAATTGAGAGCAAGTGATATTTTTTATGTTTGCCTCAAAAAGAACGACAAACAAAAGAAGTATATTTCAATGAAAAAAAAATCATTAATAACTTTCAGTAGAATTTGAACATTTACAATGTCAGCATTGCGAATTGTTTGTATAGAAAAGCTCTGAATTTCGTTTAAAAACTTTTTTGATGTGAAAATTTTTATTTTTTTTTATTTAAAAAAAAATTAGAGCAAAAAAGGTGTATTTTCTCTCAAGATTATTTTCAAAAATAAAGAAAAACCTTTTTTTAAAAAGTTGCTTCAAATTAACATAGCTACAACATTGTAGAACAACTTTTTTTTATCTACGAAGATAGATTGAATTCATATAAAATTTGAATTTATAGAAAATTTAGATCACCTCAATTTTCGATATTTTTTAAATACGCTTTCATTCTACAGGGAGCTAGGGAGCTTATTTAAAGTCCTTTAAGCGGTGATAGAGGACCCTATTTGATGAAAATCTTTCTACGTGAATGGCCAAAATTTAACTACTGCAGAGTTATTCACTTTTCACAGCTTTCGGTTATGTTCACCTTTAACGAGGTCTAGCATAGCACAAGAAGTATGATAGCTAGCTCAATTCTGTTAGTTTGCTTGAAAAGTTGAAAAAAATTCGTAATCGATAGTGTCTTAAAAACGTCGAATTAGAGAGAACAAGAAGCACTTAAAAAGGAACAAATGTGAAATCGAATGTTTTCTAAAAACTGAACTGCAACTTTCTCTCTAAAATGTGCGATAAACATGGGTTTTGTTGTTAACCAAATTAAACATTGAAGTCAAATGTACAAGTTGTTCTTTGACACCAACTAAGGTAATCGCTCCTATATTCATCTTAGTACCTATATTCATCTCATCACGCCTTTTTCGATCAATTTATCGTCAAATTTTACCATTATCAGCGTAAAACTTTCAACCACCTGACAAAATCGAGAAGCAAATGGAGTAGCAACATTTGTAGAAATTTGACGGTAAATTGAACAAATTAGAGAAATACGATTAATATAGGTGCACCTAGCTATTGAGATGAATAATGAAGCGATTACCCTATCTCACTCTTTTAGTTTTTGTATTTCAATTTTGTACTCACACTGGGCACAATCATAATAGCACATGCTCACATACAACACTTTCATCAGCGGAATTTTCATAAATTTTCTTGGGCCAAACTTCTGACGTAGGACTACGTCTTACCTCAATAGGGCGGCGTGCTATGAAAAATGTTACAAAAATGCGCCTTTTTCAAATGTGTTTTATGTTACTACCACTGATCGGATTATAAATGCCATTGCCTTGATCGAAAGGTATAGGTTGCTCAAAGCTGGTGGTATAATGATTGAAATATCTTTTCAATGGTAAATTAATGAAAAGTTGAGTTGAGTATTGATAAAAATTGAGTTTAACTTTGTTAAAAAAAATACTTAAAAATGAAAGTAAATTAAAAATTGTTACTTTCACAAATCAAATCTTGAACACTAACGTCTCAATTGATAGTTAAAAATTTCTCCAAACCTTTGGTAAAATATCTAGTATATTTTTTCAATTGCAAAGTAGTGAAAACATGAACTAAAAAGTTAAATATGTTGTATATGACAGCAAGGCTAATGCAGAATTACAACAGCCTGTTCTATGTCAATGTTAATCAATTTGGTGGCCTAAGGCGGTAAATTTCAGTGATATAGCTAAAATAAATAAAAATCTTTCTAACGCCAAGATTACGATAGACTATTTGTATCCATATGTTGATAACTTTTTTCCAACATCTATTCAAATAACTCTTTGGCGACGACTCTAAAAAAGTCACACTGGTAACTGGGCGATATACGGCCTGCCTCGAAATTGAACAACGCGATATTTCCGGTAGTTTCATCAGCATTCCCATTCCAGAATCATTCTATAAGGTCTAATTCTACGTCTAAAATGAATTTGAAAAGCTTCGGTTTACCTGTCACGAGTTCTGTAACAATCACAATGCAGCGCATCTGCAGCAAATAAACAATCACAGTTTCAATTTGACAATAATATCCCCTTGATTCGCGATGTTTATTTTATACCCATGTTGTAAATGGCGCCGTTTTTTTCAAGTTACATCATTCTCTCAGTATCGCGAGATAGTTTATCATACTGTTGCTTGTTGCATCTTGTGGTTGCGGCTTTTGATTGAATTTTTAATATTTTGTTTTCGATTCAAAATTCCTTTTTTTAGAATGTACCTATGTTCCTCATTGTTATTTCACATTTTGAGTCGAACGTTTTTAGCAACACTAATCTAACCGTTTGAGAGAAAACTTATGCTTCAGATCTTTTGTCTAAAATTATCGTCGTCAAAAATATTCACTCCGCTAATGGTAATCGACTTTCACACATTAGCTAAGCCATACCCCGGGGTTCCTCCGGTTGACGAGCGCTTTTTGGATCTTGACACAATAGAGTCACCGCTGCTGCGCGCTAGTAGAACAACGCTCCGCAAATCCGGTCTGCGGGAAAAAGCGCGTTAATTAATGTTTATTAGCGTAATTTATGCCTTTTATCGCCGTCTGAAAATCACACCTGAATCGCAGCGCGGCCCTTTCGTCTCCGGGGCGAGCATCGTTTGCATACATTTTGTACAGTTCCAGTCGACCCTGTCCGATCGATCCGCCGCCTCTTTTTTCGCTCTGCCATGCTGCACAGCCACCGAGAAGTTAAACCGTGCGCGCGCACATTTAAAATTTTATTGAGTATCATTTCAATATATGCTCCGATGCTTATCGGGCGACGTATGTACATATTAATTCGCGGTTTAAGCTGCTCCGCACCCATCCCAGTGTCAGAAAAGCCGAAGGGCAAACGTGAGACCGAGATCCAGCTTTACAAGCAAATCTCAACTGTGGTAGGAGAGGTGCTAAATTGGGTGCCAAATGAGGCGTGCAAAATTTTCTCACCTAGTTGCGCTGCAAACTAGAAAGCACCAAGCAGAACCGGGAATGCAGCAGCTCAAATTAGTTCCCGGTTCAGGGATGCGTCCATCGCTAGCAGCGGTTACGATCGGTGCAAAATCCGCGGGGGGTAAAGCATCACGACTTGATGAAATAAATTTGCAAAAATTTACAATATACGCGAACACTTTCACGACCTCGGACCTCGCGCTGGAGATCGCGACAACGAAACGGTGACTGTGGCATGGCTCTGTGACCATATTGGCGTAGAAGATTCGCGCAGCACGAAGAACTGGCCGCATGGCATTGGCGTAAGATCGCTGTCCAGAGATCGCAGATGATTACCCGGATGGTTCGACTCGGAGAAGCAAATGGGCAGGAACTTTTCCCTGTGGTCCAACGTGTATCCAGATATGCTTTGCACCACGCTGATGGTGCAACCCATGCGCGTTCCTGGGAAATAGTATTGGGACGGCTTTGGACCAAATGCGTTGACCTTTGTAAAAGCACGAAATGCAAAAACCTCCAAACTTTAGGTGAATCGATCCACCGAAATCATTCCCCATCTCCGTCGCGTATATGCACAATGCGCATAAAACAACAATACCGAAAAATCACCTCGTGAACGACGCGCTGTTCGTCCTTTAACTGATCCACTGACTGGCCAGAGTGGGGGTGCTTAGCCTCTGTCCTTCTCCAGCTACTTGACCTCTTCGGCACCGATTCGCACATGTACAACCGGTGAGTGAAACTGCAAAACCCGAAGAAGCGAAATCAATGCAAAAGATCAAAATAAAATTAAAATGCGAACGATTTAGCGATTTAACAAGATAACACCCTCTTTTTTCGCCCGTTTCTCACATTCGGCTTCTCCGGCCGGCAGAAGAAGCGGCCGGCCGGCGGTCTCGTGATGGTTGTGGTGAGGACAGCCAGCCGTTTCGTTTCCTCGCCAGCAACCAGTTGTTTTCTTGGTTTGGCTGGCACAGATCGAGCCGGTAAGAGTTGCGGCAGTTGCATACGCGCGCACGCGGTCAGTCTCATCGCGATGCAACTGCAACACAACCGAAGGTACGTACCATACAGAAAACTCCAGGGCCAGAGTGGTCGATAGTGATTGTGTGCAAACGTGCAAACTGTTTGAGATCTCGTCCTTTATTGTGTTGTAGAGCTTACGGTGGCTCGATCTGTGCGCGTTCGTTAAATTCGCCTGCTTGAAAAAAGTCTTGATTCGTTATGGGAGAGATAGCCAAATCTTTAAAATTTGGTCATAACCTCTAACTAGCACTATCACGAAATACTGCAAAGTTCTATAAAAATGCCACGAAAGCGGTCATCAGTTGCTGTGAACAAATAGATTCCCAAAACTGATTACTACAACATCAGCAAATCAGTTACTCCAGTCTAGTGGTATAGTAATTAAAATGTATTATTTTTTACTGTCGCAGCCTTGGTTCCCTAATCTTCCTAGCCAGCCAGGGGAACTGCCCATTCCGCTGGCAATCTCCTTTTACCGCGCTGAATGAAGTCATAGGAACACATTTTTAATAGTCTCGTTTCCTGTGGCGGACGACTGCGGTGACGAGTGTGTTAGATATCGCGCCAAGGTGTCTTGTACCCGGTAACAACGGCTAAAGCAGCCGAATGGTAGCACGGTGAGGGTTTTATGTGGCGCGAAATATTATTCTGGGACTGTAGTGTTCTAGTTTTGCTTCACACCTGCGTGATACAACGCCTCGCACTGTGGTTATCGCCGCGTTGACCTGCCGCAGTGCAGTCAAGTGTGATTTTTATACGGTGATATTTTTTGTCAATCACGAAAGCAGTGTTTCAATGAAATCGTTAGATTTTATATTTATTTTAAATATAGTTATAAATATAGAAGCATGTTTGCGCGGTAACATTTGTTACTGTGATTCCTCGTATTTCAATTTCTCCCGGGAAGCATCTTCAGCACTGCACACGAATCCGGCTGTCGGTGCATAGAGCGCACTATGCTTCGCTCAGTGCAGATGAAGAATTCGAAAGCGTCGAGCATTACATCGCGCATTTCATTTCCGATGAACATTTGTGTGATTTGCATATCGGAATTATGTTTTCAATCTTTTTTTTCCTGAATCCACATGCAGCTAGCTCTTTCTCCCGGTGAGAGAAGCGAGCGTAACCAAGTGGTAGTAAGATCCGAACTTTCCGCTGCGCTGCAGCAGGATCCTTCCCAAAAGGCATAAAAAGAGTTTCGGCCGATTACCGAAACGATTTTGCCCCCTCCCGCTTCAATCTTTCGCACACTATTTTCCTCAAGGAAAAACGGTCACAAGAGGGTTTAAGGAGGAAATCTCCGCTTCTGTATCAACCAATCATCATCATCTTCGGTTTTGCTTTTAGAACATTTTCCGCAACCATAATATTCCCACGTGGGAATTGAGCTGCACATTCGATGCAGGCATCCACTTGCTTAGCAATGTTCAGGTCGGAGAAGAGATTTGTGCACAGCTTTCCAATGTCGAAAATGCTTAAATGAATTCCTACAGCTGTTTAGTTGGGTTTGAAATCAGTTTTTTGGTACCAGACTTGATGAATTTTACTCATTTCGAATAAACTTTTTGAAGGAAATTCTATCATAATATAGAAAACATTATTTTATTACGAAAATATCGATCTATTGTCGAATTTTTGTTTCGGTTCGTAAAGAAAGTTAACACTACCAGCTCTTAAATTCCATTCAAAATGATACTTTTGACAGAGAATAACCTTGAATAGAGGAACTTACAATCAGGAAATGTCTTAAATTATACAATAGTAACAAGCCTATACACAAGCCTCAGCCGTAAACTTTTGCATAATGAAGCAACCTTTTTCAACGCTATCTTAGGAACAACATGCGAATGCTAGCGCATCCGGGCTGCACATGTTGAATGTTTACCAACAGATGTTTTCCCTACAAGCGACGCTATTTCAGCTTAGATCAGGTAGCAAAACAATGACTAAAGTTGTTGCTAATTAGTATATAACGCGAGGTAAGAATTAGGAACGTGCCTCAGTGGAAACCTATCAGTCGAGAGTTTCATTTCATCACACTATCGGTTTCGAAAATGGTCATAAATAACTACCTTGAAAGCATCCCCTTTCGATATATTTCAAGCTTGATTTTAGTAAATTTCAATAGTCCAAGCAAACGCATCTTTATCTTAAAAATATTTAACAAATTTAGCTTCAGATAATTTTCTATATTTTGCCTAGTTTCATTACTGTAAAATTTCAAACATTATAAATTTGATTGAGTCTTATATTGGTGTAAAACTAAATCGAATTAAGCAAAAAACGGATACTATTTGTGAGATTTGCACTATCCGCGTTATTACTCAGAATAACCATATAACAAATATGACACAGCTGCTATTCGCATTACAGTCCTATGTAGAAGTCCTATGTTTTCTTGTTTTTGCGGAAATGGTTTCATTTTGGCATGCTCTACAAAAGTATCCATTAAAAATCGAGGTTGTGGAAATCAAACCTTACTTTTTTAATGGTTATTCTTGAAAAACATGCCAAAATGGACCCATTTCGCAAAATTTACAGAGGATTCGCAACTTTTGCATGGGACTATTATGCGAATAGCGGAAGTACAGTTGAGCGAAACCAATATCAGGTTATTTTTTCAGTTTTAAGTGTACACTACAACATCGAAAATACACAAAAATTTGATCGTTTTTCTTCTCTTTTCTTAAGCAAGCTTCATAATCCTGGAAGTTTCTTTCGTAATTTTCCTCCACTGTGAAATTCTAAGAATTTTTTTCCAGTTAATATTTTTCTTGATTGCTGAAAACATCTTACAACAAATTCATATGAGTCTTTCCATCTCAAGTGTACAAAGAAAGTATAAACGCATCAACGACCATCACATATTGGACTAAAATTAAAAAAAAAATTGTTCATATAAGATCACTATACAAAAATCATAACTTTGGAACCATTTAGACCACCGCTGCACACTGTTTCCAAAGATGCAAAAACGTGATCGAAATTATTTTGACCCAAAAAACTTGATTCTAGAACCACAGTGTTTTCAGTAAAGTTGTTCCATTAATTATTCTCCATGTGACAGTTTTGTGACCAATCCACTTAACAGTGAAAAGCGAGTTTTACTGTTTTCATTTTTGCATATAAAAATTCATCGTGTTCGGCAAAGTTTTCATAAGAAGTAACTTTGTCAAAGACGCTATACTTCTATCTGCCTATTGAAATGGACTTATGTGGATGTTTTCTACAGATTGCCACTAAAAATCAGTTTTCTATATAACTTTTAGCAGTGATTTTCTAAAAATTTTCAATGTTCCATATTATTGTTTGCTAAAACAAAACAAACAATTTCTTCAAAGAAAGTTGATTATTATCTCGCATATTTGTTAAGTTAATGATTATTGTTTAGTTATTTATACTTAAATAATGCACTAATTCCCACTAATTAAATTTTACTAAAAAAATTGATGTTGGAGTCATAGTGTCTTCAGCAAAATTGTTTTGTTGACTATTCATTTATAAAAGTTATTCGACCCAAAAGAGAGAAACAAATTTTATTTTTCTCATTTTTGCATCTATAAATCCACTTTACTGAGTAAAGTCTTAGCACATTTTTTAAGAAACAACTTTGTCGAAGACATATTTCTATCTTTTTTTTCACTTTCTTAAGGAGATTTTCAGCCTTCGGCTGGTTCATCTCCGCTATTTCTATCTGCTAATTTGAATGAACTATTGTGAAGTTTCCTTAAGAATGCTCCTTAAAATTATTTTTTCGATATAACATTTTATAGTGATTTTCTGAAACTCTTCAATGTTCTACAATGTTTTTCAGTATAATAAAACACACGAGTTCACCAAAGAAAAGCTTATTTTTATCTCTTATAATTATTTAGTTATTGAAGATTTCTAATGAAATAGCGCACCAAGGAGACAGCGAAAAACAAATGCCTTTATCTGTATTGAATGATGTTTTATTTATACTTCCATATAGTAATGGTTTAGTCCGCAGATATTTGCAGATTTTATGGATATCTGTTAGTAAATTAATGCAACTTTTTAATAAAAATTGTCAATAACCAGAGGAATTTTTGTGATAAAAATAAATTATCTTCGCAGACATTGTTTGTTTTATTATAGCAAACAACATTGAAAAAAATTGAAACATTGTAGAAAATCACTGCTATAAGTCATATTGAAAAAACAGATTTTTAGTGGTAATCTGTAGAAAACATCCACATAAGTCTATTTTTATAGGCAGATAGAAGTATGGTGTCTTTGACAAAGTTGTTCCTTATGAAATGTGCTATAACTTTGCCGAACACGAAAAATTTTTATATGCAAAAATGAACAAAGTAAAACTCGCTTTTCATTGTTAAGTGGATTAATTACAAAACTGTAACTTCTATAAAATAGAGAATAATTATTGGAACAACTTTACTGAAGACACTGTGGCTCTAAAATCAAGTTTTTTGGGTCAAAATAATTTCGATCACGTTTTTGTAGCTTTGGAAACAGTTTGCGCTGGTTCCATTCATTTTTTTTTTTAAATGTAGTTTTCCAAAAACCTAATTACAGCCGCAAATACATATTGTCTGAAGCAAATTTGTAAAGAAATTTAGAAAATATTAGTTTTGAGTGGCAGTGTTGTCAAGTATGCTACTTTTGCATTTTGAAAATTAAATTGCATTTTTCGGCAATTGAGTATATTTTAATTTCAAATTTGATAATTTTATCCCATTCCAGAGAAAATTTTATCTGAAAACCGCTTATCACCCCGAAGTACGATGAACAAAACTCGAGTTGCAAACTTTTTCAAAAATTAAATCTAATTTTCTCTGGTTTTAAGCAATCTCTTCTTTTCCGTATATGTTATATCAATAAACATTCTGGAATTTTAAACGGCAATGTTACCAGATATGTTTAAGAGTGGCGTAGCCAAGAGAGATGGTTTAATAGAGAATAGAATAGTGAACGGAAAACTAATGAGCTGCGTGCGCATCGTTCGTCTTTATACTTAAAAAATCAACGCGCAGCGCAGGTCTCAACCTTTTTTACTTCCTTCCATAATACTGTGTGCGTGGTCCCGCCTACTTATCGCGCTAATCCTCTCCGTAGGTATTCAAGACATTCGAATGAGTTTATTCAATCGCATCATCATTTATTTTTCCACTGCACAATGGTCCAGGAATCATATTTAGGGGGAAATTTGGGTCTAGAGCTCTATAGCAATGTTCTAGAGAAAAACTTTTTTCTACAAAGTTATTACAAATGATAAAACGCTTATTGAAAAATTATCAAAAATTATGGTGACAAAAATTTTCTATGCAATCAAGTAGAATAGAATGCAATTTGTAGATAGAAGAAAAACTTGTTCGACAATGTCATAGCTCCAATAATTTTAAGTAACTTTGTAAAAAAAAATTCCTCTATCTTTGAAGACAACCGGTTTATATTGAAAAAAAAAACACATTTTGCGCTCTAACTTCTTTATTTCAAGTTCTACCTTAACACTGTCTTTAAACGACTTTCAGAGCTTTTTAAGAGAAACAATTTGCAATGCTGATATCGTAAATATCTCGATTCTACTCAAAGTTATTAATGTTATTAATCTCTTGGTCTCATTTTGAAGGGAATACTTGAATCTATAAATGGAGGAATTTTTAAAAATATGTAATTTTTTAAATTTGAGTGAATTCAATTTAAAAACATGACAAAAATTTCAATAATTTTATATATTATGCATATAAAAGCACGCAGATTTATTTTTTGGTATTCTTTCCTATAACTAGAAATAATTACCTGTAATTCGATCCAAAAAGATCAAAAATCGATCAACTGGTTCAAAAGTTATGAATTTTTTGAAATAAAATACATCGAATAAAACCGAGTTTTAGAGTCACCCTATTTCGGAACTGGTCGCCCTAACGACCCAACGAAAAATACGGGTTTGATTATTTTCAACATGAATTCCTTGCAATTTAGAGCACAATTGAAGCACTTTGCGTGACCATAAAAAAACGACTGTGATCGATGTATTTAATTAAAAAAATCATAACTTTTGAACCAGTTGATCTATTTTCAATCTTTTTGGATCAAATTACAGGTGATCATTTCTAGTTATAAGAAAAAGTACCAAAAAAATAAATCTGCGTGCTTTTATATGCAGAATATATAGAATTATTGAAATTATTGTCATTTTATCATCATTGAATTTACTCAAATTCAAAAAACAACATATTTTTGCAAATCAGTTGCGTCGTTCAACAATTTCGAGTTGCACAAATCAAAATCTATGTGGGCTGTTCAAAGAATTACTTGATTGAACAAATAATAGTAGACTCTATGACTCAATAATGAAACACTCTCAACAAAGCTTTTGTTAATGCACATCCGGAAGTATAGAAAAAGCTTAGAAAATAAGGTTATTTAACACCAGAGAAAATTTAACCTGATTTCTCAAAAGTTAAGTTTCTCGAGAGTTGGTCAATGTACCTCGGAGTGATAAGTGTTGTCCATGTAAAATTTTCTTAGGAATAGGATGAAATTATCAAATTTTAAATCAAAATATACTCATTTGCCGAAAAATGCAATGTAATTTTTACAATTAAAAAAACGTATTTAGCAACACTGCCACGTTACAAACTTTGAGTCAAATCTGAGAAGGTCGTGAGGTGTGCTCACTTAAGATGGAATGATCCATCGGTATTGTACCAAATGTACCAAGCTTTTTTGAACGAAGGCTGTCGGTAAGGTGCCGAAAGGAGAAGCTACGTAGCCGTGAGGCTACAGAGTCCGCTTTGTCAAGCGGATGGTCGTGTGGGTTCGAATCTTAGTAGAATCAGGCCATTCGATGTCAAAAAGGACTTTTTGAGCATGGGATTATTCTCAGGCTCCTCACCACTTACTCTTCCTTTACGCTGAATCCTGTAATACCTTTGCGTGACTTCCTCTTAACAAAAAATAAATCCCTCTTATTAATAAAACTGGCCAGAAGGACGCACGACGAAACTTCTCCAGGGAATTATAATTGGCGATATTTGGCAGGAGAAGAAGGCTCGGTGTAGTAGAGTCGATAGCATGTAAAAAGTAAGGGTAAAATCTTATCACACACAAGCACGGATAAAACTAAAAAGTAATGGTCATGCCACTTTCTCAATAGCGGTATTGCCAATAGTAGAAGTGCGGAATACAGCAGACACCCGGGCATGTCTTCACAATAGATCAACGATTCTGGTCGCAGTGAGGGGGAGCCCATACAGGAAAAAAGGTGTTGATCAGTCTGTATTTTATTCCTTACGCTAATTCTTTCTACAGCCTTTCATAACAGCCGTCACACGACATTTGTCATAGGCATGTAAAAAAAGAGGGGAAAACGTCTCCAGTTGATTTGGGCTGTTACCGAAACGCGCTGTTCGCGTAGTGCTGATACGAACGTCTATACAAAAAACAGCTTCTTCTTTCTTTTGATGTCCTGTTGCCAATACGTTCTCAATGTGATTATTCGACTGCTCGCGCGGGTAGCTATCGCAAACACACAGCAACAGAAAAACTATTCCGAGAAGACAGTATGAAAAGGCTGTACTTTTGAAATGCCTGATTACAACTTTTAAGCATTCCATTGAATCCACCTAGTAAATGCAGATATGCGTCAAAAGGCCGCCTTTTGCCTGCGAATATTTGTGGATTTTGATGACATATGTTAGAAATAAGAATCGAAACCATATTGCTATCAAGGTTTATTATCAAAATGTACGTGGAGTGCACTGTTAGATCAGTGAAATTTTTTCTTCGATAGCGAAATCGAACCGTAAAATTACCGTTGTCACCAATCCATAGCTTAACACAATTGATTCTTCCCGAACTTTTGATGCCTTTTATACGTTTAACAAATAATAGCCTATTATACGTAATAACAAATCGTTTGGACGCAAATATCTACCGCGTAAGATTTCGATTTTCACCTTCCTAGAGTGGCGTTTGCAAAAAGTATATTCAAAATTCTTTTTTTAGAGAGAAATGTTATCAATTTTGAATCATTGTCATGAAGACAGAATGCATTTTTCCAAAAAAAAAAAAAAAAAAAAAACAAGAAATAGATTTAACATAAATTTTAATTACTGTTCACGCTGTTGCAGACGAAAAATCTAGTACAGTAAAGTCACACGATTTTTTACGACGATTTTTTTACGTCGTTTTCTCAAATAACGCGGTTTTTTACACGGTTTTTTGCACGATTTTTCGTCTTCGCGTAAAACAGTTACAATAAGTAACAGTAAAGGTAACAGACTATCGTAGGCTGCTTTTTACACAGTTTCATTTTTACACGGTTTTTTACACGATTTTTTTACGACATTTTTCCAAATAACGCGGTTTCTTACGACATTTTTCCAAATAACGCGTTTTTTACGACATTTCTCCAAATAACGCGGTTTTTTATTTACGGTAAAAAAGAACTTCACTGTAGCTCTAGGATAGTTTTTGTACGCAGTAATTTTGGATTTTTTTAATTTATTCTCCGGAAATGAAACACAAATTGTCCTTAAATAAACAACTGCAAACTGTGTCACATAAATCCACTCGATTGGTATGAAAACGATAACGTTTCGGTATATCACAGTGTAAACTAGAAATGAAGAATGTTTTTGTTTTCCTAAGTTGTGTGTCAGAATCCCGATTCTTATATCAAAAGAAAGAAAGTGTGGAAAAATCATAAAAATCGTATATGTGCAATTTCAGACTGTCTAAAGAAGAATACAATGTTTACATCACAACCTTTTTTTTTAAACAAATAAAACAAAACGGTCAAATCCTGCCAGCTTTCTCAAATATGTATCATTAACGGTTCGAGTCGAATCCAGTGGAATGTCGGTGCTAATCTTTCCCCAAGCATCAATTTCCTCTGCCAGCAGGCAGGCACAGGCGGGCAGCGGCGCACCAGAAATACCTCAATCTGTCATGATGGTCTCACATCTTTCTCGCGCCCACTTAATTATTGCCGAGGCGAAGCGAGCAACTCCTCACGAATCAGCCCAGCAAACATGCAAAACATGAAAGCACAACATGTGTACCTACAAGACAGTTACTCCCTCGGTTAAGTCGCCGGCCGGCTGCAGTTCCACCTTCAGCAAGAAAGAGCGTGATCAACAGCGCAGAAAGAAGGAAAGAAACTACTACACGCCAATTGATGGAGTGAGGCTTCCCGGTCTCGGTGTCCCGGTTGTTGTTCATTTGCATGTCCCCACCGAAGACAGCATGTTTAATTCAAACTAACAACCAGTCACTCGATTTTCGCTTCGTCCTCTTTGGGCCCGATTGCCTTGTGCACCGGGCGCTGTCCCTGTTTGTTTCCCGGGGGATCCGCGAAAATCAAGAATCGTGCACGACCGGTCGGCCGGCCAGTCGGGAAGCGGTCCCCGAACATAGTGATGATGATGTGTACCAGTTTTGTTCCGCCCCGTTTCTCTTTCTCTCTCTCTCTCTCTCTCTCTCGTAAGACAGAGGAGGCTTGTGCTACCGTCTCGAGCATCATCTTCGTGTGACGGCACGGTCCCACCCGTCGTTCCATCAACACCGGGAGCTGCCGCGCTTTTCTCCACGGGGATCACGGGCTCATTATTTATAACCATCTCGGGCGCTACGGGCAGCTTATTACTTTCAATTATCCCAAGTTATAAGGAGCTGCTGTGGAACGTGGCGGCATGTCTCAACCAGGCGCTTCCTTATAAAGCACCTCTGGTATGTCACATTTGCATACGTGATCATTCGTTCTCCTGTGTAGTCCTTGTCTACCGCCGCCGGAGAAGAACTACACGCGCGCCGTAACTGGCTGAACGACGGCAAACGGTGTGTGTATGTTTATACAAACACATCATAAAGTATTTTTTTCATATCTTTATGTTTTGGTCGGGTTTTTTGCTGCGTCTCGTCAGAAGATTTTGCTTACATTCGATTCGACTAGCTGAGGCATGGAAAAAATGCAAATTAGTGCACTGATGCGATCTGAATACTTTTAGGATGCACCTTTTCATCCAATAAGGCCATCGTTCTTATAACCAAATTGGTTAGCTATTCCGATGCCAATTTATAACTAAAATCGTTACTAAAAATGTCACTTCTATCGGCGGCCTCTGACCAGGTTTAAGTGTTCGTCGAACACAATCTCAATTATTAACGCAAATTAATTACCACAAACACCGTAACGGCCTATTCATATTCATAGGTCCTAATTTTTCGCCATAGAATCTATTAAACGTAAATGACCGGCCTACCGAAGAGCCCAATCAGGACGCGAATTAATGCAAATGAGCCCGACTATGTTGATGCAGGCTGCCATGAAAGGACCGACCTCCACTCCCTTGTGGAGGGGGAACGGACCAAACGAGAGATTCGGCTAGGTTGCACTACTTTCATCATCCAGCCGAATCTCTTCGAGGCCGGGGTGTATAATGTGTACGGCACATGGAAAATACGGTGCTCATCAGATAATGCTCACGGAGAACTATTACATGCAGCAGCAGCAGCAGTTGCTGCTGTTGCTGTTGCCGTAGAGCGTTGCATCAAGAAAGACATCAAGCGCGATAGGGTTGCCCTCTCCCCTGTGCCTTCCATCAGCAAAATCGTTCCGGGATTTGATCAACACAACACAGGGGAGGCTGGGGATGGAGAACCGAAGGGCAGCCGTTTCGTGTCCAACATGAACCAGGCTCTCGTAACTTCGTCGTCGTGATGGTCGGTGGTCCAAATCTGTTGGTTTGTGTTGGATGCGATCGTATCGGACGGAGAGCTAAGGGTGGTATGTAGCGTGTGATTGCTTCACATATTTGTTGCAAAGCATAACAAAAAACAATCGCATACGCCCCGACCTATCGCTGATTAGTACAAGCAAAGGCTAAAACGCGGCCATCGTGACGCGAGATTGGATGTAGAAGATTTAGGCTGCAACACGCGAAAAACTGATACTCAAAATTTAAACGAACAAAAGCGAGCTCGCTTTTCGCTCAGTCCGCAAATGAGAACCATAAATTAGTTTCACACTCATTAAGAGGTGGCTCACTGTCCCAGCGAAGGGTCAGAAGCGGATGGCTTTACGATCACGGATTCGATCTGGTTTGTCTTACCTTGAATGTGCGAGCAAGAAAAGGTCCGTTCTTTACCAGCAAAAAAAAAAAATAACGATCGAATGTGCATCGACGGTTGCAGCACATGCTGTGGGTCCGTTATCGCTGGCTGAAGATCGATTCTCGTTATAAATTTAAATGAGATTACTATCGGAGGTGCAATCTTCGAAGCCTCCATTGAAGCTTACCCAGGTTGCTGGATGGCGGCCGTAGCACTGAGTTTCGTCGAGATCGTCGGATGCTGATGTCTAGTCGACCCCGGTTGGTTAGCTTCGACCGATTTCTCGGGAAATCGGTGACGAGATCTCGACGCGTATCACATTCAAAGCCCGATGCAGTTTATTACAAGAGGCTTGATGTGACATGGCTCACAGTGGGCCGTACCTGGGTATGAAATCCGACCAACTTTTCTGCTAACAAACGCACTATTTTTACCATTTTACGCTCACCTTGAGTCACTGTCCGTTGACGATACTTACCACCCAGATTGACGACACAAACTGCTGAAACAAGCGACTTGAGTGACAAATTTCGACACGGAGCACGTCGTCGTTGCTTCTTCAACGAAGCCTTTGCAACTTTGTCAACCGTTACAAATTTGTCCGCAGCACAAACAAAGAATTCGTACACGGACTGTTATTTGCAGAATAAATGATAACTCGAAAAAATAACTAGCCAAAAGTAAGCTTACCACACTGAACTGTGATATCTGGCAATCAAATTGCATTAATGACGTACCTTTACGACCGTTTATCTGTGGCTAAACTATCCCCGGCTAGTAAACCATCAGAAAACAAGTAGTCGCAAAAAAGCCATTCGCGTGACTTTCGCCGTTGGCGTTTGGTTGTTTTTAACAGTTTTTACCCCTCCCCCTCCAAACTACCGGGTATCGCAGCGGAAAGTAGAATAGTACACTGTATAAGTAATAAAATTAGCCAAAAAATAAATTTGGGTCCCATTAAGGAGTGCTCGACACCACCTTGCCGGGTACCGAGATAAGCTGAACCGTACACCGACACCCGCCGCCCGGGATTGTGTGTGTGGGAAAAAGTGCCGAAACGGTGCAGATATCTGCATCAGCTACACCCCGGCGGTATCGGAATGCCGGCTGCGGCGCTAGCAAACTAGACAGCAAAAATACTCCCAAAACATAATTAAAATAAACATGAATGAAAAATATGCTGCTATTACGTGTCAGGATGTTATATTAATTTGCATAATATTCGATGCGGCTAGCATCCTCCTTATGCTTTATCGTGCAGAGCGCTAGGCTGTGGCTGTGGCTAGTTTGCTATTTTGTTCTACTTCCTCGCAAGCGTTTGCAGGCAGAAGTTTTTTGTTCTTTCAGTTTCAAGAAGAAGACATCTATCACTACACGTATAGATTTGGAATGAGTTAAAAAACACTTTTTGTTATTGTTCATGCCAGACAATCACAAACAAAGCGAGCAGTGCGTAGGATTTTACCCGATTTTTAGGATATCATAAAAGTTTGTGCTTTTTCTGGTTTGCTTGCTTAGGTTTGAGACGTCTAGTCGAAATGAATGAGAAGACACCGCTTCAGAATACAAACACCAAAACAAAAATCCAATCAAACTATAATCGCAGGTTTTGTTTTTCTTTGGTGCTAACAAGCGTCGAGTATGTCAGAAAACTTTTAGTGAAACACAAAGATTGTTATCTCTTTGTCTAGGTTTCCTACAAGAATTCTGATAGTGATACTGATTGTGATACTTTTGTCTGATGTTATGTTGATAGAGTCATTCGGTCTCGCTATTATTGATATTAGACACTTTGAATGATCATTTATCATTTAACAATCAATTCGAGGTTTCTGTTTCCAAAACCAATCATGATATGCATCGAAAGATAATGGAAAACGGGTTAGATGATTTCATAATGCGATCGTTCGATTAATCATTCTAGCACCGTTTTCTTTTTAAACACAATCTGTTTTGTTTAACACAGTGTAACTTTAACTGATTATCGGAGACGAACATGTAACATTTATTCCCATTTTCATGGACGCAATCTATCTCAAAACCATGTTATTAAAATGAAAGTGTTAAGTACTCAAAAAGAAGATCATTTATTGTAATTCTAAGAAAAAATGCGGAAGCATTATTCCGAATTGGTTTGGATCATATTTTGGGCACTCTGTTGGTCAACCTAAGCTGCCATTTTGTTCTATTACACAGTGCAACAAAAATCTACTTTTTTCTGCCTTGGCTTGTATATATGATTTTTCGATGTATATTGATGCAAAAACTAACTTGTCCGAGTTTTCACCTTAATGAGCAACAATGATGCCATTTTAAATTTTTTTTCGACGACATTTTTGTTAAAGCCAATTATCATCGTCCGCAAAATAGCATTTTCTTATCCATAATTAAAAAAAATAGATCTTGAATCGAACAAAAATCTTCTTCAAAACGGTGACTCAACGAAAACAGGTTTGGTATGGTTTAATATATTTCAGAGAGCAAAATAATATTGAGTAGGGTATCGAACGTCTTCGTCAGTGGTTTTCTTCGATGGATTTTTGCATAAGATGTAGTAGTATGTAGAGCTTTTATGGATCCGCTAATATCTGAATATGGATCTCAGAAATGAGCTGGTAGTTATTTGATCCATGTAAAATATCAGCAATATTTCAATTTTGTCCCAATTCCCTTACAATACTGAAATATGTTTTTCTCGATCAAATAAACCGTTATGGCTCTTGAAATAATTGTAATCATCAATACCTTCCCAAAATAGCATTTTTAAATAGCTCTTCAAAAATGAGTCGTGTTCAAAAAAATCAAACCAATAGCACAAAATAGCATCTTTTGTCCATAGAAACGTCTATGCAAAGTTTCAACCAAATCAAAAATGACAATTCAAAAAAAATTAAAACTGGGACATTTTTTGTGAAACTACTCAAAACCTTTTCCCAAACAGTGCTTTGGGAAGGTGAAAGATAAAATTGCGCGATAGACATTGGCGTCCAAACGTAGCTATGGATTAGTGGCAACGGTAGTTTTACGGTTGGATTTGGTTACAGCAACCTGGATTTCATCGATCTTTCTGCGCAGTCCACGCACATTGTGATATTAAGCTTTGATGGCAATATGATTTTGATTTTTCTTTCGCTAATTTTCATTTTTGCCGTAGTATTTTTCACGTTTAGTAGATGAGTACAATTACTGTGCTGCCATCAACTTCAATTTTTTATTGGCTGTCGACTTCACCATATTTTTTTTTATGTTATTAATATGTGTTTTTATGTTATTAATAAGTGCAATAACTAGCGATAGGAAAAATTTACCGAATACCATAGAAAATTACATCAAAATAAAAATTTGGTTTGGACTTCTTTCAAGGCCATTAAACCTATTTACGTACGAACGTGTTAGTGCCACTCGTTGAGGGAAACGCTGCTACGTTTTTGGGAGCTGGACAAATATTTCGTAGAATACTTATTATATATTTTAAACTCGGTTTTAAATAAACTTCTCATTCGTGACCAGGAGTCGGTAGAAGCTGCTAAACTTAATTACTATTATTATTATTATTTATTTATTTTCGTTATTCGATTACACGTCTAAATGATATTTGGTGTTTTCGACTAAAAATAGCAAAAAGTGATAAAAAAAGAAATAAATAAGTGCGATGATTTACACTTTGGAGAAAACGGAAGCAACTTTGCACGGATTTATACGTTTACTAAAGTCACTTATCTCTATGAGATAAGTGTCATGGGAAAAAACCTCTTCTGTGCAATAAGAAAATACCTTTACCCTGCGCTTAAACTAATGTCAATCATTAGGGAGCTCCGTAGCCCCAAGGTTACAAAGTCCGCATTGATAAGCGGGTGGTCGTGGATTCGAATCTTAGTAATATCAGATCATTTGGTTGTCCAAGGATTTTAACATGGGTTTATTCTCAGACTATCCATACCCTTCCTTCATGCTGAATTCTATAGTATCCCTGCTGATTTTCATCCTAACAAAAATAATTCCCTCTTATATTAAAACTGGTCTGAGTAACGTATAATAGTTCTCTTCAAAGAATTTCGATTATGGCACAATCTTGGCTTTGATGAAGGAGGTTTTCGATAAGACTCCTTCCTCTTGACAAAAAAAAGTTCTACTTATAACAAAACTGACCAGAGGTAAAGCACTAAGTGCCTCTTCAGGAAATTGTAATTGTGACGCGGTGTTGGTAGGAGGAACGAGGTTTCGATAAGACTCCTTCCTCTTGACAAAACAAGTCCTTTTTATAATAAAACTGATCATAGGAATATTTATCCTCTCCAGGGAATTGTAATTGGCGATATTGGCACGGGGATCGAGGTTTCGATAAGACTCCTTCAACTTGACATAATAAGTCCCTCTTAGAATAAACCTGGCCAGAGAGGAACGTTAGGTGAAGTCTCACTTCAGGGATTTATAATTCGGCGATATTGGTAGGATAGAAAGAGGCTCGGTATTGTAGAGCAATAAGCTTGAAATGGAAGGGTAAAATCTCACACACAAGCACGAATATAATTGAAAAGCGTATCATTTACTTAAACAGTGATACTGGTCAATAGTATGAAGTGCGGAATACAGGAAACACCTGGGCAATATCACAATAGATCAAATGTCTCTGGTCGCAATAATGAGTCCGCACAGAGAAAAGAAAAGTCAATCATTAGTATTTCTTAGTCTTTATTAGACACGTTTTTAACCCATTATGGACCAGGTGTTCGCTTTTCCGAACAGAACTTCAGATTTTTGTTACGAATAACTGAGATGAGATAAACATATACCGTTTTCTGTATATGATAGCTGGGAGTGTTGAATACAAAAAAAAATATGGGCGCTCTTCCGTTCATCCTCTAGAGGGGAAGCGTTTCGCGCAGGTGAAAATGAGAGAATGTAAAACTTAACAAAAAGGTGCAGTCTTATAAGGGAGTGCTTCAGGTCGAACTAGTTACATTTTTCCGGCCGAAAGTGAGACGGACGGATGGTCTCATCGGAGCTGGCTTTTCGCATTTGCTTTTGCCTTTTTCACAACCACATGAAGGTTCCCGATTTTTTACACAAAAATCGTGCATAAAAACCGCGCTATTTGGAAAACCGACGTTAAAATAATGTCGTTAAAAAATTGTGTAAAAAACGTGTAAAAATGTAACTGTGTAAAAAATACTCTACTATAGTCTGTTACCGTTACTGTTACTCACTGTAACTGTTTTACGCGAGGATGAGAAATCATGCAAAAAATTGTGTAAAAACCGCTTTTTACAATAAACGATGTAAAAAAACCGCATTATATGGAAAATCGGTGTAAAAAAAAGACCTTACTGTACTACTTTGAAGTGTTGTAGTATTCTAATACAGTAGATTCCCAGCGTTTATTTAATGAACAGTTTCTTGATGCGAGCAAGCAATAGTAGATTCTGTGACTCATTAATAAATCGAGAGTGCTCAAAAATGCTTTTGTAAAGAGTGTGCGTAGTTCTACGTGGACTATGCGGTCGTGTCTTGGGTACAACATTTTATTATTATTTTTTTTTTAAGTAGGACTACGTCTCACTGGGTACATTCTACGGAAAATAAAACCAACACTGACACCAATCATCTGCGTGATACTCTCTAACAACATTTTTGACAAAATCACCCCGTCGTCCCAACAGGTCAACTAATGGTTGCTTCCATGGGTCTAAACTATTTTGATGTCTGAAAAGTTTGCTTCAACCCGCATATCTTTTTTTTTTAAATTACCCAATTTGTGATAAGGGAAATTTTTTTACACAAACACACACACACACACAGCGCGCACACACGCACTTACACACACAGCACGTAATGGAAGGTATTGTCAAAACGACGCGATCTTTTTTACACGATTTGTTCAAAATATCGCAATCTTTTTTCACGCGATTTGTTCGACATTCCGCGATTTTTTCACACGATTTTTTTGTGCGAACGCATCAATCGCGTCAAAACAGAATCCAGTGTATTTCTTTTTTTGTCCCTTTTCTACGCTTGTATGGAGCGTGGAGCGGCTCTGCGACATTGTTTGTTTGTCTTTTTTTGCTATGTACCGTTTTCTTGTATGCTGATTTTAGTTTACCTTTTTGCATGTCGTGAATAGTGTGATAATCATCTCGCCAGTGTAAGCACGGATAATTTATGCAAGTCAGGTGATCGTCATCTGATTTCAAGGCTGGCGAAACTCAAAATAGATACGATACTTATAATTCTCAATTGCTTGTAAATTTCAACAATACCTACAATAGCCACGTTTGCCATCAATAACGAAAAAATGTTAAATTTTGATTTGTGCCAGTTTTGAAATCAACTGACGATATATTTTGTATTATTTTTGAAATTGATCGTCATGAAATTATCGCAATGAGATTTCATGAATTAAACTGGAAACAAATGCTTTGTTTAACAGAAGATCCATATATGACGTCGAATTCGTGTTTGCTACACTGCAGAACTACACTTTTGCACTGTAGCTAACTTCATTTGTTTTGTGACAATCTGTCTATGAAAACCTTTCGAGCGAATCTTTCTACGGAAAACCGCGAGAAGCACTAAGTTTTTCTAGTAGAAGTGCAAAATATGACAATCAAACTCCACTCCCGTTCGGGGATTCCCACCAGGACTTGTGATGTTTACCGTATCCATGAAACGATACCTCATTTTTGAGACTAATTTTCTCCTCGCGAATCGGCTGCCTTTTTTATTCTCTAGTCTTTCATCGGCCTTTCTCTACTGTAATACCTAATTGTTGTTACTCAATTCTCTGAATGTGACTTTCACACTCGGCCTACTCGGGTACTCAGACTCTAACTAAATCGCGCACGCGGGCTCTCCGGTGCTACATGTCTTACCGTTCAGTTGTTTATTGTTTGCAAAGTTTTATTTTGCCTGGCAAAAATGTGCAGGTCTTCGCGGTTTTTCACCCTAGTTAAAGAAGACTGTGTACTAGTTTGCATTATATCTGTTTGCATTTTATCAACCGGTAGAAGACCGGCGGGTTTTCCGGGTTCTAACAACGTCAAACAAGTGACGGAACTCTATTGGCAACTAGAACAGGTCAGTTGCAATCGTAGCTCTAAATCCGACACATTTTTCGTTGTAGCATTCCAATAATTCCACACC
Organism: Wyeomyia smithii; assembly: GCF_029784165.1. Classification (NCBI taxonomy): domain Eukaryota; kingdom Metazoa; phylum Arthropoda; class Insecta; order Diptera; family Culicidae; genus Wyeomyia; species Wyeomyia smithii. Next base: position 14,828,859 of record NC_073696.1, read on the forward strand.
GCAGCGAGAGAGAAATAACCTAAAACTAACAAACCGCATTACCATCCAGGCAACAATACGTTCCCCGTTTTACCAAACATGTAGCAGGATCTATCCGCGCCAAAACGAAACGGTACAAGATATTCGCTAACCGATAGGTGCTTTGTCGATTTCGCTTCCCAGATTAAGATTATTATTTATGTTTGTTTCCTCTCGGATTGGCGAGCAGCAGCAGCAGCAGCAGCGGGGACCCAGTGCCCTCCGCGTTAGTCAACGACAGCCAACAACGGGGGAAGCAAGAAACTGCGAAAATGGCGCACAAAACACCATTCCGGCGTATCCCTTCGTCTTTACGAATTGTCAGGCTACAAAATCCGCTCCCTCCCTCCCATGCCATTGTCGGTCCTCCAGGCGGACAAGATTGCTCCAGACGAACCGGCGATAGCTAACAGCCTAACAGAGGTAAACCCATTCAATGTTGACTCTAGGGTTAGCGCGGGTCCCAGTCCAGCGTCGGTGGAAGAGGAAGAAATTTGTTTCAATTCATAATTGTCATTTCAATGGTGGTTCACTAGAGAGGTGCGCTCGCCGCGATCGGAAACTTTTGCGTGTAATCATCATGTTGCATATATAGAGAGGTTTAGGTGGAACATATTCGGTGGCGGCAGCGCTTTTGTAGGCTTGTACGGGAAGCATAATGCAAATTGGGCTTCCCGTTTCTGTGCTGGCGTATGGCGTAAGCATAGCAGTTGTTGGGTGGCTTAACGTAGTTTGAATGGAAACAGTCGGAGACATGTTGTCACACATGGTGGAAATGTTCATTGATCGGTTGAAGATTAAACAGCGAACTGTCGCTGCACACAGAATAAATCTTCTCTGGGTGTAGTTGGAATTATCTTCGCTGTCAACTCTAAAGCTTGCTCCAACCGCCAACTGCCGCCATTCGCTAGACAAGTTACACCCCAACAAACGTTCATCAACCTTATCTCTATCGCATTGTGATGCACGAGAGCGGTCTAGTGCAAAAGTGAGAAAAAATAAAGGAAAAAAAAGATGCAACGAAACATTTATCTCCACGTGGGTTTTGCCTGTTGGCGCGACCACCCTACACTGGGGTAGGGTGACCTACTAATGTAACTTAATTTAACATTTTGCTTAGCTAGAATATGAGGGGAAATTGAGCAACACCCTACATCTGCAGTCGGTCTAAGGGTGCCCGATACGTAGCGGTTCTCGCGCATAGTTATAATTTCTGATGCCGAGATTCGCCAGCTGATAAGTGTCCGTTTTGCACGCGAGATACATACATTTGACAAAAAGTTGTGGCCGTTTGACGGTACACTTCCCAGCAACGTCTGTGTGATATGGGGGTTAGAGATCTCAGTCCTCCGGCGGGTACAACAGTACAACCACGCCGCGTGGTGGCTACAGCAATGATGATGATGACGATGATGAGAATCATGGGCTAAAATAAACCTCCAAAAATTGACCGGAAAAAATATGCGACCGCCAGGCTTTAGGATGTGTTTTATGGTTCCAGCGGGTCTTATCGGTGGTCCTGGCTTGCTCGGTGGTGAGATAAAAACAATACGACACATTAAAGTATTGTGCTTTATAATGGGTCCGTTGGTCGCCCACCCTCGCCGTTGCTCATCGGAGCCGAAACCGGTAGGAAGCTCGGCACAGTAGTCACATCGCACAGACTGGGGATGATTTAAATTACACTGGATGGTTGCATTAGTGTGAAATTGTCTAAAGGTGGATTTTTTTACATTTCACTGAAATTTTGAACTTTCAAACCTAAATAAGTTCTAACGAATAAAAGGACTTGTCAATAATAATGTTCAACCCTATACACGAACCTAGCCAGAACAAATGATGCACCCACGGACGGCTATAAAAGATCATCACTTTGTTTCGAGTACGGTATGCAACATATATGCGTAATATGAGTATGTATGTTGTGGGTTCTGGTCACACGCACAAAAAAGTAGAAACGCTTTTGCGTTTGGTTTTTTGTTGGTCAACAATAAAATTTATCACATTTTTTTGCACTTTCCCTCCAAGTTCTGAGCGAGGGAGATGGAGGGGAGTGTCAGACAGGCTATAGTGATTGCACGGGGAAATCAAATAATTTATAAAAATATTATCACAGCTTTGGTTGTTGTTGGAATTGTTGCCTTTTTCGGGCTATTTAACTTATTTTTTTGCTGCACGCGCTCTATCTACTCACGAATATGCGAGCTTCAGGATACCCATAGTAGATAGATCCACTAACGAGGATGTGAGCTGTGGATACAGAGAGAAAAAAAAAACGTTTTACTTATAGAGCAACTGTAGAATGATGATGATGGTTCCATCTTATAGATCTGTAGCAAAGGTTTACACGGCGTTAAATAATATTTAATTTCATTTTTTCATGACAGCGACTGCTTTCTAAATATTCTATAAACACTAAAAAGTGCTTGGATAGCAAATAAGTGAGTAAACATCTGGCAAACCTTCTAATAACAAAATATTGCTTCGTTGTATTTCAAATTTGCGAATCTGAGGATCCACCAATCAGTTTCAATTTCCAGTTCTAGACTTTGGAATTTTCAAAGCTCAAATTTTAAAGTTTTTGAATTTTCTGTAATTGTTGCGAATCGTCAACCAGTACGGACGTGTTTTAACTAGCTCTCGACCACGCGCGAATTTAAATTTTTGTTTTTTGTTTACATTCTTTTTTCGCTTGTAGGTGCTTTTGTGCCAGTAAGCCAACTCAAGCTCCGCGCGAGTAAGTTTGTGCGTAATTTACATTTTTTTTTTGTAAACATGACATCGTTAGTTAGTGGAAATTGTGTGGTGTTCGGTTTTGGGTCTTCGGACAACCGGAACTTATGGAAGTGTGAGGGGTGTTCCCTACGATTCCATGCCGCGTGCGCAGGTGTTCAACGAAACAAGGAAGACCAGATTAGGGCCTACATGATGCCAGCCTGCAATGATTGCCAGGAGCGAATCGCGATGGAATTAAATTTTCGTCACCTGGTACACCAGCAGACTCTTCTTGCTTACTTAGTGAAAAAGCATAGCGAAGCAATACACAAATCGACGTCAACATTGCAAAAAATTGGAATCGTTCAAGAGGCACTCGAACGGCAAGAAAGTCTATTCGATGAACTAAAACAGGAGCTTTTGTTTGTTAAAAAAGTGAACTCTCCTACAAAAGTAGTGAGACAAATCAATAACCACATGACGACACTTTTCGACGATGCTATAACTTCCGCTAAAGTTAACATGACTGAGTCGCTTGGGATACTTAGCAACTCGATTACAAATAAGCTGACCAGTCATATTGATGAAATAACTAATAAAGTCGACGAACAGCTTGAAGCTGTTAATAAAAAAATTTGATCGATGTGGCCACTCCTAAGACTCAATGTAGTGTACCTGAAATCTTGGAAGAATTTCGAATAATTGGCAGCAAAATTTCTGAGTACACGCCGAGAATGATGCCCATCGAAAACAGCATTGGCTATCCAAGTGTGGCAGATGCAATAACTATGGCCGGCCAGCCTTCAAATGATCTTCCAAACAGTGGATGGCGTTTCCTTGGCTCGAGAAAAGTTTGGAAACAGGACTGGACAGCGTACGATACAAAATTACACCGTATTTTGCAGCAGCAAAAACAAGCTGACAAAGCAAGAAAATGGAGGGCCAGAAGACGAGATCATTATAGGCGAAATAATTACAACAGAAACAACAACCCTATGCATAACCATATCATTCACAACAACAACGGTAATAACAACAATTCTGTCAATAACAATAGAAATAACTACAACAGCAATTACTACAATAATAATAACAATTCCAACAACAACAACCGCAACAATAAGAACTACTTCAACAATAACAACAACAATCAGAACCAGAATCGCAACCTCAACTTCAACCGAAATCTCAATAACAACCATCAAAGTACCAATCAAAACAACTACAACTTCAACACCAATAGTAACCGTAGATATACCAACCCCAACCGTCACGTCAACAACAGTTTTTGGAATAATAACAATAGCCCCAACTATAACATGGTCAACAGACAACAGAATAACGTCACCAACTCCTACAATGATCAACAACACACCAACTCTAATCGTTTCCATGCAAATCAACTGTTACCACCTGACAGAGTGCTTCTTGCAGCAGCGAAAGACCGATTCTCCAGACCTCAAGCTAACTTCATTCCTGCGATTCAATTTAAAAGAGGCGAAACTCTAAACCCATACCCGGCGAACGACGCGTTTCCACTTTCTCAACCCCAGATGATCAGCGATCCTGCACACCTTCCTACTTCACAATGCATTGCGTGCTCATCTAGGCACTCGTGTCTTCAACGCAATTGACTTACTCATCAGAGGACCGTTGCTGGTGATAATTTTGTTCAACCTAGAGATGTAGGAAATGACGCGACCTGCTCTGCTCTGGTAAACACTTCTGTTAATAATGACTCTCATTCTTTAGCTTCTATACTCGAACACCCCACCACTACCGAGATCTCTGTATATTGCCAAAATTTTAACCGCATGCGAGGCGCTCACAAAATTAACGAAATTCAAAAAAATGTACTATCCTGTTCATTTTCTGTTATTTTAGCAACCGAAACCGGCTGGGATGAGGGTGTTCGCAGCGAAGAAGTCTTCGGTTGCCGATATAATGTCTATAGAAATGACCGTAACTATCAATTATCTGAATTGAAATCCGGTGGTGGTGTTTTGATTGCGGTGTCAGTAGACTTTAATCCAGCGCTTATCGACACCATTCAGTTTAAAGAGTTCGAACATGTTTGGGTGAAAGCAGAACTAGCAGGAGAGACACACGTATTTGTCTCTGTCTATTTCCCTCCAAATAATGCGCGTAAAGAAATCTTTGAAAAGTTTTTTCATGTTGTTGAAAATATTGCATCTAAGCTGTTACCTGAAGTAAAACTCCACATATACGGTGATTTCAACCAACGCAACATTGATTTTATTCCGGACATCGATAACCATAGCATTTTACTTCCAATTATTGGCGAAAATGAAACGCTGCAACTTCTTTTTGATAAAACCTCTAGTCTTGGTCTTAATCAAATGAATCATGTGAAAAATAGACAAAATTGTTATCTAGATCTGTTAATGTCCAACATTAGTGAAGACTTTTGTGTGATGAATTCATTACAACCATTATGGAAACACGAAGTTTGTCATACAGCAATAGAGTTTTCTTTATTTATGCATGTGAATAAAAGACCTGACGAATATGAATTCGAAGATGTTTTTGACTTTCAGTTAGCAAACTATGATGAATTAAAACATGAACTAAATAGTATCAACTGGCAAGATGTATTGTTTTAAGACGGAAACGTCGATTCGGCTATAGAAAATTTTTATAAGATATTAACTGATTTATTTATTAGCGAAATACCATTGAAAAGAAGAAGACGTCATGGCAATTCCAAATACCCAGTCTGGTACAATAGACAAATTAAAAACTTGAAAAACAAAAAACAAAAAGCACATAAAAAATACAAAACTCATGAAAATCGTGATTCTTTAACAACTTATCTTAACATTTGCGGCGAATTAAACGATGCCATTAGTAACGCGTTTGAAGAGTTCACACTAAAGACTGAGCTTGAATTCAAATCCTGTCCTAAAAATTTTTTCAAATATGTTAAATCAAAGTTAAAATCTGAAAATTTTCCTTCAAAAATGCAACTGCATGACAAAGTTGAAGAGAACCCGGCATACATCTTTAATCTATTTACTGTTTTTTTTTTTCAACAAAATTATACAACTTTCTCAGAATCTGATCGTAACTATAAATTCTTCACCAACTTTCCTGAGTTTCCCAACTATTTCAATATTGAACATGTCAGCGCACGCGAAATTGAAGATACTTTAAAAGCTCTGGATGCGTCTGAAGGTCCGGGACCAGAGGGAATTCCGCCAGCATTCATGAAACATTAAGCTAAAGAGCTAACTCCCCCACTGTTCTTGATTTTCAATATATCGCTGGAATCCGGTTGCTTCCCGAAATTCTGGAAAAACTCATATCTAGTGCCTGTGTTCAAATCTGGTAAAAAATCCGACATTAGCAACTATCGAGGCACAGCCATTCTTTCCTGTATACCTAAGCTTTTTGAAGCAATAATAAACAAAAAGTTATTCCACCAAGTAAAAAATAAAATTACCCCAACGCAACACGGTTTTTTCAAAAAGCGCTCAACATCAACTAACTTACTCGAGTTTATTAACTTCTCTTTGAACGCAATGGGTAAAGGTAACTATGTTGAAACCTTATATACTGACTTCAGTAAAGCTTTCGATCGCATTGATATACCCCTGCTTCTCTTCAAGTTACGAAAAATTGGAATTCATCCACAATTACTCAAATGGATTGAATCATATTTGACAGATCATCAACAAACAGTCAAATTTAAAGGTAGACTGTCGAAACCTATTCAGGTAACCTCAAGAGTTCCTCAAGGCTCTCACTCGGGCCCTCTACTATTTATATTATTTGTAAACGACATTTCCTTTATTCTAAAACATGTTAAAACTCTTATTTATGCCCACGATATAAAACTTTTCATTGAAATTAAAAACGCTGATGATGTAAACATTTTTCGTAACGAGATAAAATATTTTTACATTTGGTGTAGTTCGATGGCTTTTGGCAGAAAAAGAACATGCCAAGCAATATTATTTCCTTAGGAGATCAGGTAGTAGAGAAATGTGAACGAGTTAGGGACTTAGGAGTCATACTCGACTCAAAATTAATATTCACTGATCACTACAATACAATTATTAATAAGGCTAGTAACATGCTCAGTTTTATAAAACGTTTCTGCTATAATTTCCAAGATCCATACACAATAAAAACACTTTATAATTCCTATGTCAGGTCAATTTTAGAATACTGTAGCATTGTATGGTCTCCGTTTTCTGCAACACATGTTAACAGAATAGAATCAGTGCAAAAACAATTCCTGTTATATGCAATTCGTAATCTACGATGGACGTCATTTCCCCTACCATTATATGACGAACGCTGCAGACTTATTGTCATCCAACCATTAAAAGCCCGTCGTGAATTCGCAATGATGTCATTTGTTAACGATATCGTATCTCAACGTGTCGATTCACCCGAAATATTATCAAAACTCAATTTTTATGTACCTTCTAGAAATTTACGAACTCGGACTTTGTTTTCTTTAAATCATCAACGAAACAATTATGCTAGATACGGGCCTAATAATCAAATGATGTTAGTGTATAACCAACACTGTGAAGCAATTGACTTTTCCATGTCGAGAACTAAATTAAAACAACATTTCAATTCAATTCAACGCGCAATTTAAATCGATAGAAAACTTTTATTGTAATAATCCGTGAAGTAGAGAAATTATTATTCAATTATGTATAAACTCTTTTTTTTTTGCTTCCACTAGTATAAATAGCATATGGCATGTAAGTTAGTTTTTAACATATGTAGTCTACTTTTGTTTGACGAAATAAATAAATAAATAAAAAAAAAATATTGAATTTTATCAAAGTCCTAAAATCCTCATTTTAGGAATTTATTATTTCTGGTTCCTGAAATTTACAAGTATTTTAAAGAATTTGGATTATAAAAGTTACGGTTTCAATAATGGAAAATGATTTTAGATTTCTGGAATTTTGGGATATAAGAATGAAAGGATGTCAAAATTGTAAACCTCTTTTAGAGGGTTCTCAAATTTTAGAATTTCAAAAATTCAAGATAACTCAGGATTGAAGAATTTCAACATTTTATGATTCCAGAATTTAAAGATTTAAAAAGGTCTAGAGGTTTTTTTTAATTTAATGGATTTAGAATTTCAAGAACCACAGAATTTTATGGCTTCAAAATGAAGTCTTATCCGGGCCTAAATATTTTTGAATTGCGGATCTTTAAAATTAATGCTAATTTCATTTTAAAATTTGAGTTAAGAATTTAAAAATTTTAGGTTCTGGAATTTTAGGATTAGGGAATTTAAGGTACTTTATAAATTTTAGAATTTTACGATTCAAGGATTTTTTGGTTTCAGTGTCTACGAATTTAAGAATGATCGGATTCAGATTTTTTTTATAGTTCTATTAATTTAGGATAGATTCTAAGTTTGAATTTCAATATCTCATTATGTTAGAGTTCAGAGATTTAAGAATATGTATTCGCATTTTAAAATTTATAGATTTTAAACTCTTGGGGTTTTAAAATTTTTTAAAAATTCAAAATTTAAAGAATCCATGAATTGCAGGATTTTAAGATTGCATGATTCCAGAGTTTTCTGGATTTTGAAATCCTTTTGAAACTTTTGAAGTCTTTTGAAACTTTGCATTTTATATTCTTGGATGAATTTTTAAATGCATAGGTTGTATAACAGGATTTGAAATATGAAAAAATGTGATTTCTAGGATTCGAAGATTTTATGAAATCAAGTTCATATGATTTTAGGGCACTTAGGAAAAATTAGTTTTTTTTTTATTTGAAGATTTTCCGATCTCAAAGTTTTTTTCAGCCGCTGTATGTTCGACTCTCGGCTCCGAAAAGTCTGCTAGTGCCAATTGGATTGCAGCACAATTGTTTTGTACATTTGGCAGTTGGTCACAAGCTCTGCGTATAATAAACAGACGGTCAAGTAATGAAGCTCCAAGGCTTTGTTTGCTTTGATCTCAAAGTTCAAGGTTTTAAGGAATTTCTGATTGGAAGATTTAATAATATCAGAATTTAGAGTTTCGTTGGTTTATTAATGGTTTCAGCTTGTTAAGGTTCTAGGATTTCCGATTACTAGAACTTTAGGATTTATGAATTCAAGAATAATTGGGAATTGGATTGTTTAGCTATATCAGTTTTTTATATCATCTGAAAGAGCTGCATTTTTTAAGCAGAACGTGATTTTCTAAAATTTTTTATCGTTGTCCTTGAATTTTTAAATCACGAATTCAAACTGCTCGAAATCGCTACAATGACTGTTCGCCCATGTACGCGATTTCGAGCGATTTTTATTTATCATTTAAAAATAATTTTACTCAGAAAATTACACTCTTTTAGCTGATTTTAAAAAAAATCAGAAACTTATGAATAGCTTAACAACCCAATTGGGATTTTCGAGAATTCAGGATTCTGAGGTTTAGCATTCAATAATTATTGCTACTAAAATTATTCCTGAAGAATATTTTTTTATTGAACCTGTGCTAAATCATTTTCTTTCAAACAATTTGTTATTTTTCAATTAATTTATTCGAAAAATTCAACTTTTTCATTTCCCTTGAATTCATCACCTTTGAGATTTTCTACTTAAGTGAAGTGCTTGTTGTGAGAGAGGCTCCATTCATATCCTGTTGAATGAAATCCCACTGGAAATAGTCTAGTACAGTGGATTGCCTAGTGACCAAACTTTCTTTATTAAAACCTCTTGAACTTTTTTTTATGCCGCTCCTGTATTTTCTTAGCGTTTTCTTAAGATTGTTTGATTTTGAGAATTTTATAACTTCGGTTTCTGATATTTCAAAATATTAGTCAGTTTAGAAACTCGAATTATAGATTAAAAAATTTTGAACATTCGGGTTCCTGGATTTTGAGGATTTCAGAGTAATAAGTTTACAGGATTCTAGAGGTTGAAGATTCTGAGCTCTAAGGATTTTATGGTTTTAGAGTTTCAGAAACCAAGGATTATAGGATTCTGAAAATTTGAGAAAAAAGATTCAAGGAATTTTTTACTGCGAGTTTCAAAAAAATTAAAACTTTGAATTTAGGGATTCTAGGATTTCAATATTTCGGGTTTCTAAAATTTCAAAATTTAAGCGATTTTGAGGAGTCGAATTTTGAAATTTGAGAAAATTTTGAGTAAAATTTTAGGATTTGAGGTTTCAGATCTCTGGAACTTGGAAGCGTCAGCGGGCAATAAAATTTGAGTATTTTTTGGCTTTAGGCTTCTGTAATTCACCGTTTTTTTTTTGGTGTCAAAGCTTCAAACTTCGAGGATCCGATTGAGGTATGATTTATAAATCTTTTCAATTCTAAGATTTAGTAATTTCATTTTAACAATTTAGATTTTCGAATAACTTTGGGAACTGAATTTCTGTTTTTTTGGGATTCCAAAATTTCAATTATTTTGAAAACTGGAGTTTTAAATCTAAAGTACATATTAAAAATAAAAGTTAGGCACTTTTGAATTTTAGTTCAGACATCTGAAGATTTTAAAGATTTAGGATTCTGTGGTTCATGAATTTTTTGGGTTCAGAGTCTGGAATTCTAAAGGCTTTTGAGCTTTAAAAATATTATATTCCTACGATTGACACTATGACACTGGAGGGATCAAAATCGTGCGTGCGGATAGCTGGCGAGACATCAGCCGCGTTCGTAACGTCACATGCTTCTTGGCTTTGCGGACGACATCGATATCATCGGTATCAACCGTAGGGCCGTGGAGAAGGCCTTCGTACCTTTTAAGAGAGAAGCAGCGAGATTGGGACTAGTCATTAACTCTGCCAAAACGAAGTACATGGTAGCTGGCAGAGAGCGTGGGAGTCCCCATGGTGTTGGTGCTGAGGTGGAGATAGATGGGGAACGATTTGAAGTGGTTGACGAATTCGTTTATTTTGGTACGCTTGTGACATGTGACATCGATATGAGCCGTGAAGTGAAACGACGAGTTGCAGCTGCGAACAGGGCTTTCTACGGACTGCGTAACCAGCTTAGGTCCCGTAGTTTGCAAACTCGCACAAAACTAGCGCTGTATAGGACGCTGATTCTCCCAGTGGCCCTTTACGGACATGAAGCATGGACGCTGAAGGAAGCTGATCGACGAGTGCTCGGAGTTTTCAAACGTAAAGTTCTGCGATCGATACTTGGCGGTAAACTAGAAGATGGAGTGTGGCGCAGACGCATGAACCACGAATTGTACCAGGTATGCAAACATGCTGATATAGTGAAGGTAATACAGCGGGGCAGGCTTCAGTGGGCTGGACATGTAGCCAGGATGCCGGACGAGAGAGCCGCCAAAACTATCTTCAGTAGAGAACCAGGACGAGGCTGTCGACTCCGTGGTAGGCCTTGCACGCGGTGGATGTGCGCGGTGGAAGAAGATGCACGATCTGCTGGTGTACGAGGAGACTGGAGAGCGGCTGCCCAAGACAGAAGAAGCTGGACATCTCTAATTCGTTCGGCCCTAGACCGGTTAACGGTCCGTTAGCCAACAAAGTAAGTAAAGTAAGATTCCTACGATTTTATGCCTCCCAGCTGGTCTTGAGGTACTATGCTGGCCTAACAAGCCAGTCGTTGTTCGCAGGTTCGAGTCTCGGCTCAGAGGAGACTGTTAGTAACAATAGTATCGTAGCGCTAGCCCCGCAATTGTCCTGTACACTTTACAGTTGGCTGCGAAGTCTGTGTATAATGAAACAGAAGATCGAGTTCCGAATTGGAATGTAGCACCAAGACTTTGCTTTGCTATTCCTACGATTTTAGGATGGATTTTATTATTTTTTGAGCTAATAAATTGAAGAAATATTTATTTCAAGTTTCAAATATTTCAAGCTTTCATAATTTATATTCAAAAAATTCGAGATTTCAGGGATTTCAAAATGTTATGGTTTTGATAATTCATGATTTAGGATTTTGAATTTCAATTGAGGTTTTAATAATTATGGTAAATATTACCTTCTCGATAAATTTCGAGAATACAACTTGCAGACGCACCATCTGTTCATAGACTTCAGGGCAGTGTACGATTCAGTCAAGAGAAATTCCCAACAAAGCTGATTAGGCTGATTCGTGCCACCCTTGAAGGTTCTACATCAAGCGTCAGGATAGCCGGTGAGATATCGGACTCGTTCGTGACGTTAGATGGTTTGAAGCAGGGCGACGGGCTGTCGAACTTATTGTTCAACATCGCATTGAAAGGTGCTATACGGAGGGCTGGTGTGCAGAGAAGCGGCACCATCATTACGAAGTCGCACATGCTTCTCGGTTTTGCGGACGATATCGACATCATTGGTATCAACCGTAGAGCTGTGGAAGAGGCCTTCGGACCTCTCAGGAGGGAATCTGCGAGATTAGGGCTCGTCATAAACTCTGCCAAAACGAAATACATGGTGGCTGGCAGAGTGCGTGGTAGTCCGTCGGATGTTGGTGCTGCGGTGGTGCTAGATGGGGAAACATTTGAAGTAGTCGACGAATTTATTTACCTGGGAACATTAGTGACATGTGACAACGAGGTTAGCCGTGAGATAAAGAGGCGGATAGCAGCCGCAAACAGGGCCTTTCACGGACTACGTAACCAGCTAAGGTCCCGCAGTCTGCAAATCCGTACTAAACTTGCACTCTATCAAACACTGATTCTTCCGGTGGCTCTCTACGGCCATGAATCATGGACGCTGAAAGAGGCTGATCGGCGAGCTCTTGGTGTTTTTGAGCGTAGGATTTTGCGTTCAATCCTTGGCGGCAAACTAGAAAATGGTGTTTGGCGCAGACGCATGAACCATGAAGTGTACCAGGCATACAAATCGGCGGATATAGTCAAGCGGATAAAAAACGGCAGGCATGTAGCGAGAATGCCGGATGAGCTTCAAGCGAAGGCTATATTTAGCAGGAATCCCGATAGAGGTCGTCGACTTCGAGGTAGACCCCGCGCTCGTTGGATGTGTGCTGTCGACGAGGATGCACGCGAAATAGGTGTTAGGGGCGATTGGAGGATAGCAGCCCAAGACCGAGGAACATGGCGACGTATTCTGGATTCGGCACTGGATCGATAATCGGTCTGTCGCCTTAAAAGTAAGTAATTACCATTATTATAAAAAGTATTATCCAATTTAAGAACTTCGATTTAAAATTCAAAGATTGTAAGAAAAATTTCGGGTTCCTGGAATTGTGTTCCTTGGGATTTGAGAATAGTAGAGTTTCGAAATTCTAGACTCCGACTTCTGAGGATATCATGGTTTCGAAGCTCCAGAAACCACGACCTAAGGTTATTGGAGGGAAAAAAATCAAAAGAGTAAAAAAGCTGAAAAGAATTTTATATTTTATATGAAATTTTAGGATTTGAGATGTCATATTCCTGGAATTTTGGGATTTAAGGGTTAAAGCGTTTAAAGGAAATAAAATTTCAGTAATTTCAGGTTCAGGGATACTTCAATTTACCGATTGACAAGGATTACAGAATATTTTTTCAGAATTTTACGAACATAGAATGGACTAGATTTAGGGAACTATCAGAATTCCAAGTTTTTAAAAATTTGATAATGTTCACTGAGCTGTTGATAGAATCCCTTAACACTTTAAATAACATTTTCACTTTTCTTTACTTTTTACCTCTTCCATTAGATGGACTAACTAAGCGCTCCATGTCGGAGTTGAAATACGTATCTGCGTATGCGAAAAATGCTATAATTAAAAAATGAAGAAGATTAAGAGCTTCTAGTTTTGTAATTTTAAAAGTTCACGATTTTACTTCTGTTTTTAGGATTTTATAATTAGAACTTAAGAAACTTTTGATGTGTCAAAAACTTGGGATTTTAGGTTTTTGCAAAGATATTGGGTTCCATGATTTAATAATCTCGAGTTTTGAAATTTTAAGATTGTACAATAGAATTTAGAAAATCCAATTTTTAGGTTTCTAGGACTTGAGGATTTTATGATTTCAGTTTCACAGTATTTCGGGGCCTGAAAATATTGTAAATGTGTTATTTTAAAATTTATTGATTTCCGGGTTTCGAGATTGATGTATTTTAAAATTTCATTAATTCAAAACTGTGGGATTTCAAGAATTAATTCCAGTATTATATGATTTTGAGATTTCAGATTACTAGAGTTTTAGGAATTAACGTTTTAAGGATAGTACAAATTCAAGAATTATAAAGAAACAGAATTCAATAAATTTTATATATTTTTTGAACAACGGGATAACAACTAAGCTCAGATTCGGCTTGGGCTGAATCCCAAGAACTTGGCTGCTCTATATCAGATAAGTTGAAGGTTGAATGAGCAAAATTTGTAAATTTGTAAATTTTTTGTATGATTGTAGAATTTTGCGATCAATACGTTTCAATAGTATTATTATATTTTGTTGTTGTTTTACCTCTATTTCACGTAACTATAAAATCTTTGATTGCTAATTTGCTTACACCTTTGAACAAATGATGCTAACTGCAATATACATAGACGAAAAAATGCTGCTAATTTGTTGTTAAATATTAGATCTGATTCCATTCAAGTAACATTCCGTACGCAATTTGTTCAACTCACGACACGCCAATTTTGCAGTCAGCATTCCAGTCTCGGTCGTCGGTCAAGCTGTCGTACACGATAGCCCAAACAGTTCGTTCAACCGAAGCTGAAACTGTAAAGCTGAATCAGCGTCGTACAAAGTCTGATAGGTTCAACGAATCAACTTAGTCAAAGCTTTTTATAAATTGGATATAGAATATCGTTCGTGAACGTTGTGTTATGATTTGAAGAAAATGTTACCAACCAACCAATTATTTCATTGGAATTCATTAACTTGTTCAGCCAATTGTCAGCTATCGATCATCAGTTGAATCGTTGGTTTTCCCCTTAAATCTACCACCGCCGATTTTTTATGCATACTTCACCCTTCCGGGAGTTTGCTTCCAACCCAGCGACTAGTGGGCGTTTTCGCAAGCTCTCCAGAAAATGTGAAAACACGAAAAAAAAACTCGCAGACGGAGGAAAAACGTAAGCGAGAAAAAAAACCTTCCGATAAATACGTTCTGATAAGCAACGGTTGGTGTTTGACTCACTCTCTTTTTCCGTTCTGATCGCTAGTCAGGATTGTGGGCACTATGCTTCTATCCCCCCATATGCTCATATGTACCGCGGCGTGCATCGACCAGCCCCAGCGGCAGCAGCAGCGGCTGGCTCGCGGGTGACCCCGTACCGGTTTCACATCCGCCGTTTGATTTGCCTTTTTGCCGTTCAATGTGTTCTCCCATCCTGCCCTTGATAGTACAATTGATTATTTTAATAAGAGTATCCCATTATTATATTTTATTTATTTTTATTGGTATCGACAATCGAACAGAAGAGAGCACACAGAGTTTGCTGTATAGTAGTGTGTGGTATTGGTGTCTTATCGCGAATCCGCACCTATACCAGCAACCGGATGATCAAGAAGCGGCGGCAATTCACGACCGGTAGAGATCTCTTGGGGATGCCATGGAGTACTCGGGGAAAGCGCACAGGATTACCATTGAGCGAAATAAACATCATCAGCAGACCATCGGATAGGGTGCACGCGAGGTGGTCGGTGTGGGAAGGCCAGGGTTGTGTATCATGTGGTCAGCCTTCGTGTCCTTTGCATCTCTCTCTCTGTTTCAATCGCTGCTGCAGTTGCTGTTGTTGATGAAGCCGACAAACCGAACGCGGGCCCTAATAATGTTGCCAGGCGAGGACCGCGAGACCACATCGCCAGAGCAAGCTGTTGAACGCGCGATCTGCCAAAACTGATACCGCGAGGGGCCAAAACGCGCGCGCGATTGCTCGGAAACGATTAAATAGGTTGCACACAAATAAAGCGGACATTGCACATATGTTTTTTGGTATGCGGGCGGGGGGTAGAGTGTTTCGGTGGAAAGAAGTAATCATCCTGTTGTTCCAGTGAAAAGGTGGAGCGAGATGGCTTTGGGATTGCACTTCGACCTCACCGAGCCGGGGCTCGATTGCATTTGAGAAAGTGTAGATTTCAAAGAAATCTCCATGAAGTGAAGCCCATTCACATTACATTGAGTACAATTTTTATCATGACGTGGAGACATTTTTGATAGTTCGATTACTTTGTCCATTACAATACTATTCTGGTTGCGGTCCAAATATTAGCACACGTGGGTAGTAAATCTAGACAGCCGAAAAAATAAACCACACTTATCGGTTCTTCTTTATCTTGCACTGGTTGCCACTAATGACAACAATTTTCCACTGCGATGCACGAAATCATATTCATTCAGTACTGCCGCTTCTCATGGTAGCAAAGGCTAAGATTTGAAGTACGATTCGAAGCGAAGGAAGAAATGTGGTAAAATCAACAACCAACAGAGGACCAATAAAATAATGAGCCGGTTCACGACGTTTTGGTGGCTTCACCAACAGCAGCAGCAAGAAAGTGCAAACCAATTTGTTCCACGCTTCCATGAGCTCCGCTCAGAAAACGGACCTTAATTAGTCACTATCTATCGAATGTGCCCACAGTAATAGCAGCACCATGAATGTATCGCCCCAAGTGGAATCTACTATAGGTTTTGGCCCTTCTCGGTTGGGAGAGGTGTTCGAGAGCTAATTTCTAGAAACGTCGCTAGTAACCGTCGCTAGGGACACACGACACAAAATTGCAATCAATCTGTAATTCAAGATCCGCACCGACGACGGTTGAGTTGATCTGTGTGAACTGCTTTTGTCTGGAGTTTAGCATGTTGGGTTTATTGTGGCAGTGATGCCAGAAAGATAAAATATGTGAGCATTCGAAAATTGTGAGATACATGAAAATATCGCCATTTTTCTATTGAAATTGAATTTATTATAAAAATTGACACAAAGCCAGAGATTTTTTTCGACGTATTTTCTTTTAAAAAGGGAATCATTCAAATATAAAAGAAGTATATTCATTCTACGAGCCCGTATTGAAAATTGAAAATAATCTGATTATCCTACAGGAGCTGCCCCATTATTCATCTCAGCTCATATATTCATCTCATACAACATGAAAACACAATTGAAAACAGTAAAAAACGCATATTTTCTTCTTAAACCAATCTGCTAATCCATGGAATGGATTCCTCTTAGTTCACTTTAGATTCCTCATAAAGTTTAATCCTCAAAAACTCACTTAAAAGCAACAAATTTTATATTATAGTCGGGCATCTGCACTCAAAAACTTATTTAATTCAATCTCCTACCTCAGAGCACAAAACCCACACATTGTTCTATACGGCTACAACGGAACTCGTTCAGCAGCCAACCAAAGTTTTTTTCATCACTAGCGGGCCACTTTATATTTTAATCACTAAACAAAATCACTCACTACACTAAAATACTTTAACCTTTGAAATGTTCACCTCAAATTTTCTAAAACAAGCTTTAACTAGCAAAAATATATGAGATTTCTACAATTCCTAAATTTCAACTGTATGTATTTTCATCTGTTTTCACTGCGTTGAAGAAAATCAAAAGTTGCCAAATCAGTTATTGTTAATACGAAAAAATCACACTGAAAATTTTGAATTATTCCGACATAATTGACACAAATCTACAGCACTGTAGTGGTTACCTAGGTTACCAATTTTGCACGTTAACAACTACAGCGGATATCTAGGTAACCTACTACGACGGGCTGCGGCTACGTTCATTCATGATTATGTGATTCATTCATGATTAACAGTGTGATGAATATAAGGGCGTCGTGAGATGAATAATTGAGCAGTGATTCAAGTTTTGAGATGGATATGAAAGCGTTGTGAAAATGGTTTGTTTTACAAAATTCAGGACAAATCTAGCTAATTTTACTAAATATACAATGCTGAACGATTCCATAAGAGCACGTAAGCATATTTAGTTTTTTTTGTTCAATGCTTTTGTGAAAATTTGGTGTTTATTCCGTGCATTCTTCGTGAATATCGGCTTAATGAGATGAATAATGGAGCAGTTCCCCTACACAAATTCAATTAACAATCTAAACGTTAGTCAAAACAATGAAACGTCAATGTAGTACGATGAGCAGCCTCCATATACTTTTTGAATTATACAAAAGTTATCCTAAATCTATGTCATAAACCTCACGCAATGCTAAATTCTTTCTTAACCACTGTGGTAGTCTAAAATAGAATTACGTATTACGCCTGACACTTTGGGTTGAAGTGGTGGGATTTCTCCTTTCAATAAGCATTTTCTAGCGTTTTAAATGCATATCTTTGTCACATTTGCACCATAAATTCCCACGCTGCATCGCTGTAAGAAATGAATCGGATTACCACGTTGCATAAACTATGACCCTGAAAGACAACCCTCCATGGTAATTGTTTTGAGTAAAAGGACTTTGTTCGTCCGCTTCGGATGTACCGTCCTTCGAAAAACTGTTTTTAACATATTGCGAGCATCTGTTGCAAAGCAAAACTCATAAATCTGGAAACACTTACTCTTTTCCACTCGGAGTCAGCTGATGATAGACCTGACTCAGTGTTAACACTTCCCGAAGGGAAGCAAACAACAGAATTCCGCACCCAATCAGATTGCCTATTCAGCTGCGCCCCGTAAGCACAAATCATGCAATCCGCGCGGTCTTATGGAATCGAGAGACCGACAGTCCGAAGGTAAGATTAATCCCGCATACAAACGTACGGTACAACTTACAACCGCGCAGACAGGCAGGAAGGAAATCTCCAGTGTCGCGCGAAAAGAAAACATCACAACCGACAGAATCCGTCTCCTCAAAAACAGATCGGACGGAGCTAAGCCACACCAGCTCGGATGACGGTGCTAATTTTCACCGTGCCTCTGTTTCCCCTTTCTACAAAAGTAGTGAAAAGTTCAGAGAACGACAGCGAAGCAAAGGATACTTCATATTGTGACTGGCTCTCTAATCACACTTCATCATCACCATCGCCCATTCACTGCTAAGCTGGCTGCCTGCCTGGCAACGGAGCGAAGTTGTGGACAGTGCCAACATTGTCATCGTCATACTCGAGGCACACGGTAGGAGGTGAAAGAATCCAGATTCTCCAAGGTATCGAATTCTCCGTATTGAGTCGATCCGGTTCAGCCAACCACACAAAGCAAACGGGAAAGAGCTTTTATTTTCCATATTGATGACTTAATTTAGACAACCGTCTCGAGGCATCGTGGTGCTGGAAATTCTGCACTCAACCACCGACAGCGGAAGAACGGATTTGACTACCGTGAGTTTTGCTAGAAACGATTTGACGTTAGCTAACCTTTTGCTAGAATGACAACCAGCGATCTAGAACTAAGAAATCCCAAATCAATTAGATCGATCGAGGTGTGCTATTATAATCCCTCACAAACGGTATCGTATTACTGATCCAGCTAGCGGTTAACGAGACACGCTCGTCGCGCCGTCCGGCTTAGTCGTCTCTCGTCCCGATCTCACGCGGCCCGAAGGTCGCCGTAATCGAATACCGCATCGCATTAAGACAAGCTTAGAGAAGGCCACCACGCAGCAACCCAACGCAACGCGACGGTCCAAGAGAGCGCAGAAGGAATTCACCACGCGGCAACCTTCGCCACATGTGGTGATGATAATTTCCACCTGATAAAAAGGCAAAATTACACAATTAGCACTCTGAAATTGTATATTATTAAAATAAATTATTTTAGCCTTTCATCGAGCGCGCGCGGTCCGAGTGTCGCACCCCTTTCGGCACATGGAGCATGCGATTATGTATTGTGTGCGGCGGCGGTAAGCAGCCTCGTAAATAATAAATTGATGCTAATAAAATGAACAACCTGAACGAACCGGGTGGTGGTCCTCTCGCAGGCAGGGATGGATGGATGGCCGGTACGCAAATCGGGAGGCTGCCTGCCGCCCGCGGGAAGCACGAAGCTCTGAAAGACGTGTGATTTTTATCCAACCCGATCAGGACCACCTGGTTGCGGCCGGGCGGTGCGATTAGTGGCTATTAGAGGAGCATATTTTACATCCATCCTCTCAGCAGAAGCGCGCCTTCTGCGGTCGTTTTTGGAGTGCAGTTTCCAGCAACAGGCCTCGATCGGGCAAGAGCATTTCACACTTGCTAGACAGAAGATAATAACAATAATAATAATAATGATGATGAGGATGATGACGACGACGATGGTGATAATAATGATAGTGTACACCGGTGATGATATACATGCTCATTATAATTAGCATAAAATCTGCACCACGAGTGATGAAATATTTTTGCCCAAGGGCAGCTTTGAACGGGATAAATGTGTTAATTCTCGGGAGATGGACGAGCACGCAACCAATCATGCAAGACGTGATTTCCGTGCACAGTACATACATTTATGGAATACTTCATGTCTTATATCAAGTGAAATCTAAGATGCGAGAATCCTGCCGGCAATTCCATGCATTGGAAACGTAATATCGTTTTTTATTGTCAATGATACATATTGACGATATATCCTTCTCAGAAACATTAGGTCTTTTTAATGAAACTGGTTACAAATTTTGACAATCACGGAAATAAAGTTCAGTAAAAAATCGTCGTTATAATATATTTTTGCATCGCAAGTATCAAAGCAAAATTTTATTAAATTTAGATACGTAGATTGTCTAAAGCCCTTCCGATTCAATGCTCAAACGGTCGAAAATGACTTGTCAATGTTGAAGCTGCTGTTTATGGTTTGGCACTCATTTTTAATTTCCCATTGCTCGTAACTTAGGAAAACAAAAAAACTTAGGTTCATGAGAGTTGATTTTAAACCAAGTTGAGTTGATAATAAAAGAAATGATTTTTTTTTCTCATGAGTAAAAATTAAGGTTATTCTCTGTGGAATAAATTACAAATAAAGCAGTCCACATAAGCACTGCCGATGAGATGTATGAAAAGAAAATTGACCTTCGAGTATTGTTTAGCGGCAGGGCTCAAAAGTTTCGTCTTCTCGAAAACATCCCTATGCCAAATTTCAGCTCGATCGGACATCGGGAACACGTGCCTCAAAGCGGTCAAAGTTCCACGAAAATTATCGATGAAAAAAGCACAGGTAGTGATACATGAAATTATCGATATCAAAAATTTTTTTTTGATGTCGTATGTCTTAGAAATGCATGAAACGTCGAGATTTGGTGTTAACTCGAAAAAAAAAAGATTCTAAAAAATCTACTTTCTGGATCTTTGAAAATTTTTGAGCTTGGGCCAATGGCGTATAGGGTAATCGCTTCATTATTTATCTCAACAGCTAAGTGCACTTATATTCATCTTATTTCTCTCATTCGTCCAATTTACCGTCAAATTCCTACAAATTTTTGAAAATATATCTATTTGCTTCTCGATTTTCTCAAGTGGCTGAAAGTTTTACGCTGAAAATATGGTAAAATTTGGCGATAAATTGATCAAAAAGGCGTGATGAGATGAATATGAGTACTATGATGAATATAGGAGCGGTTATCCTATATATATAAAAATCGAATTTCGTCTTCTCGAATAGAGTCCCAATGCCAAATTTCAGCTCTATCGGACATAGGGAACACGCTGCCGGCACACTCACAGCTATTAGCAGTGGCCGAAAAGTCGAAAGTAAACGCGACGCGACGAATCCGGACAATTACTAACATGTCCGGACATGTTCAACAAAGCTATGCATAGCTGCAGTCCACCGATTAGTACGAATGTACGATCGAATCAGTCGCTTACTCAGCCTTGCTGCGCTGAAATCAGCTGCTTGCTACTCTGTCGGTTTAATATAACTTTACATTTTTCAATAGTACAATAGTTAGCATCACAAAACCAAAATTTTCCGCATTTTTGTGGACGCATACCTAATTTTGCAAACGATTGCTTTAAAACCCTGCAATGATAATCATATTTTGATATGCGTGAAAGGAAAATCATGCGTCATATTGACTCCCGACTTTCAAATGATTAAAAATGCATTTTTTCTCATTATAAATTATCTATGAATAATCATTACAAGGTTAGAAAAGCCGGAAAAAACTGACGCGCTGTTTGAACTTTAAAAGAAAAAACGCAAAATTGCTGAAATCGATAAATCGATCTTATGAACTTCCTCGTTAGACATTGCTCGCTTCTTCGTAAAACACTTGAATAAAACTTCAGAACTATAAAGCACACATAAAACCTTGTTTCCTCCACATACACAAGCAATCAGACCGACTCAAAGGAATGAACTAGAATCAGTCAGCCATAAAAGACATATGAGCCGCATGATTCAAGAGTATAATAATATGTGTGAGATTGCGGGTTTATGCGTGGGAGTAGTTGTGAGATTGACGGTTAACTCAATGCAATTTTGTGTATGAAACACCTGACTGCAGTGTTGTAAAGTTCGACCATGAGAACCTCCATTTGTTTATGCTGTATGCCGACATATCCGGTACACAGCTTCTACTTCGGCTGTAACTGGCGAGTAAATGCCCAAATGCAAGCTCGAACCATTTGTTTATCTCTGCCAGTTATATTTGTGTATGGTGAGAGAAGTTTGCGTGTGGTGTTTCATGGCCGTGTTTTCATAAAACAAACACTGGGAATTATTCTTGGGATAATAATTCATTTTTTTATTCGGTTAAGTATGATTTCACATGAATAATCGCTAAGTCTCTTAAGCAGGTATTAGACGACGCAAATATTTGCTATTTTCGGTACGATTTTTATTTGCAAATAAAATCTGTATTGAAAAATAGCAAATATTTGCTTCGTCTAATACCTGTTTCAGCGATGTTGTAATGGGTTAACAAAGTAAATTTCAGAAAAAAACTTTGGGTTGGTAAAAAAACATCGATACACGCGAAAACCAATTTATTGCTAATATTAACCATTTTTTTTCTAACAAAATGAAAAAAATATTTTTTTACTTAAGTGTGTACAACTGAATAATCACACTAAGTTTTTCCAGTATATTTTGGAACCTAATTGCTATGACATACGTTGATAAGTCTTCATAAAACTCCAAAAAATTACATAGAAAATTTAAAATTTTAAATTACCTTTTTCTACAAAAACGCAAATTTTACTCAAACTTTTAACATATGTTTTAAACAACGTATATTCTAATAAACCAATTAATCTAATAATTTCATGTGTGTTTTGTACCAAATTGCTCTAATATACGAAAAACTTTGTTAACAAATCACCCAAAAATTCAAAAATTGCAAAAAATGGAAAATTTTTAATCATCTTTTTCTACCAAAACGCAAATTTTCCGCAAACTTTTAACACACATTCTTGAAGGGCACAAGTAGGACTCTCAGACACACTATCAGGTGCTGTGCTTACACGTGCTTACATTTAATGTTTTTGATGGTCAAAATTAGGAAAATTACGCATATTTTCAATGTGGCTTGCGACTGACTCTGTAGGGTTGAAATCCATTACCCATTTTGTTTTAGGGAATTAATTTAATAAGCTTTCAATCATATGTGAACATATCATGATAGCTTTAGTAGGTTTTTATATATTCCGAAATATTCAGGAAAACTATTTTTCTCCGTTTCTGAAATAGGTAACTTTGAAGGCATTTTTCAACATGAACCGTTTTTTGTATCAAGATTTCATTCAAAAATTATGAAAATATAGATAAAATACTACAAAATCATGTGCTCAAAACATCCTGAATAGGAAATTCGCATTTTGGTAATTTTGGCCACTCTTTTATATAGGGACCGTCTTATGTGCAGGGTTGAGAATTGAGAAAACCCGTTGGAAACTGACTAAGTTTCAAACATTTGACAGTGGACAATTTTTGTGACGCCGTCAATGTTTTTGGTTTCAATTTGTACCCCTATATATGTTGCCATAAGATAAAATTTCACGTCAAAAAAGGCATGAAGGGAAAAAATTTAAAAAAAATCAATTTTTTCGCGGCCTAGTTTCTACGGTCTTAAAAGAAGTCCGTAAAAAACTTTTTCGAGACAGTATTATTGTACAGTTAATGATTAAATTTCAACGTTCTAGTTAATGTTCCAAAACTTGAAGAAGAAATGCTGAGAAAAATTAGATATTGATTCAATTGTTTTTTTTTTTTTTTAGCACTGGAGCAAATCATTTTTCAAATAGTAGCTAAACATAGAAGTTTTCACGTTTGATAGAAACGAAAACCAACCTCAGAACAACAGCCTTTGTTCTGTCAGCTTTCATCTCGGTGTGACACTTTTTCAAGCCAAAGTATTTGGCGGAGCACCTGCATTGTTGATTGAATGACAAAAATTTCCTCAATTTTGTCTCACGGTTCAAAAAAGTAGATGCTCCACCAAATTTTAGATCTGGGAACCTCTGCTGTCTAAAATTAGACGAACTTTTATTGAAATTTGAAGGCTTTCAATAGCGGAATAACGAATCTGCGTTAATTAATTTATGCTTCAACTTTCTGATCCATAACACTGAAGTCGCCTTTTATGTTATTTTATTCAGTGTGGACGAAATAATAAAATAAGAGTCAAACGAAAAAAGGAACTCAGTGTCTCAACTTGAGCACATGTCGAGAAAAAGCTTCCTTTATTATCCCCTTCTAATATCTGATCGTTTAACATTCCTTTAGAACGATTTGCCGCACTCTTTTTGGTATAAAATCGACCCGCTTTTTGTGTTTAAATGCGTCATGTAACGTTAAAGTGTCGCATAGTAATTGCACCAACATTCACATTAATTGTTAAAAATCTTTATTTTTATTTCAATTTGAGCTTTACGGCCTGTGTTGACTAATGATATCTTGTCGATCCAGTCCACGATGTTGCCTTTTTCTTGTTTGAACGTTTTCGTCGTACGTTTGAAGGCGTAGCCAATCGATGTACCCATTTTTTCTATCAGGACCAATCAAGTTGTAACCTTCGTTTCGTTAGACCACAGTACATTCTACCATTTCGTGCTGTTTTCTGGGCCCACCAAAACGAAATGGTACTTGGTGAACATTAAAAACCTTTCTGGAGCTTTCACCACCGAGCTGCCTCTGGATTGTACGGCACCTCACAGACGGGTTCAGCTCGTCTCTGATTTCGTTGCAAGTTTGAACGGATCTTCGTTAGAAACAGGTTTGATATGATCATCATCCTTGGCTTTTGTTTTCCGGGGGCGTCCAGTCGATCGCTGTTTTTTTTTTTTCGATCATAAAGTGACTTAAATTCACGAAACAAAATATACCTGTAAGGATAGGATTAATCTAGCTTTCTCAGTCTTTTTAAAGTTATTATACGACAATCTGTTTAAATTGCTCGACGTTTCGGCCGTTTTGGTGGCCTTTTTTAAGGGTAGTTTATTTATGTAAACTTTCCTTCCCTTTTCTCCTTCCTTAAACTTTCCTCGAAAAAATACCACCAAAACGGCCGAAACGTCGGGCAATTTAAACAGATTGTCGTATGATATCTTTGAAAAAAACTGAGAAAGCCACATTATTCCTATCCGTATAACTTATTCCAGTCGTTAATAATTAAAGTGACCAGACGTCCCACTTTTCGCGGAGCAGTCCCGCGTTTTAAAAAATGTCCCGCTTATAAAAACGTCCCGCGAAATGTCCCGCGTTCATCTTAAATGTAATGCGCGCCTTTGCTAAGTCCCGCGGTTTCAAAAAAATTGGACCACCAGATGTCACATTTTTTTCACTGAAACGGTTGTCGGTATCAATTTTTTAATGCCCAATGTGTTAAAAATGCATGAAACGTCGGGATCTGATGTTATCCCGATAAAACGACTTCCTGGGACTTAGAAATTCTTGAGCAGGGTCAACGGAGGATTTTCCAGCCCAAAAAATTCCTCAAAAAAAAAACCCAGAAAGTCGATTTTTTCGATTTTTTAAATAACACCAGATCTTGACGTTCTATGCATTTTTAAAGCATTTGACATTTAAAAAATCGATACCGACAACTGTCCCAGCTCCAGTCCGATATCGAAATGAACATTGTGCAAGAATACGAAACTTTTGAACCTAACTACAAAACGAAATTCAAGCGTCAATTTTTTCCCATACAAGTAAAGTCATTGCCACCCTACTATGCACGTGTAATTTTTGATCATTTCGAGAAAAGTATTAAAACCAAACCGCACAAACCCCCCCCCCCCTCCCCTCGTTCAAAAATTGAACTGGTGTCCCGCGCTTAAACCCTAACTATCTGGTTACTTTATTAATAATACACAATATACCTGTAAGATTTTATTGTTAACATGGTATATATTTTCTGTAAGATCTGTAGGGTAGAGCGGGGCTAGTTGGTCATTTTTGGTCAAAATGTTCTGTAACTTTTGGTAGGAAATATTATGGCAAAAACTCATTACATGGAAATTTTGTGTTAAGTCTATAGCATCTAGAAAAAATATAAACTGTATGGAATTGGGGTCTACCAAAGACCCTATTGATACCCTGAACAAAGCTGGAATTTATAAAATTGCATGCAGTCACTGTGACATGGTTTACATTGGACAAACTAAACGTAACCCAGGGATACGTTTCAAAGAACATTTCGCAGAAGTGACAAAAGCAAGTAAAGTTTCAAAAAATGCCCCACAATACCTTTTCAAATCAAAAGTTGCTGAACATATTTTTAACGAGGAACATCCACTAACTTCGGATAACATTCACCTCCTCCGCCCCGTTAATAATTCATGGAAATTAGACGTAGCTGAAAGTTTAGAAATTTATAAACAACACTCATGCACGCTTCTCAATAAAGACGCAGGTAATCACCCCTCATGGCTATTCAATCTGCTTCCCAAAAAACCCCAGACATGGTACGGTAAACAATCGACCGCATAATTCTCTACCTAACTCCAATTAAGAGTGCTAAACTCTGCTAAACACTCTGCTAAGACGCTCGTTATAGATTTTCTAAATTTGTATGGAATAGTTTATGATTTTGCGGAAATTCTATGTTTTTTGAGTGGATGTCAAACTGGCCAACTAGCCCCTCAGCTGAGGTAAGTTGGTCAGGGTGTGGGGTAAATTGATCATTTATATTTCGGAAGGGCAATTAAGTTTTTCTCCCTTATTGCATTTGCGGCACCCTGTAGCGTCTCAGCGGAGGTCAAACCGCATCCGGTTTTTTGTTTATACGTTTGCTTTCCGAAATCCCAAACCATGAGAAAAGTAACTCATTATTGCATTAAAAAAATCGTGTTACTCCTTTATACCTGACGAGAAGCACATATATGTTTAAATCTCTCTAATAGTTTGCTAAATCAAAAACAATAAGGATTAAATTGAGAACCGAAGCCAAATTCTAGATTCGCATTAGTGTATGTTATAGTTATTTTAGATCAATGACTCAGCATTTATAGTGTGCAATAAAATATTCATCAAAATGACGACGAAATTGAGATAACTTTTACCAAATAGTTTATCGCTTCAAATAAATGGTTTTGCTAAATAAAGCACATCCTGTTTTCGCTTGGATTAAGTTTGCATCACGAAATGCACAGTTCCTGAAATCGCATTTACTTGAATACTTGAATTCATTTCTGATGTGCATATGACCAACCAGCTCCTCATGTATTAAATATGAAAATTACATGAAATATATGAAAATAAAATTTGGCGAAAGTTTGCTATACACAACTTAAAACTAACGAAATTTGGCTAGCTAGCTTTGTTTAGACAAAAAATTTCAACTTGAAAACCGAGTAGAATTGATGGCCAATTCGGCATCAACCTGTATTTATTATACGTCCTAATTGAAACTTAACTTTATTTTGTCATTTAGTTTTTCCGGTTATCTACTACGTATCACACATATAACACGATTTTTTAGATACGTAGATTCAAAGATATTCTCATTGACCAACTTTCCCCGTAACCAACTAGCCCCGCTCTACCCTATCACATTAACTATCTCCTTAAAACAGCTAGTTTTCTTCAAAAAAAAACAGCCAAAATCCCAAATTTTCACCTTTTCGCAGCAAGCAGTACGTCTTGCTAGAATCGTTTGCTTTTGCTGCGTTGAACTTGGTGTGACATGTTGTCATTCTAGATCAAGTGCTCGACGCTGGGTGTCGCATATGTTTTATTTGAAATGGCGGTTAAAAACTTATTGGAATATTTTGTATTGTTCTGTCCTACACTGTACTTTATGCGGAGTTTAGAATCTATCTGTTTTTTTTTGTACGCAGATTCAGGAATTCACGCGTTTTTCAAGTTTTGACGTAGAGCTATGTTTCTCAGGAAGTTCTTCTACACGGGGGTGTAACATGAAAACCTAAAAATATGTCCGATTTCAAATACTTATACGTCGCTAAGTTTTCAATGGATTTCCTTTGTTCTTTCAGCGATCAATTGGAAAATCCTCTGGGTACCCGTCCAGTGTTATGAAAATGACTGCAATACAATGACAGCAAATTTTTAACTGATCCGGCTCTCATTGTATTGCACAGCTCTCTATGTTTCCCATACGTTCGGTAAACAGTCCGACAGCAACTGACGACAGCTCACATGCAACTCCATACGGGCTGTTAGTTTTCATCTCCTTATGTCTGTTGGTTATTCCAAGTTGTCGTAAATGACAGCCTATAATCTTCCGACATCCTTCAGCACAAATCCGAGCGGGATGTCAGGTGATTATGATACACGACAGTAAGGCCGATGAAAGAATGAAAGAGAGATGGTGCGAAGCACGTTTTTTCTTACGTGGGGAATAATATCAACAATGGAAACGGTTTGCTTTGTATTCAATATGCCACCGGCCTGTGAAAAAGGAGAAACGAAAAAATGCGAGTTGATGACAGCCGCAGCCGATCAGCAGACTGTCACACTGAGCAAACTAGGCTGTCATGTCCGAAAGAACAAAATACATGCGCAAGAATGAACTGTCGTACGCAACACAAGACAGTTTCTTTGCCTTGTTAAGCTGTAGCTGTATGTGAGCTCTCATGAACAGCTCATGCATGAGGCTGTTAGAGTGAAAAGAGAGAAAAGTCGTCAGTATAATGTCGCTCTCCAGTCATTCTCCTAAGCTTGCACCCGTCCGAACGCAAAAAGTTCTAATTCGATTATTCAAACTGTTGTACTATTGAAAGTTGTCTAGCCTTGTTGAAACGCAGATTTCACCCTCTGATTAATCGATGCTTAATGGTTGCTTCCCCTAATAAGCGAAGCAAAGCCTTGGTGCTACATTCCGATTCGGAACTCGTCCTTCTGTTTGATTATACACAGACTTCGCAGTCAACTATAAGGTGTACAGGACAATTGCGGGGCTAGCGCTACGATCCTATTGACATTAACAGTCTCTCCCGAGCCAAAACTCGAACCTACAATGACTGGCTTGTTAGGCCAGCATCGTACCCAGAGTTGCCAATAAAATTTTGAATAAACTGGAAGAATGCTGAAGAAAAAACTGCAGAAAACTGGATTCAAATAAATTGAATAAAAAAAGCAAAAAATAAATTTTGAAAGTGCTTTTCTGTGATTGAATCCAGAGTCTTTTTTGTTTTGTTTCGAGCTTACATTTTATAAAAATTATGAACTGGATAATTTGCGTTGAAGGCAGTAAATCTATCTCAAAATAAAGAAAAAAAATGTTTTCAATTACTTTCACTTTTAACAAAAGAACTGTTGTAACAATTTTAATTATTATCCAAATCTTCTAACAATTTTTAAACTGCTACGCAACAGAAAATAAATTGAAGTTTTTTTCATGATTTGGTAAAACATTTCATCTCAACCTCGCCATGCAATCCTCAATTCGACCGTGTTTCGTGCGAGAAGAAAACTACTGAAAATGCCGTTAAGAATATAAAAAATTTACGTTTTTTCCAAAACCAACTGGAGCTTAAGTGAATGAAAAATCTGGATAAAACTGGAATATTTTGGGATTCAACTGTTTGACTGGATCACTTGAATGAAACTGGAAGAATCCATTTTAAACTGGAACATTGGCAACTCTGATCGTACCTCGAGACCAGCTGGGAGGTACGCTTTCCCTAATACGGTCGACCGAATATTGAACCTACTTAACTGGGAATGCACTCTTTGGGCTACATAAGAGATTGCTTCTGCTCAAATAAATCATTTTACTTACAAGTGGATGGTGCAATCGTTGGACATATTCCAGCAATAGCGTGTAGCAGTAGCAAAGGCACCGGTGGCGGCAGCTACATTTCCTGAGATTAAACTCTGCCTTATTTTGACTACAACACAAACTTTCTGGATCCTGACAATCATAATCTGCCACCCGTGGCTAGTTTTCAGTGTGAAAACAGCTTTCCACTTTGTTGTCAGGGTGCCTTGATTTCCGCTGTCGGGTACGGTCAGTATCGAATCCGATATTAAAGTGCACAACAACTGTCCTTATAAGAACAACAAAATAATGATTGAAGATTTAATTTTATCTCGTTTTGACTGTTTCAACTTGTTTGCGACGCATAGCGTTTTTTTCGTTCCCGTTCAGTCGGGTGGCAATTAGGTACTCATATAAGAAAAATTATACCTTCAAATTTCGTTAAGCAATCTCAATGTCAGTTCCCAAGACAATTTCGAGCTGGGAAACTTCCTCAACTCAAAAAATTTCTAAGTCACAGAAAGTCAATTTGTTGACTTTTTTTGGTGCTTTCGAGCCCTGCTGCTAAACGAAATTCGAAAAGTCTATTTCCACTACCACCCCACTATTTAAATGTGCAAATTTAAATTCGGTAGCACTTCAACTCCTCTTATGCACAAAGTTTTAAAAATATTCAACAAAAGTAATGTAACAAACTTATGTAGTTCCAGTCAACCTTGCGGTCGTGGCTTTGCGTACAACCCCTCTATTGACGTAAAATACCTTTCCAAACCTGAACTCTAAGAAATTAGAAATCACGAAAAATATTCTTTATTAAATAAAAATATTAGTTCTCTACCTTATGAGGGTCATCAGACGGAGGAGATTTGTTTATAATTTTTGTAAGGTTAGAAATATTCTTTTTTTTTATGATAAGTAGAGCCGAAATCGTGCGCCGTTCGAATTAAAACCAAGGAGAAAACTTTTTCTGCCTTTTATATTATATTATTGCCTTCAAACACTATTCTATCAAATCAAAAGATATTCTTGTCGTTACAGAAAAAAATTGAAGAGCGGTTCATCATTGTGTAATTAATAATCTACTCACAACATTCAATCGATTTTTTAACATACGGTTGAGACAAAAAAATCTTTGATAAATAATGAAAAATCAGCCAATACAAGAAAGTACAATAGCATTTCTGAACAAAATTTTTTTTGATCGATAATGTAGAATCGCTGAAATTTTAATGACAAAATAGTTTTCTTTTCCTGTTTTTGGAGAAAAAAGTTTCAAAAACCGATTGTGGTTATAACACTTAGTTCCCCGAAGTATAATAAACATTCAGCACGCATGCGTAATCCTCATATCTTCCTTTACCACCAACAGTGTCAAAGATTTATTACACTAGCTTACGCAGCGTCCTAGATCTCATGACCCGCTTCGCAGCTAGCAATTAAACCTTTTGCGCCTTCCTTGTATTCAAACCTTTGCCCATGTACGCATAACAATTTTACAACGGTCAGATATATTTAACAAATATGCAATCCAAAGCTTAACGCGCTCTTCCGCGTCGCTCAGAACGCGTCGACTTAATTGGCAAAATAAAGTACACAGTTCTAACTCGACTTCGATGTGTGCATGGCATAGTTCGAAAACCGAATTTAAATCGCCGCGTGGTGACCGTGACAGTATTTTACTTGGCACTGGCGCTGTTCGATTGTCACAGGAGAATTGCGAATATTATACATTTCACATGAATACGAGAATGATGAAGATGTAATTCGTTCTTCGTAAGAGTGCCTTCTTCACACTGCTCATTAAATTTACAGAAGATGGTACTAAGTAGGTAATATCAGACCTCCAAAAAGGTATAAATACTATAGTTCTGAAGAGTGGGACAATCTAATTGAAAGAAACAGTTTTTGTTTGTACGTAGATTTTCTGCAATAGATACAACAAGAAAACCACTCCAACCTATTCAGATTCCTGTATTATTGCAAAGCATGAACTACGTACTGGTGATCAGAAACTGAACGAAACGAAAACTAGGTCAGTGTGTTACATGATCTGATACTATTTTTTGCATATCAGTAGAAGTTTTGGGTTTTTCTTGTGAAATGACACAAAACGGTTACGTATTATAGAAGTTGTTCCAAGCAAAACCTGCAGATTCGCTTCTTGTACAGAACGCATCGGTTTGACGCTAAAAATATCAAACACAATCCCAAAAACACCTTTCCACCGAACAATGTCACATCCTCGCGCTACCACGGAGCAATTTAAAATTGCCTCCGAGCAGGCGCTAATTACCATCAGATGAAACAGCACAATTTCGCTTGACCGCCGCAGTCGGTCATCACAATGACTCTACTAGTGGAGCTGACGGACCACCAATGGAGCAGCAGACCAGAAGGAGCACCCAAGGATTCGCCGAGCCTCTCAGCAGTGCGAGCCAGACAAGACAAAAAAAGCCGCCATCCTTGCCCAGCCCGGGGACCGTGGAATGGGTGACAAACTGTCTTATCTGCTCATTCGCTTTTATTCGCCATCAAAATTATTATATAGCTGAGCCCAGAAATCCTGTGCCAGCCATAGTGTGCACAATTTCCAGCGCGCGCGAAAATACGCCGGAAAAATCGGTATCTTCCAGTCCGGCGACCAGCGCGCCGCAACTGCCATCGCAATCAGTACCCAGGTGGAGTGAGTGTATGTGTATGTGTGTGTGAGTGTGAGAGGGAGAGAATGTGAGGCTGAAAAAAGCGCCAAACCGGCAAAATGAGGGTTGCAACTCTCATAAAAATTAAAGATAACGTCCCGATAGCACAGGTAGCGGTTTTAAAATTACATCAATCATAAAAGTGAGAGAAAGCGAACGACTAGCCACTTGCCGCATACTGCAGGCGGTGGTGGTGGTGGTGGTGGTTAGGGCAATGTCTGCAGTGGGGTGAGGGAGAAAAAAAGTGGAACAGGAGGATTACGCCTGCAGGACAGGCAACGCGCGAAGCATATACAAAACGCTCTGCATCGGATCGCGTCCCGTGCTTGGTTGCATAAAAACCGGGCCCGCCATCCAGAGCACAGGAAAAGATAACCGAAAAAAATATGATGAAGCAGCGACAAAAAATACACTAGTGTCGCTTGGTGGAGAGTTCCTCACTGGCAAGCAAATGCAGCGGAAAAATTGGAACTTTTTCCTGCGGTTGGTCGCTTGCAAGAAGCAGGAGTGGGTGGGGATGGATAGGGGTAAGGAGGAAGCAGAATGGGAGAGATAAAAAATAGCCAACATTGCGGGTTGTGGTGAAGCAGAAAAAAATTAGCGACTGATTTGTCAAACTGCCTAACGATTTGGAGATTACAAGAGTCGTGCCAGTGGCTACTCAAGGACTCAGGGGAGAAATATGTTGCGTTGTTTAGGTGGAGGAAGACGTTTTCGGCTGCGGCTTTTTTTTTGGTTACGCTATTAGATGTGTGTTACTACCTTCGTTTGCATTATAAATATTTCAATAGAAGATATGCTAGTATTGTTAACAAAACAGCTGTATAAAACTGTTCGTTTTTTATCCCGATATGTTCAATCGGAAATCGGACATACCAAAATTTATGTGTCGTAAAGCTATTTATTTGACTCCTCTCTCTCTCTCTCTTCATCCCGCGGAAAATGCTCGAAAGTTTTGGGACTCCAACAAACAAAAAATCAACACTTATCTCGTCGTTTCGATCGCTGGCCGTTCCCGGTATCGTGTTTTGGTAACCGAAAAAGAATGAAAAAAAAACACAAATCCGTGGCAAATATCGTAATTCGGCTGAAACTTGCAAATACCTGATGCACCTCGTAACTTCCCGTGCATCTGCTGGTAGTGCGTGAAATCACCACCACCAACACCCCTTCCTGTCACACACAATTGCGGCTTTCAACCATAACGACAGTGATTTAGCGGCATTCGGCAAACGTAAATTGACGATGTGATGATGGCTGCGATGAACCCCAACGATAAGCTCATCCGAATTTAGGCAGCCGTAGTGGGTTTTGCGATTCCGGTCAGTCACAACTAACTACCAACCGAGCGGCTCCATTCGCGCTTAGTCTAATAATTCAGCGGGAGGAAATACGCGCCTCAGTGGTGCGTGGCGTAGTACGACATCTGCTGCTAAACCGGTCGTTAAACATTAGCATTATCGAAGCCTTCGGTCACACGATAAGCGGTCATCAATAATCTTTCGATTGCCGTTTTGTGAATGGAAAGGGTGATTCAATTCCTTTCTCAACGCTCGCCCGTTGTCGCGGTGAGTTTTGCAATAGATTTGTGACGAAAAAATGATTCTTTGGGAGAAAGCTTAACAAGTAAGCCTCGCAAAGTCTAAAAAGATTGCGACGTAAAAATTAGGCAACGAACCCGAATATGTTTAGAGTAATTTTTTCGTAAAAAAATCTGGCGTGTTAGCATCGCTAGGTTATTAGTGTGCACCATGCATCGAAATTGTGACGTACCATTGTTGCCCCCCTAAGGCGCTCGAATTCGCATCCCAACGGAACGAAACAGAGACTACAGCATTTCCACTGCTATGGGACGGCACATCAAACATATTACTGCGATATTAGCATGGGGCTGAGATCTCTGATAAAGATGCAATAATTACTGGATTTATACACAGATCATAACAGTATTTCATCAGCCGGTTATTGTCGGCTCGGCTGCCAGGAGCGGAATTGGGGCATTTTTGGCGAACAAAATGATGAAATGAAATATCAGATATTTTTCGTCATGCGATAGAGACAATTATCGCTCGTCCAGCCTTTTATTCTATTCCGCTCTGCGAGTAGCCGGCAGATAAGTTTCGGTCAAGATGAACAGTGTTAAACTGTTTGATTGGATGAAATTCTACTACAAGAAACAGGCACATGTGTTGTGAACTGGGATGATTTTTGTTTGATAGAGGGAGAAATTTTTAATAGTTAAATTTTATTAACTAATTTATTCAGAATTGTTTTGTTCTGCCACAAACAGTGACATATTAACCCTATAACATTGCTGGTTCAAATATTTGTTTGTAAATTAACAGTTTATTCTTGAGGCAAAGTCTTGAATTCCTGTTAAAAAAAAACGATGAAAATATTTTAAATACTTATTGCACTTTGATTGAATATGCTTGATGTCCAAAAATGCTTGTATCTGCACACAAACGGAGATTGCTCCCATCCTGGTGATGAATCGATCGACTATTGAAGTTATTTCAGCGTTAAGTGTATTTTCGGCTGTGCAGTCTCAAAAAAGTAGAACGACTTATGTTTTTTACTTTCCGACGTTTCGTCACTGATCAGTAACTTCTTCAAGGGAAACTGCAAGGGTTTAACGTTTACATTAAAAAACCTTTTTTCAGATGGTGATAAAAAAACTAAGGCAGATAATTGAGTTCGATAAAGTTCTCATCGAAGGTAATTATATTAGCTTACTTGCAAAAAAAAATCTACGCCCTTGCGTGCGGCCTTCCGTCAGTTAACCATTCGCCATGGCGGACAAAAACATACGTGTAGGCATGTTTTTGAGTTCTTTTTTCGTTTTATTTATCAATATCTTCTCAGTTTCCGCGACAAAATTGTTGGAGTAGGTCTTATGCTTCAGGTTTCCCAAGGAATTCTCGATAGGTCGTCCATCACTACCCCCACGTTGCGATTCGCTGGGAAAATCAATTTGACCATCTTATTTAGCCGCTGTCGATGTGTCATTGCCTGCAGCTCCAAGACCAGTGGATGGGACTGCCGCTTTCTGACATGTATGTCCAAGTTCGTCTTTAAAAGAAGTTCCTCTTTTTCACTGTTTGGTCGGTTGCACCGACCTCCCGGTCAAGCGTATTTTTGGAGCTTATTGTCGCTCAAGTTCGTCGGCCGTCCGGAACCGGGTTTTCTTTCGATGCTCTGATTGTTGTCCAATAGTGCAAGATGTTGTAGATGCCGGAACGGGCACGTCCACAAAGGGCCGAATGATGTCCGTTTTCGACGCGGCGGGGTACCATTATTTTAACGCGCACATTTCTGAACGGAGTAGCTTCATTGTTTTCGCCATTACGGGTTGAGTTCGACTAGTAGATCTGTCAAATTTTTTCTGCTCACCCATGGGTTACTACGATTGATGCTGAATGGGTAGTTTCGTCAGTGCGTGTAAAACTAAAACCATGAAAATCGGCAATTATTGTCCTTATTTTCTTTTTTTACGTTAAAATGGTTAACAAATGATTTTAGTCTAACTAATTGCCGGCGGCTATTGTGTCTGTGACTTACATATTCATAGTTACACCGTAGACAGACGTCCAAGCTGAGTTCAAAACTTGTGTAAAGATTTTTTAGTATTAATTCGTAACCAGAGAACGCTACCAGTAACGCCTTTCCTCGTACCAACTATTGTGGAGATAGTTTCCCCTAAGACCGATATCAATCACTCTTCACTACTGTGCTATATTCCAAGCACGCCTTGATCAACCACACACACTACCTTGTGGAGGTCATTTTGGTAACTGAGAGATTGCCGCTCTCACACTCTGACTTACGATGTTTGTGGGATGTTTGTTTTCAAAGTAAAACCACAGACTAACGTAACACTGGAACCTATCGCCATCGTCACAAAAAAACGATCATTTCAAATTTACAATCGAATAACAATCATCGCGCGACACCGTCTGTGGTGCAGTCTTGCAATCGCATAGACACTTTGTGGCTCCCGATTTGACACATACAGTGATGGAACAAATAATAGATCTGAGCATCCATCATAAAGTCATCTAAGTTTTTAACAATAATGTAAAAGTTATATTTAAACGCCATTTTTGTGTGAGATTGCTTATATTGTGGATAATAAATAAAACAATGTTAACTGTCAAAATTCATGGTATATTGACTGTAAGCGAACATAAACTTTCATTGTCCAATACTATTTCAAAACTACTATTTCAAAATTCATGCATCGTGACGTGACTGTTAATACGATTTGCTTATAGATTCACGGTTCTCTGTAACTGAAAAGAATAAGTCTGTACCCTTCACAATAATGTCGTTTTCGTTTTCGCGGTGTACTACACTTTTTCCGTGCTATACTTTGCAGCTTCAAATAAAACATTTTCAGTGTCATTGCATTGGTATGCGTAATAATGGGATAGCTGTCAATTCGTTTTGTTTTGGTCATAATCGCATTCGTCATTTTGTCTCTTTTCCATTTCATATGTCCATCTCGCAAATGTGCTGAGAAAAAAATTACCTGACACTTCACCACGTGGAACGAAAACCAAAACAAACCAGTTTTGACACATACGTGTGAATGTGTTGGTAACTTCCTACAGCACACTCTGCTTTTTTCGGGTGTCATCAGTGACAGAAAAAGTGTAGGGAGAGACAGAAAAAGGGTAACACGAAAAATCAAATAAAACATTTTCGGTGTCAAAAGTGTCATTGGAGTGTCATTTAAGTGTAGTACACCGCGAAAACGAAAACGACATAAGAAAACTTTATGTCGAATCGCATATAAAGAATTGCCTGCATCGCTTATGATAGAGAATTCCATAACATTCCACGTGAAAACAAATGATATTTTGTACATTATTTTCAAACAAAACTGTGGTTTACGTCAGAAGCAACGAAAATTTAACTGAGAAAATATTTCACGTGACGTGTATTATTCTGATTTTTTTTTACTGTGTTGTTTATTTTTCGCATCCTCGAAAAAATCACATACATTACCTACTTTTCAAAACTTTAAACATGGAAGTCATGAGACAAAAAATGCAATTAGTTCTTGAAGACAAAAGTTTTTTCAGCAGCTTGAAAAACCATAATAAGCGAGAAATCGAAAATCACTGCACAGAACCATCCTCTGTACAGTTGAACTGTCAGCTCGATCCGGCATTTTTTTCCACCATTATGTTAATCAGTTGTTTTTTTATCTTTCTGTCACTTTTCTTCAACTTGCTCTTGATTATCGCCCAATATTTTTCAATTGGACGAAAATCTGATCAATTTGGTGGGTTGATAACTTTTTCGATGGTATCAAATCCATTCTCCTTGTACCAATTTCTGGCTTACCGGCTGTAGTGGCAGCTGGCCAAGTCAGACCAGAACTTCACTGGAACGTCATGTGATTGGATGAACGGCATATAAATCCGCTTCTGGAGGCACTGTTCCTTGTTTTCCTGGCCATTCACGGTTGATCCGATGATGAAAACTTTGGTATCACTCATGCAGATTCCCTGCCACACCATCAGCTTCCGAGTAAACTTGTCAGCAAACACGAACCGCTTAGCGACATCAGCCTTGCCCTTGGACATAATGAATTTTTGCCCTAGGAGCTGTGCGAAATCCATTTTTACAAGTGTCTACAAATGAGATTCTGCTTGAGGGTCCTGTTGGGGTGCTTGCTGGCGTGGAACGACCGCAGGCTTTCACGCCGACAGATTCGTCGAACAATGCTGTACGGTGTCAGCCAAATCGCGCAGAGTGATCCCAGGATTTGTCCGAACTGCTCTGCAGACTTTCAGTCGTAGCATAGCTGGTTGTCAATCGTTCCACTCCTGCGGTTGCTGTGATCAGCGCGATCCAGCGTTAAATTTATCTCTCACGTTCATTGGTGATGAGCCGACATTCTTCCATCGTCATAGCTGCTCACAACTTGATTTACTCATCCTGAGTGATCGCGGAAAAGTGCTGGGCTTTAATTAAGTTGGGTTTTCAGGGCTTTCGCAACATAATCTGTTTAATGGATTATTGGATTATAATGTTACTACCGTTACAACCGTTCAAAAGTGTAGAGGTTACGTTAATTTTGTCCCAAACCCTGTAGCTAATGCAGTTGACTGTGTTCCGTGGAGTCAATTTTAAGCTATCGATAATCTCAACAAGCTAGTCAAATTTTTCAATGAGAAAATTATGAACATTCAGGATGAATGCATCCCGCTTCGCTATGTGATTAACAAAAAAACATCAATTGGATGGATTACTTCTGAATTACACATATCTTCAACGTTATTATACCGTGCTGGATCGAAATCCGTACACCTAAGCACATGATAATCTTCGACGGTCAATATAAAATCAAGAAATCACATATTGCTTTAAACTGACATGTTTAGTTATAGGTCTACTAATATTTTATCACTATTTTTCAGCAAAATGATTAAAATCACTCCGAAACTCGAAAAAATCATGTTTAAATAGAACATGTTCTGAATCGAAATCCGTACACAGTTTTTTGTCTGAATCAAAACTCGTACACTTTTGAATCGAAATCCGCACACACGCGATATAGACTGAATCAAAGTCCATACAACAATAAATCAAACTCCGTACAGATGAAGAAGTACAAAAATGAACATCTTCTATTTATAATTTATCCTTAAATTACCGAATAAGTATATTTTGAGGATCAACTGGCTCCTAAAGTTTCGCACGGTTTTCTAATTTTTGATATCAGCTGAAATAGTGCAGATTTCGTGGCGTTTCGTAGTAACCGGAACGCCGGAACCTCTCGAAGCTTCCCGGTACGACTTTCTCTTGCGCCCCTCAGTCACAGCTCGTTTGAAATTGTTTGCCGTATATTTATACTTGTTTTCTTCCATTATATGCTGAAAACAAGAAGAAAGTTCAACAATATATGCATGATACACACGCTGTGCGGATTTCGATTCAAGCAAATAACAAGAATCAAAATCCGTACGGCACAGTTTTTGTTGAATAAATACAACTTACACTATTTATTAGACAATATACAGCTCGAAAATGACAAAGACTTACCTTTTCCATCAATTTTAAAAAGATTCACAGAGTAAAACACTTATATCCCACTTGAAAATCGTTTTTATCTGAAGAACGTTTCCTTAGTAAATTCTCTAACGATACAACGAAATGACAACTGAAACCAATAAACGATTGATTTTTCATTTACTGGCGCATAGTTTAATTTAACAGAACCCAACAGGCCAATAACTCAATGGATATGTACATGTAACTATCATATGAATTTTCACTTTTATAATGCTTAAACTGAAGAAAAACATCAAGGTGTACGGATTTCGATCCAGCACGGTACTAGCCAGTGTTTGCTAGAAACATGCGGAAATAACTCCGTTCCGAAAGCAGCGCCATTTAACTTCAATCCCGATAGTCTTTGAGAAACTAATTGGGAAGCAGATATCTTCATATATTACCGAAAACAACTTACACTCGGAGTTTCAAGCCGATTTTAGAAAAAGTCACAGTATCAAAACAACAATCGTTCGGGGCTAGCAGCATTTGATAAAAAAGCTACATTTCACCATACAGTTGTATGCAGATGAAGTACAACTGTACTTAAGTCGTCCAGGTCTTGGATCAAGTGAAATGGTTGAAATAGTGAACGACGTCAAAATGGACTGTACGAATTTCTGAAACCATGCTTAGAGAGATTAGGTTTAATACAGGTCGAACTCGATTATCTGGAGTTTTGAAAAACATTTCGCTCCGGATAATCGAACCTTTCGGATAATCGAGCCATTTTTTTTATTTAATTTTTTAATATCTGTTATCTAGAACAGTGATTTTTCTGTTATATAAAATTGTATACAATGCATGTGCCAACGAAAAAAATTAAAAAATGTCTTTAGACTGTTTGTCGGCGTTTGTTATACATATATAAGTAATAATAAATTATGTAATATTGATTATCTCGAAGATGTAAAAACAAACACACATGTTTTTTTTCCATTTCTTGAGCGACCTATAACGACCTAGACGCTCGATATGGACTACTTTGCGGATTTCAAATCGTTACTAATTTCGCTCGATGAATTTTGGTTCAATAATCCGAGAGTATCCGGAACAGAACCGGGACAGACCTGCTTGGGTTTCAAAGTACTGCAATGATCATGGCCATTATATTACAGGAATATGTTCCTACTATAATTCCGAAACCGGTTTACCAATAGCGGTTGTCCTTATTGGCAACAAAAAACCATAATACATTGATTTTGGAGGTTATTGAGTAAGACGAGAAAGCTGCCAAAAACGAACTGTCTAAGCGGAACTAGGCTTGTACCGCTACAATTATGAACAACCCCGAACCTCTCAATGACCCGGAAAACACAAGTACATTACAGAAATACAGAAACAAAAAATACTCCGGATAATCGAGCCCCGGTTAATCGAGTCTCCGGATAATCGAGTCCGACCTGTATTAAATTATATTAATAAACATTGAGTTGTTTCAGAAACGAAA
Organism: Wyeomyia smithii; assembly: GCF_029784165.1. Classification (NCBI taxonomy): domain Eukaryota; kingdom Metazoa; phylum Arthropoda; class Insecta; order Diptera; family Culicidae; genus Wyeomyia; species Wyeomyia smithii. Next base: position 14,869,759 of record NC_073696.1, read on the forward strand.
CTTCAACCGGAAATAGTGAAATTAAAAAGGACAACCCTTATACTACTAGACAACAATAAAAAAATAATAATAATAATAATTACCTTGCGGTCGTGTCTCTTCAACTATTTACTCGTATGATTGGTGCTTAGCATTTCATAAGGTAGGTATACAAAACTCCCTAAATATAAATATTTTTGGAGTGATATGCCAATGTTTTCCAATCTGAATCTGTCGCTAATGGGGCAACAATTAATACAACAAAAACAAATGTTGATCTTTTCTTTAATGTAATAAAAGTGACCAATAGAACTACGACAGCCTTAAAAAGCTCCCATTAACCAGTAATTTGACTAAACTATCATTGTCCTCCCGTTTGCCCGGATTCATGCTAATCCACAAACCCATTCCGAGCCATCCGAGAAATGCCTACATCGGGGAAAATTTATAGCACTCCGTCGAAAGAAAGGACATTTCGAATCCTGATGAAATAACCTTCTTCAAGCTTTTCCGATTGTCTATGGTTGCAGCGCGGAACAAAATGGGTGATTCATTGCCTGATGGGCTTGGTTGGCTGCCTCCTGTACATCTACTTGTACGGCTGCGGAAGCGCACTTCGGCACTGCAGACATCTGCTCCCGAGGTGGCTGGGATTTTCTTTGCTGCATCGCTTTCGATCATTTTCCTTTCCTGTTTCCACCGCCACGTTCGACGGAGAGAAAAAAAAGCGGCACTCGTTTCGTATCGTCTTCTGGTTTCGGGTGTGGAATCGAAACGTACAACAGTGCATTGTGTCGAAAAAGCTTCACAAAAAAAAACTGTTACATTCCGAACAGTGGCGAGAAAATGTATAAATTTTGTTATCAAAAATAGATTTGCATATATTTTATTGGCACCTTTTTTTTCGCTCGGTCCGCTTTCCAACCCGAATGGCAAACTGCGATTTCAAGTGTGGAAAGCTTGCTCGGCACTAAATTATCGAATTATCGAAAGCAGATCCGCTAAATAATGATTTCGGTAAACTATCGCTTTCTTATGGTGTAGTTTTCTCCTGCAGCCTAGGCAAGAGCATGGCTGGGAATTTAAAATCAAATTACCATTAATTTTAACGCGAAATTGTTCGTTCGAAATTGTTAGAATTCGGATTTTCTAAGAAAAAAAAACTCGCTGGTTAGCGGTTAAGTAAAAGATCTCACATCTGTCGAGTGTCTTACCTACAAACTACGTGACTTATGTGGACACGCAAAGCGACGCAGACAAACCAGTGTTCCAGCGAGTTTAGTAACGACATTTCCTTCTAAAACGGCAGATTGTTCTTTATGAACCCAATCATAAGCATAAATTTTTATGCTGTTTTTTGCACGAGCATGTCCAGTATGCAATATGCCGCTGTTATTCCCATACGGGTTGAACATCGCACTTTCGTCGACGTGCGCTCGTGCGAAAAGACACTTCGCCCTCCTCAAGCAGAAGACAAACCCTTTTTTTTTTGCAAGTGATTGAATTCTTTTCGTTTCGTTTCGCGTGTGCTGTTGATATTATGCAGAAGAGTGAAATGGTCAGTTTTTAATCAACCAAGAATCACGCTTTGCATTCCACTGTTACGTCCGTAAGAACACGGAAGGACAGAGACGAGCAGTGATTTGTTGCTTGGATTTATGAAGACCATGTCCGCTTTTTTTTTTCAATAGTATTTTCCATCTGCCTCAGCTTGGTGCAAGATTTACAATGTTTCCAGTCTAACGAGTTCCAATGGTGTCGGGTAAACTTCGAACCGAAAACAGAAAATGATGAACGATTCAATTTGCGTTTCTTTGTGGCGCTATGTGTGTCGTCTTATGGGTGTTTTTCATTTGTAAATATCCATAACAAAAACTCATTTATCATACATTTCGCCCATTGATTACTACATGCCGACATTTTTTCCTCTTTCTTCCGCAGGAGACGATGAGGAAGCTGCTGATGAGCAGCAATCATTACCACAGGAACAGCAAACGAACTCCTCATCCGGTAGTGGCAGCAGTAGCACCACATCAAACGGCAGTGAAGCAGCACCCGAGACAGACATGATAAACTCTCGGCCGCCATCGAATCAGATCGACTCGGAAGAAGATCCGCCAGTGGCACAGCCTCCTCCAACCCACGAAGATTCTACATTATCACCGAAGGTGGCACCAAACAGTAGTCGGGCATCATCAATAGCTTCCCCTCCCTCGGCACCAGCCACTTCGACAATGTTCGACCCGGAGCCTGGCGCCGATTTGTCCCCACCGGAAAAGGTGGAAATCAAAATCGAACCCGATCTATTGGCTGAGAACCAACATCACTCACCCGAAGCAGTTAAAGACGATGAGAATAAATCTCCAGAGCTGACCTCCGCTCAGCTACCCATGCTTAGACTGAACATAGCGTTGGCCTCAGACCCAGCAACCAATCCCGATGCGAAAGATCTTAAAAATATCACCGCTGCAAACGACAGTCAGTTTGAAAAATCAATCGAATCGGATTTTTCCGGCGCCGCTCCTCAACCTGCAGCAGTCATTCGAAAAACTGCGAAAACCGAGAGCGTCACTATTCCCATCACCGTTGATCTACCCCCTCGGATACCAATGTTCATGTGTGGACCGTGTGGAATTCGCTTCTCTTCTGCTTCAACGTTGGAAGCTCATCAAACCTACTACTGCTCCCATCGCAAGGATGCCGATGAGACCGCGGGGGGTGTCAAAAATGCCAACTCCAACGATCCGAACGGTTCTGAGCCGCCGGCTAAGGCTGCCAAAACCGGTAAACAGTACGCCTGCACGCAATGTTCGTACAGCGCGGACAAGAAGGTCTCTCTAAATCGGCACATGCGAATGCATCAATCGTCCCCCGCACCTAGTTCGAATGCCTCAAATGGTGACGAAAGTACCGCTAGTCAGCAGCTGCAGCTGCAGTTTCAGGCGCAAGCAGCGGCCGCAGCAGCAGCTGCTGCCGCTGTACTCCAGCAGCAGCAACAGGTTCAGCAGCAGCAGCAACCACCTCAGGTCGACCGCTACTGCTCTGATTGTGATATTCGATTCTCCAGTACCAAGACTTACCGGGCGCACAAGCAACACTATTGCAGCTCCCGGCACCGAGAAGGGTAAATTAGATTACGAAACTCCTGCCAGAAGATTCTAATCTTTTTTTGTTTTTTTTTTTTTTTTTCAGTCAATCCAATAATAGCACACCAAAGCCTCCACAAAAATCGGGCTCCCAAAGTCCCCCGGATGCATCCAAGACTCCGCCAGTAGCCCCACAGCAACCATTCCTGGCATTACCAACAAATCCGATAATAGTGATTCCCTACTCGCTAATACGCGGCGCTAGTGTCATTCCTGGATTGCCGTGAGTTTTTTTCCATTTTATTAAGATTTCCGGTAATCAAACTTTAATATCTTCAAAAACAACAACAGATCCTCTCTCGCACCGAGCATTCCAAACCCAGAATCGGCTTGCTTCTTTTTCCAAAACGGCACACTTCAACCGATAGCCGTTTCTCTAGCTTCGGCCACAGCGGCAGCGGCTGCTGCTGCTGCATCGGCTGCAGCAGCCGCCGCTAGTGCTGCCGTTTCGCAACAACAGCAGCAGCAGCTACAAAGCGGTTCACTTGGACAACATTCCACTCCGACGCAACCGAACAATTCTGCCCCACACTCGCGCGGTCAGACTCCCAACGTCGGTAGCGAGGGTAGCTCCAGCAGCAACAGCACCGGCGAAGTGCTCAAAGCAGTGAACAAAAGAGAAAACATCAAGTAAGTTTCCTGTCGAATTCGAAATCACTAAAATTTTAATTGCCAAACCTTGTCCACAGAGAATCTTCAACCCCGTTAGACCTTTCCGTTCGGCGACTGTCTCCCGGAGCAGGCCTCCGCGAGCGTTCGCTGTCATTTTCTTCCGCCATATCAGTTGATCAGCTTCGGATGGACTTCGACAGCCTGATGGAAGGCAAAGAGAATCTCTCAGTTAGTGGCGATTCCATCACACCCGAGCAGATCGTTTGTGCTCCATCGCTACCGGGCAGCCCACCTCTAACGCCTTCACCCAAACGTCGTTCCAATAGTCCTCGTGGGGGTGGCGGGTCTGTTGGGAACATCGTCAGTTCACGGGGCGAACGTGATGGGTCAGTTTCAATATCGCCGCTTACGCTACAGCAACAGCAGCAGCAACTGCTTATGCGACCACTACTCCCGGCGGACATCGCTCTGCGTCTCTCGGCTGCTGATCCAGCACTCAACCTGAACCTCAACATTCTACCCAATTCTCAACTGCTCACCAAGCAGGGCGTCGAGCTGGCCCTTCGGCTTTCATCCACGGCCAACAGCAACAGCATAGACCACGCTTCCAGTAAAAACAGTCACCCTCAACAGCAAATGTCTCCTCTGCTGAACAGTATCTCACCGACCACGAACAACGTACAGGTTCCAGTTCTATCGAGCACTCCCCAGATCTTCGTCAAACAGGGTGACTCCAAATGCAAAGAGTGCAATATCGTTTTTTGCAAGTACGAAAACTACTTGGCTCACAAGAAACACTACTGCTCCGCTCGGAACCTAGACGGCGACGGAGACAATCTCAAGGTCAGTCCACCAATATCTCCACAAGCAGCAAGTCCTTCGAACTCAGCGGGAAACGTAACCGGCGGTGGCGCTCAGCGGGCTTCCGGGGGTGGCCAACCCATGGCTTACCAGCAACTGATTTGTGCAGCGTGCGGCATCAAGTTCACCTCGCTGGACAATCTCAGTGCCCATCAGATGTACTACTGCCCGAAGCGGGTCGACGTTCAAGTTCCGGTACGTTTAACAGCTGTCATCTCGGGTTTGTGAATATGCTAATGTTATATAACTTGTAGGCTAATGTCACACCGCAGAAGGAGCGCTGCTCCAAGTGCAAGAGCTTGCACGAACCAGGGCAACCTTGCACCGTTGCTGGCCAGGGAGCATACAAATGTCCCATCTGTGAGGCGATCAGTCCTAACTCGACGGAAGCTCGTCGCCACATGGATACCCATGGAGGTGTGAAGGCTTTCCGGTGCACTATTTGTCGGTACAAGGGAAACACACTACGGTAAGCTGCAAACGACTTTGATCCCAAAATTTAAAATTAATATTTTTTTTTCCTATTTACAGTGGTATGCGCACCCACATTCGGATGCACTTCGACAAGAAGTCCAATGATTTCAACGAGGAGAACTACATCACCTGCATCCTAGAGGAGGATGGCATCGAGATACCGCCGGCTGCTGCCGTTGCTTCGGCAGCCGCAGCCGCAGCGGCCGCTGCAGCACAGCTGATGAACCAAGCAGCTGCCGCAGCTCAAGTCGCTAGTCAGCAAACGCCATCGTTGCCGCCACCGTTGTTGATTGGTGCTGGCGAAAAACTAAATCCAACTGGTCAGATGCAATTTTGCGAACTGTGTCCCTACTATTCCAGCTACAAGATCAATGTGGTTAGTATATAGTATTTTTTTTTTAAATAGTAATTTTTAATTCTATTATTCGCGCTCAAATTTTAGGCTCAACATATCAAACTGGTGCACGGTCGTGAACGGCCACCAAATAATTCTCCTTTGATCGGTGAAGGAGGCGAGTCTCTAATCTTCAACGGTGACAGTGGGAGCTCCACACCACGACCACCAGTATCCAGTACCCCTGGACCCACCGGCAATAGGTAAGTTCATCACATCTCAACATATGTATAAATCATAATTTAGATTAGTTTTTCCTCTGTTAAAAACAGCGGCATCAAATCTGAACCGGAAGATGATCGTACGGAGGACCCCGATGTTGACGTAGATGTTGTCATGGAAGAACCCGAAGTGATCATAAAAACCGAAGCGACGGATTCGCATGCCGGCCTACCGATGGGTTCCCCTGCTGCACCACCGTCACTAGTACCAAGCCAATCTCACTCATTGAAGCTAAAATCTCTACCGACGGCGATCGCTGCTAATAGCTTGAAAAGCTCCCCGAATCATACATCACTAGCTAAAACTCCCTCACCGCCCTCCTTTTTGGGTGATATCAACCACAGCGGGCCAAACTATTGCGCCCCTTGCGATATTACTTTCAACTACGTTAATACATACATCGCCCACAAGAAGTTCTACTGTAAAAACAGTCAACAGGAAGGCGGCGGGACCCCGGCGGCCGTCGGTGCTCCCGCTAGCATCCGTGCGGCCACCAGTGGTTCGCCAAACAACGTCGTATCTGTAACCAGGGCGACGGAAACATCTGTCTGAACTGTGTGATGCTCGTTTCCAATGCAAGTAATCAACACATGTAAAGCACACGATGCTCACGAAAAAAAAATCGGGAAGAGGCAATTGTATACGGAGGAACAAAAACCAGAAATAATGAATTTATGCAACCTGCTGCAAAATGTATACGTTTTTATCGAGGAAAAAATGCAGAGTTGCAAACCGAAACTAAACATACGCATTTGGTATATGTTAAAAAAGGACGTTTCTGTGTTAACTGTAATGAAACAAAAAATGACCACCGGTGTCACGGTCGGATTCGTAACATTCTAACAGTTTGTCTTACTAAGCTTAAGCGTAATGATTGTTACGATAAACTAAACCCCCTAGTAGCTAAAATGCTGTGTATAATAATACAATATCAGAGAAGTGAACGCTGCAAAAGTTATGTTAATCGTTGTTCGCCAATCTAGGTTCTAGTTTTAGTTCTCAGTTCAAACCTGTTTTTTAATTAATTGTAATGTTTTACCAAAGTTAGCGAGTTGTTTTCAAATTTACCGTTTTAATTTGCAGTCCAACAATACGTATAAACTTCCAATTAGAATCAAGACTTAATCTATGTTTGCATTTAGTAGAAGCTAGCATTAAGTAAGCCGGCGATATGTATATGTGAAACCCTAGGTAAAGATTCTAGAGGACAGCCTGTCGTCGCGTCATCGTCGTCGTCGTACGTAAGTCATAAGCTCGAATTTACATATTAAAGTGAAGTAAGCTTCTAGCAGTAACACAAGCCAGAATTCAACACACTTGCTATTAAAACACTATTTTACCAAGAAAACAACAGATTTCCCATTCAACTGCTCTAAAACCGCTGTAAAAAAAACAAGCCTAGCGCGAACTTAAAATTGCCATATAAAGCATTACCATATAAAACAGTGTCTACACTACACCAACTCGATCAAGCACCGATTTTCAAAGTAGTTAACCAACCAATTGCAAAAACAAACTATATTCCCACTCTAGGCCGGTGTAAATTGGATGTGCAAAAAAATTAAAGGAACCACTAACCAAAAACGGTGTTAAAATGAAACAAAAACTATACAAGATCGTATAGGAAGCGAAAGAAAAAATCAAATGACAATAAATTATTATTTATCATCAAGCTAACAGTGTTCGAGACCCCGGTTAGCAGAGCAGGCAGAAAGGCAAACATCGTGTAGCTTGCGTTGCGAGTAGGTTGAGCTGAAATCTTGAACGCGCAACCACATAATTGGGAATCAATCAGAGAAGCGAGAAAGAGAGTTGTTCGAAAATTAAAAATATAAAAATGTAATTGATGCAAAGTGAAATGATGCTGGTGGTGATGCATTATCATTGTATAAGTCGTATGTTTTTCCATAGTTAGCAGGGATCGTCAGGCAATTGAAGACCTGCAAAATCGAGCTGCAATAGCAGAGCAAGTTTCTTCAGGATGAACTTTATCTGCATCTGAAAACTACCAGTCTGAGCTTCTTCCCAAAGATAGTTCATAAGGAGATTTATCTTCAACCAATATGGCGAGGCGAGTATGCAGAATCAACGTCCAGGTAATTGTGAAATTTATAACACAAAGTTATTATTGAAAAACGAAATGGAAAACGGGAAACGTTGTATTCAATACTCAGCTTGAACTTACTTTGAGCATGTTTTCTGGTTTGACTGTCAATAGCTCTTTGCTTTCTTACCAGTCAGACGCTCAGCTTATTAAAGTCCGGTTTAAAAAACATTATCAGCGAAATTCCAAAGTAGGAACAACTGCAATAAGAGTATGAACTATTCAATTTTTCTCTTCATTACCAATCTTTATTAATGTATAACTCATGAACCAAAATGCGTCAAATCAGTTTTTCAAAAGAAATGCTAAAATTCTCGAAAGAAAGAAAAGAAAGAAAATTTTGTGGTATTGTAAAAATTTGTAGAAAAAAATACCTTTTTAAACTAAAAAATGCTATACCACATACACTTATACAAATTCCGCATGAGAAAAAAGTATTAGAAAACCTGGGGAATTTTGTTTTAGAAGTGTTCGACGTGCAGCCAAAACGAGTCAAGCGCCAAAAACATTATTTTGAATAATCGGCGTCCAAAGTTGGAACAGTTACCGTATGTTTTCTGCAAGTTGCTACAAATAATTTTTGTTATGAAATCATTATGAAATGTTCAAATGATTCCGTTTTTTTTTCATGAAAAATAGATTATCAATTTTCACATTCACTAATAACTCAATTAAAAAAATGGTCCAAGCGGTCTGGTCGAATGCTAACCAAGTTGACTAGACACTCTGGTCAGCTCATCTCAGCAAACTATGGGAACTGTAAAATTGTCAGAATCTAAACCAAATTTTGAGTTGTGAGATTGTAAAGCAATGTGTTTGCAATAAGACAGAAAAATGTTTGTGGTGCTTTGTGTGTTTTTTTGTAAGTGAACAGTTATAAAATTAACATAGTGAACAACTTGGTCAGCACTAAGGAATTAAACAGATTTCCTCCGTCGTAACTTTACAGGTAAGACAGCTTGTGACAACTCCGTGTAATGCATTTTAAAAAATTGGTTTAGTTCCGGGTTTTGCACATGTCTATTGATTACGTGAGAATAAATATGAACCAAAGTGTCGAAACATTCACATTTCCAAATTGTGAGAAATGAAATTAGCGGTAGTTTGAATATTTTCTGTTTGATAAGACGACGGAAACAAGCGATAAATAATTGTGAGGCTTAAATGCTTCAAGTATTTTTACAAATTTTGTCACGAATCGTTTAGAAAGCGAAAAGGTCCTTAATCATGGATGCAAAAAGGTCGAATAAACCACAGAATGCCGTCAGAATGAGATTTCGTCTGACACTATGTTTGTAAAACATCGACATCCTTATTATAAGAGGCAACGGAAAGACCAATTAGACTTGCTCCAAACAGGCTAGTTAAATTGGATCATATATCCTCGCGGTTAACGCGACGCTTCCCTCTAGTCCTGCTGTTTTTTATTTAACCAGAAGAACTCCTTATTGCAGAGGTTTTACTCACAAACCCAAGTTCGAATCCACAACCGTAGGACCGATCCCGTAGCTTCTACTCAACAGTACACGCCAGTCACACAGGCGAGAATAATTATGCTGTACTCTCTTTATTTCATGCGCAGACTCCCTTTGTTATCAAACCTATCACCAGTTTCCTCCTACCACCCCCTTCCGGCGCGTGACGGAAAAGGGGAAAACCTTGCTTATTGTTCTGGGCACGGGAATCATTACAAGTTCCCATAGCTCCTGGTAAAGGCAAGGAACATTAAACTTCTCCTGTTCTATCCTTCTTCGAGGACGACCGACCATCGAATGGAGATAGAACACTGGTGTTGCGAACAAAACTGCTGGGTGGATATATAGCCAAAACTATTTTTTTGCTTGTATTCTCGCTCTCCGGATAAAAGGGGAAAGTGCTTTGCATTATTCCGCGAAGCTAAGAATAGATTTCTGCTATCACAAATTAGCAGTGCCACCTGACGGGACAAGAACACACAATCGGCAATGCAGATTTAGGATTTTGCGTAAAACACCTGATGCTGGTCCGAGAGGTTCGTTCTGAAGTTTCAAACGCAAAGCGGTCAAAATTCGTTACTTATAGCTATAGGGTAAAAACAATTAGTCGTCTGATATTTAATGCTAATAGCTCAATCGTTGCTTTAAAAAGTCTCGAGATTTTTGCATTAAACCCCATGAAATTTTATCGCATGTGAAATCGGAATCGTTATTCTTTAATCACAATCAAAAATAACAGTTTCCAGCAATTTGCTTCAAAATTTTATATATTTTCGACCGGTAGAAAAGTGATGATGAAAATTTTAAAATGAGTTAAGATTTTTCAAAACTTTTGTCCTACTGGCGATATTTTTTTAGATTTCAGGCTCTCGTGCCCTTTTCAAACCTAGCTAGCAACCCTTCGAAACAAAACTGGAATTAGTCTACTTTTAGGCGCATTACTGCTAATAGAAACAAACTGCCAGAGTTGCGCTAGTTTGAAAAAAAACATTCAATAATTTTTTGTACATCGACCTAATGTGAGAACAAAATTATAAACCAAATATATAACAATTTATTGATGCTTAAAGTTAGTTGCATCTTCGTGAGCTCGTGTCACTTCTGTGTAAAATGATTGTGAGAAAATTACATTTAAAATTGTAATGTTCTTTGCAGTAGGAGTAAATATATATTTCGACTTATCAGTTCGGTGGATACAATGATAATGAACAGAATTTTTCAATGTGCAAGTTTTGGTGCCATAGCTACAAATCATGGTCAACCTGGCAACATGCCTATGACGTTATGCCTATGGTACAAAAATCATTGATTCCCATTATAGGAATAATAATCGCATATTAGGCCCATCTTAATTTTCATCATGTTGAGAAAACAACGCGTAAAGCTATATTTCTTGCTTAAGTTATTTCAGTTGTTGGGCGTGCTTTATTCCCATTATTTCTATATAATATAATGAGATGAAAATTTACCATAACTTCTTTATAAAAAACGACAAGAATGCAGGTGTGACTGGTATGCGATTATAGGCAGTATAATAAGGTTGAATTCACTTCACGTAAATTTTGCTCCCGGTACTAATTCTAAAGTTTAAATTATGATACAAATCTTGTAACATTTCAAAAATATAAGTTTGGACGTAGGACCGTAACCGTAACTGTAATAAAATAAATGATGAATTTCGTGCCAACTAGGCTGAGGCTTACAGCACCCTCCCAGATTTTAATGAAACTTTGTCGGAGTGTAAGCCTTGCTAAACTAAGCAACTTTGCACACTTTTTTTCGAAAATTTATCTAGACTAATATCGGCATGGCTTTTTGAAAAAAAATGTTGAAAAATATGAATTTATTATCATCCTACGCTGAAAACAATTGATTTGAAAAAGTCAATTTTTTTGATAGACAATTTAATGGCAAAAAAGCAAAAGTGTGTTTTGTTATTATATGTTGTCGTAGTGATTTGTCTTTGATTAGTACGGAACAGAATTGAGAAAGTCGAACATCAGTCCGTGTGGAAGTTGACCTTTATTGTACCTTGCCTTTGACCAACCAAAATCATTGAAGTGATTAAAATTGAACACTTAATAGCAAGGATTGTATGTTTGACAAAGAAGAGCCGAAAACGCATTAGTGGAAAGACAGGTGGTAGTGGACTCGAACCCACACACGCGAGGAGAGCATGTCTTTGCTTTTTGCTTTCATCGTTTACCTCTTTGCCAACAGCACGACCTTCTAGATTACTCTTACCGACTGTGGATCAAGACTGCCTGCAACGAGTAATCAAAAAATGTATCCACTGTCGGAATCATAATCGAATGTTGGCGTCAATTACGAATGGATTTTAGTGGAAATAATCTTCCTTGACTCTCTAAAGCCTGTAACACAACGATAAAAGTGATCAGACGGAAACAGTCAAGGAAAGAAAAACTCTTCACCACCATCTCGGGATTCGAACTCGCGATAATCGAGTTAGTAGCAATCGAATCGGAGTGGTCATCCAACATCGTTACAAAATGTTAAGTAACTTTTTCTATATACATTGTTTTCATAGTACTTTCGGAAAAACTAATCATAAAGATCAAAATTCTCACTCTCACTATCATCGTCTGATCGACCATCATCACCGCAATCAATCTCCGAGTCGTACTGATCGGAATTCTGTTTCTTATCAATATGCTTCATAATGCGCGCCTTATATTTAGCATAGGCCGTTCCGAACCGGGCAACATCGCTCGGATTTAGCCCAGCATTATCCTCCTCACAAAACTCATCTTCATCATAATCCGGGGGATACGCAGGTGGATTATTTTCAAAATAAGCGAGATCTTCATCGTCGGATGATAACTCTCGATCTCCTTCTGCAAATAAAAAAAACGATGTTAGTTCATTTCTTTCTAGGTGGTTCAATAGTTAAACCAAACCGAAATCAAAATCCTCCACCGCTCGCCTCATATCGTCCTCGTCAATGCTATTTCCTTCACCGAAAACATCAGCGTCCTCATCCGGGTAATCATTACGCCAATTATTTTCGTCGTTTGAATCTTCCGAATCTTCATCGTCCGTATAACCGCCTTCGCCGCCACGATGACTCGAATAGAGCGGATCATCATAGATAGCAACACTGCAAAGCACGCACACACATTAGCAACAGATAAGGTATAAAAATAACTATTCTGCTTTATCGACTGTTCTCATATCTGAGCGGCACTCAAAAACTACGAACGTGTTGGGTTGAAATTTACTTTGAATTATTAAATATGACTACAGGATAAAACGCATTTACTGCCTGTTGCAATGTATTGAAAATTACGAATTAGACACAAGCTCGCCCAAATCACAGAACAGAAATGTTCGAGTTTTGTTTATCTACCGATTAGTGGCCCCAACCGTTTTCCACCTTTCATTATTGACTACGAATAATGCACGAATAAATAATTCAATACTTGTCTTCGTAGTTTTACAAGGTGTCATTGTGAATCTTTCTCAAATTCTCTAAATAAGCATTAAACAATCGTTTTCATTTTGGTATACTTTTCCGCTAGGAAGAAAAGCATTGAATTATTTGTTCTCTATATTTCATACTCTCTATAATAAAGCTTTAATGTATACTATGGTATCTAGCCCTAAAGTAAGAATATGTCTGAATTTTGCTAACCATTTACAGTAGGAAATAAACATGAAAAATGCAGACGGTTCAACAGTTAACCAGTCGAGTATTAATAGCGTTAGACAGGCAGCTCTCAGATGAATGAGAAAAATGTATAATATAGGTCTTCTACTAGCACCAACCTGATGTCGTCCAAATTGTCCGGAATGTAGGGAATGCGCGTCTGTTGGTCGCTGTCATCGGCGACATACAAATCGTACACATAGTCCGGTTCCTCCCGCATAGCCGCACGAGGCTGAGGTTTACATACGGATCCATTTTCACTACCGACTGTGGCAGAGCTGACAACAGGCACCGTTCCAGCAGCGACTGCAGACCCAGAGTCAGTTATTTCCCTTTCCACATCCACGATTGTGGTTCCTTCAGCACCATCAGTTTGAGTAAGAGAGCGGGTACAATTTACTATACGAAACCGGTTGTTCTGGGCATTCTGACGCGCAACTGCACGATTTCTGGAAACAATTGCAGGACGATGCACACGGGATATTGCTTCCTCGGCTTCTTTTTTCGTGAGACGCTGCTGAAGATGTGATGAAATATTGTCTGCCTATGGATAGAAATTGTTATTGTTTGGGACATTGACAAATATACTGAATATATTTTTTACTTTTGCGAACGTTCCAGCAAACTTGAGCACTGTAGATGTTTCGTTGGATGCTCCACTTCCGTTTCCTTCAGGGCTCAATAAATCAGCACCTAAATCTGTTCGCTGCTTTTTACAGTTGAGCACAAATGCATTTAGTGGATCCTCATCGACCCGTCTTTTAAGCCGAATAACCGCTGCCATTTTGCAGTGTTCGAGGAATAGACCGTATTTTTTCAGGACTTCGTTTTTCACTATGTGAGGTTAGAGTTCTATATCTTGAACAGCAACAAATAACCAACTAATACTCGGTAAATAGTACGTAATTAACGTGATTATAAGTTTTGTTTTAATTGAACTGTTATTGGACTTCCAAGAAAACCAAATTGAACGTTTTCACTACTAACAATGCTTTAAATATTGTTTCTACGGTTGATTCCTCCCGAACTCAAAGCGCGTTTGACGTTTACGTTTGGGAGCTTCTCTTTCCCTCACACTCGGGTTTGACCTAACAGGGCTTAGCTTAGACGGTAAACTGGTATAAAGTGTACAGTAATGCCAGCTTTACTGACATATCAGTTTCAGCGAAGGGGATGGTAGCCATATCTCAATCCGACAGTACACTGTAAAAAAAATCACGTCGAACTAAAGTGATTTGCTGTTGAATTCGCACTACTTGTCTAACATTTCAAAAATTTTCGAAATGTATCCGGAGTACTCCGTGATAAGGACGAATCTAACAAACTGTAAACAAATAGAGATTTTACCGAAAACGTATGAAGTGAGCTACTATCTACCTTCAAACTTTGAAAAAATAATGTATCTCTTTTCTAATTATTAAAAAGTAGAATGTTTGTTAAGGGCGAAATCTATATTTATATCAAAACGAAATAGAATGAGGAATACGCCCTTTTTGTTGTTTACGTTAGTAAAAGGCGAAACTCGATTTCGTCTTGATGAATGGGCGAAATCAAAGTTGTCAACAAAATAAACATTGAAAGCAAAGGGCGTATTCCAATACAATAACGTAAACACGACATATAGTAAAGGGCGATACTTTCGAGCAAATGAAAATAAGGCGCATAATAAAGGGCGATACTGTCGAGCAAATCAAAATAAGGCGCATAGTAAAGGGTGATACTTTCGAGCAGATCTAAATAAGGCGCACAGTAAAGGGCGATACTTTCGAGCAGATCGAAAAGGTTGCATAGTAAAAGGCGAAACTATAAATTCTCGAATATACAATGTAATGCGATTTAAATTCAAGTTTCAGGTTTACCATGTACAAAGCTAGAACAATTTTGCTTTCATTAGAGTATTTGGATGACAAATATATTGTTCCACCGTTATTTAGGATTTGATTTTTTGATTGAAAACTTTGTTTGTCTTTTTTAGTTTTGTAGTCATTGTAAGATTCGCCCCAATCACGAAGTAGTCCGGATATGTAGATTAACATGTCAAAAGGATCTATCTTCTTTGATCGATTATTTGATCGAACGGTTTCTTTCAACCGCCACGACTTATTTTACACGTTTCATGATATGTCCTTTACACCATTTGATAGCGGAGAATCTAATCTAGCTTTTTAAATAAAAACCACGTTGGGAATAGTTACTCCAGCTGAACTATTAAACAAATGAAAAGTCAATCAAAAATATCGATGAAAGTAGATAGATCCTTTTGACATGTTGCTCTACATATGTATGCAAAGAATAATGAAATAGACAACGAATCACTTCACTGGCGAGGTTGCGAATTTGGTGGAATTATGTAGATAAGTATTTTTGGTTTAATCGCATTCAAATCTATCAAAAAATACAGATTTTTATCATTTCAACAAGTCCACAACTTCATTCGATTCACGGATGGGTGTTTTTCTCGAGGGAATGCCTTTTCCTATCCCTCGCTGTACATTTGACAGAGTATAACATCGAAGATACGAAAACGTCAAACCTGATACGAAAACGTCAAACCTGATACAAAAACGTCAATGTCGGTCGGATTATTTTCATTATTTTGCTGTTTCGGTTGGGGCTTAGCCCTTGCGCTTCTTAAGTAGACACAGTGGATCTGGTTATTATCAAAAAAAGTGATGTAATCTAAATAAAAAACTCTTGCAAACACAAGCAAGAAACAGGAAAGAGTAAAAACATCAGATTTGACGTTTCTATGTTGTACTCGATGTTATAACTTATAGCACATTCCCTCGGTTTTTCTGTGTTCTGTTGATTAGATTAGGCAACCCTGAACGAGCAGAGTTGCCAATAAATTTTTCGATTGACCTGGAAAAAGGCTGAAGAAAAAACTGGAAAAAACTGGATTCCAAATAAATTTTAAAAAAGCAAAAAAAAATGATTGTGAGTGTGCTTTTCTGTTATGGGGACTGAATCCAGTGACAGTTTTTCATGAAGCAACTAAACAGATAACTCTTCGCAAAAAATAACTCATTTCAATCAGAACTGTTTTGTTTCGGGCTTACATTTTGTTAAAATTATTCTTTCGTTCTTTTTTGTTCATTTGTGGGGTTACTGGCTGGGCGCGTCAAGCGCTCGAAGCTCTACACCAGACCCGAGTCATCAAATCAGAGAGTTTCCAAAAATCATTTCTGCCTGACGAAACATGCCTATGCCGGCTTTGAAAGACAGTAGCGAATTGATTCCGGAGGCTTCCTGACCAAAGGTCGACGGGCAATTGGTGTTGAGCGCAAACGCAACATATGAAACAATACAATATATGTAAACATGAAGAACGGTACTTATCTCTGATCAGCCTCTTCAGCTCCTCAGTAGAAACCTCGTCGACAGCCAGCGCTTATTATCTCATCTTCTACTTTTGGAGTTCGCAGATGTTTTATTTTGCTCAAAATGTTACTCTCCAGGCCCCTTGGGTCGACGAGACAGCTCGGCGGTACATATGAGAGATTGATGAGAATGGCGGAAATGGTAAATAGTGTGAGATTAGTATAAATAGAGTTATGTTTAATGTAGATGGGAAGTTTTGGATTGATTTGATTTGTATGATTTTGGTTTGGGTTTACTTTTCATTTTGGATTTTATTTATTTGGCCTAGCCACAAGAATCCTTTTATTATTGCACAAGCTTGATGATCTGTAAAACTCAGCCTATAAAAAAAAAAATGTTGAAAAAAAAAATGACTTAAGCCTGTAGTACAATCTTTGTCTAATGGTCAAATATTAGACCTTCTGACATAATGGTCAAATTTATTTGACATCATGGTTGTTGTTTGCCCGTGTTTGCCCCATGTTAAAATTGGGAAATGACAAACAATTATATTTGACCAAATTTTTATCTGTCAAAAAGTGCCAAATATTTGACGCTTGTTCAAAGAGTGTAATACAGGCTTTAAGCCTGTAGTACACTCTTTGTCCAATATTTGACCTTCTGACATAATGGTTAAATTTATGTGACATCATGGTTGTTGTTTGCCCCATGTTGAAATTGGAGAGTGACAAACAATTATCTTTGACCAAAATTTATCTGTCAAAAAGTGACAAATATTTGGCGCTTGGTCAAAGAAAAAAACTGGAGGAATCCAGTTTAAACTGGAACATTAGCACGCCTGTGAACGAGAGTGAAGAGCACGTCAGATGTCTTCCCGTTGCGGCCATTGTTTGGGGCTCGGCATCGAGGGGTTTGATTTTGATTTTTATCGTTTATCTGTCACATTCATAACACTCCGACAGGCTTCGACAATAATGTGCTGTCAAAGAGTTGTGAAAATGCAACGATAAATACTTTGTAATATCGAATATTGGAAATGTTTCCTAATATATCAATTGTGTCTTGCCCCTAGGAGAGCACCTTGTTTTTTCTCTATGTACAGGCTACCTATCCAGCTTTCCACGAGCGGTAATGGCGGATGAGTTTGACATTTAATGTGGGTTGTCAAATTATAGTTAGAGCGAGGATATCACGAACTGGCACATTCCTCGGGCCCTGAGGGTAACCAAAAGTAGAGATCTGGCGCCGCGGAATTCAGCACACACCCAAACCACGTGTTCAATGTTTTGATACCCCAATCCACAAACGCAACGATTACTGCTCGCCAGCCCAATGAGTTTCAATGCTTGTTCATAGTGTTATTTAATTTTCAATGCGTCACTAATAATATGAGTATCACTCTTTGCGTATCTGTTTATAACACCGTCTGTAGTCAATACTGGGTCAAAATCGAGCGAATAAAGAATGCTTTGACAGCACTTAGGTTGCTTCCAGGTCAAAACGGGGGACCTGGTGGAATGAAGAAATTCGCTATTAGGTTGAACTCACCAGCGAATAGAGGGGTTTCAATTTGAAAAAATACTTGCTTTTTCGTATACACTCAAAATATTTTTCACGTTATTGTTACGGGAAATTTCCTGTACTTATTTATTTTCTGTCATTTTGCATGATTTATGTGACAAACATAACATCTACGTGAAAATCACATGCATACACATATCTTTTTGCCATTTTGTATGTCGTTCATTCATTTACGAATTGGCGATTTTGCATACCCGTGCGACTTATCAAGCAACATATTTGGATAATTTCTGAAAATTATTCCTAGTCTCTAAAGAATTTGGAAAACCACAATTGGAAATTATACGTTGTATAAAACGTAGAACCTATCAGACAATCAAATGCTTTTCACTTTATCGGTAGCTAAATTCTATGTGAAACTCTCATGAAATGCATATGTCTACTGCATAAGATTCATAGGATGAAACATCTCACCAGTTCATGATGAACTCAAATGACAATCACGTAAAATTTACGGGAAAATGACTGTGGAAAATATTCACATAACTTTTCCGGTAATTATAATGTGAAAAATATTTTGAGTGTACTAATCAATAACCGACCTTTAAGTAGGCATTACGTAATTTGTCTAAGATCTCTACAAGTGTTCTTTGATTTTAAAATTGAAAAATTATATTTGTTTTAAATTTTAACTGGCAAGTAGTGCACAGAGTGACATTGCTGTTGCTTTTGGGAAATATAACCCTGATAGTAAGCAAAGTGACATACCACAATATATCTAACTAATGGTAGCAGTGGTCATAGAGCTTTCTACGCCAGATCTCACCAATACAGGCTTAGTCTGTATCCTAATAAAATCGATATATTTTCAACCAAAAAATCAGCTGATATTCAATTTCGAAAAATATAGCACTTATGAATCCTAGTTCATTAGTGATACCTGTTTTAACAAACTTTGTTTTAGTGGAAAACCAGATGAAATAAAACTGAAAATCGGCTTGATTAAAAGCTCGGAGCAGGAGGAAATTTTTCGTTACTACCAACGTGTTGATTATTTGCAACCAAAATTAAACTTGTATTATTGAAATCGACCACTAATACTTGCGCAGATAGGAAGGTCTATAGGCTCCTACAGGAAAAAAGCAAAGTGACATTTCCGCTGCTGACTTGTGGAAAATATAACCCTGATTTACGTGTCATGACAGGGATGCCAGATGTGAAGACATGCCTTAATATTGAAAACATTTGAGCGCGTGTGAATAAATCGAAGCCTAATAGTCGGTTGATTAACCGCACTCGATTTAATGTGTCACTGGAAGTTTTGTAAACTTTCAACGGGGACCGTGTTTACAGATTTCCTATGTATAAAGACATTGTTCTGTGGAGTGTGAAGATATTACTTACAAAATGACACTTACAGTTGTTAAAACTCGAAATCGATTTTTTCAATAGTTTTGCTGTTTAAATCAAGAAAAGTCAGTAGAATATGTATTTCTTTTTAAATTTCTTATCAAAAGAAAAAATAAAATACATACCCCTTAAACACCCTATTGCAGAGTAGTGCTGCAGCCAGTGATACCAAATGTGCAGATTTGTCTGCAAAACGCAGATTTTTGGAGTCTGTGTGCAGATATTCATTGATTTGCAGATATTTGCAGTTTTTCCACGTTTCTGCCGATTTTTGTCAAAATCTCCTTATATTTGCGCAAATTTTCTTGAAATGTGTACAGATTATTACAGACTTTTGCCTGCGCGAGCGAAATTTTCTCGGATCACGGATAGATTTTTTTCAGATTTCGAGCACATTTTTCCGGTTTTTTTTTTTGAGCAGTTGCAGACATTTTTCAAAAACATCTGGCATCTCTGGCTGCAGCTATATCTATAGCTATAGCTATATCAGTTTTTCATATCATCTTAAAGATCTGCATTTTCTAAGAAAACGTGATTTAAAAAAAAAAATATATCGTCCTTCGATTTTCAAATCACGATTTGAAACTGCTCGAAATCTGCTCGAAATCGCAACAATGACAGTTCGCCCATATACCAACTGTCATTGTAGCGATTTAGAACGAATTTTTACCCTTCAATTAAAAATCGAAGAATAATGATATAAAGTTTTAACAAATCACATTTTGCTCTGAAAATTACACTCTTTCAGACAAGGATGGTTAAAGTCTTATCAGAGAATTATCATGAGAGAATCCTATTGGATTCTGATCGCGCATTATACGCGATGTTTTGTATCGTCCCACGAGAAGAAAACCTATGTGACAAATAAATTGCCGAAAGAACACTCCGTGAACTTTCTAGCCTGTTAACTGTATGCGAGATTATCGTCGCTCGTTAATACAATCTTCCGATTGTCTCATTTGCTCCAATCGGTAGTTCATTATCGTCTCCCGATCCGATCGAGCCGTGGAACGGAAATCTTTGATTTGAATCACCTTGTGAGTGAGAGTGTCCCGATAATCGTAAAATTGTATCGCAAACCAAAAACTCAGAGAGGGAAAAAACTGCAAGCGTTAGACCAACTAAAAGGCAGCAAAAAACAGGGATACCAGATATACAGAGTTGTCTGTGAAATGCATATAGTCCGTGGCCGATTTTGCTCTTTTAAAAAGCAAATTTTTGTTATTACTTTTTGCATAGCTTGCAAACTTTTTTCGAATCTAGGTATTTATATTTGCGGATTTTTTTCCAAAATGTGTGCGGGTTTTTGCTTGTTTAAAAAAAACTTCGATATCGGCCAACATACATCAGTGAACAAACCTTCGATACAAAAAAAAAACTGACGAACAAAGGTACATTGAGTTGACAATGACAACAGCAAGCAACATTTTATAAAACGATAAAAAACCTTTTTTACTGTCAACACTTGCGACACAGAAAGAAAGGGGGATAATTGTTCAAGCGATCGAAATCGCTTCTCTTTTCCGATAATTAGCGATTCTCCTCTTCTGTTTTGACACTTGGATTCTATCAGCGGAGAGTGATTCATCGGTTTGTAGAGCTATTGGCAATTCCATCTCTGAGAGAGAATGAATTATCTCAGCGAACCTCCGAATTGGTTCACTCGGACTGGCTTAACGTACGATGAATATTAGAACCGACTGAGAGACGAAGTTGACTCACACGCTGAAAAAGATCGAATGTTTATCGCCGATTTTATCGCCGATCACCATCATTGCTTTCAGATGATGTAATAAAATGGGGTCCTAAAGTTTTAAACGGTTTCCTGATTTTTATATATCAGCTGGAAGAGCGCATTTTTCTGAGCAAAACGTGATTTTTAAAAAATGATTTTTAAAAATGTTCTCGAAATGCCTTAAATGACAGTTCTCTCCTATATTGTACAAGGGCGAAACGTCATCTAAGACCTTTAGAACAGTTTTTTTATTCTTCATTTAAAAATCGAGGGAAAACGATAAACAGTTTTTAAAAATCACGTTTTGCTCAGAAAACGCGGCTTTTTCAAATGATATATAAAAACTGGTATAGCTTTAGGACCCAATTGAAAATCCGTGAATAGCTGAACAACCCAATAGCTGCCAGAAAGAGCACACAATCAATTTTATACCAGTTATCATTTCTGGTAAACGAGCCTAACTGCAGCCCTGTAGATTGTGATGACATGCGGGAAAAATAAACAAAAGCCTGATCAACGATATCAAAAGTTATCTTCGTTTCTTATTGTGTTATACACCATGAATAAAATTGCTATGTTTGTCCATAGCTCCTAATATATTACTTCCAGAAAATGTAATCAATCAACAGCGTTCTATGAAAGACGAAAGGATCTGCATCAACCGCTACAGTGAACAGCTCTAGTCATTAATATTTGAACAGGGAAAGGTGCGGCGGCAATGATCACAACAAAATATTTTTTCCTGTTAATATTGATCGCAGCTGGACTGGTTTTTATCGTTCTATTCCATTGGTTTGCATCCAGTTATGGACCGGAAGAGCAAAAAATACTACGCTATGATTCAGGTAGGCAACATGTGAATTTTCCATCTTCTATGTTTATGTAATTATATGCCATTCAGCCAATACTGATAGAATTCTGCAGACCAATGCTCGTCACTGGCAAACGATGAGCAATTTCGAAGATTCCGCTTTACGAACGGTGAACTTTGATGAGCAGTTGGTTATCATATACAATCGTGTTCCGAAGACCGGCAGTACGAGTTTCGTGAACCTTACTTATGATCTCTGTCGTAAGAATGCATTCCACGTACTGCATATTAACATCACTGCCAACATGCACGTAATGTCTTTACCAAATCAAATACGATTCGTGCGAAATGTGACGGCGTGGACGGCAATGAAACCAGCTTTCTACCATGGTCATTTGGCTTATCTCGATTTCTCCAAGATGGGCGTTCCTGCCACTAAACCTCTGTACATTAACCTGGTTCGCAAACCGCTAGATCGGTTGGTTTCCTATTACTACTTTTTACGCTACGGGGACGATTATAGGCCCCATTTGGTGCGTCACCGTGCCGGCGATACCATGTCCTTTGACGAATGTGTAACCCGCCAAAGACCAGACTGCGATGCAGTCAACATGTGGCTTCAAATACCGTTCTTTTGCGGCCATGCAGCGGAATGCTGGAAACCGGGTAGCTCGTGGGCTTTGCAGGAAGCCAAACGAAACCTAGTAGAACAATATTTTCTTGTTGGTGTTACCGAAGAGATGGATGAGTTTGTGGAGCTGCTGGAGTTATCGTTGCCAAGGTAAGGCATGTCGAATCGTTGGGAAAGTGACAAATCTAAGCTCTGAAGTTTTCTTGTAGATTTTTCAGAGGCGCATCAGATTATTTCCGCCAGTCCAACAAATCACACCTGCGAAAAACCAAATCGAAAGTGGATCCACTACCGGAAACTGTCGCCAAAATCCAGCAGTCCAACATTTGGCAGATGGAGAACGAACTGTACGAGTTTGCGCTGCAGCAGTTCCATTTCGCTCAAAAGAAACTTCATACCCCAGGTAAGAGTGTTATGCAGGATTTTTTCTATGAAAAGATTAAACCAAATCAAAACGTGGCTGTCAGAAATTAGTCTGTTTTTACTGGATGTAGAAGTGTGTCTAGGAAATCTCCGGCATTAGCCACGATAACTGCGAGACAGTACCGCAAGGATATTGAATATGAGTTTATAATCTAACGATGTTGATTAATTGTAATCTTTTTAAAAAAAAAAAAGCAAACAAAGGTAGCATTTTGTGCGCAACGCACCTAGATTTCCAAATATTCTGAACGGAGGTAAAGTGAATGTGATTGATATTAGCCTAATTGTATGCTATGTTAAGTAAGTTAACAAAAAGAAAAGATGTTTGGTGTTTCATCGAATTAGTACCTTTTGTTTACCTCAACTAGATCAGCATTGCGTTCATTCCACTTCCCTTTGATTGGATCGTTATTTGAAAATTTTCCATAGTCGAGTATCGATTCTCTAGCTAAGACACGTAGACGCTAAGAATAACTAATAAAAGACATTTTTACCAATGAATTTTGAGTTGAACATGTAAAGAAAGGAAAGAAAAGACAAGGGCGAGCTCACATCCGACAATTATTTTTTCAGTTGCTCAATTGCAGCATTGAATACATCTTCCACCACAATCCACACGGAGTTTTATTTCCATGGCTTGAGCAACATTTGTGCAATCTAATGCCTGCACACAGTAGATACAATAAAACTGATGAATAAAGCTCACATCACATTTCCATTGCTTCACCATCGACAAACGTTGCGAAATTCCCCACATCCACGTCATTTTGCCGTCTGACCCATCCATAAGAAAGCTACTTGGTGGCATGGCAGCACAGACGGAAACTGCCGCTAGCGTCTATAGAACTTAAACAGCACAGAGCACAATTCGCAAAGTTCATGGCTTGCGCGCACTTTCCGATCGCCGCTGAACCAACTGCTGCCAGGTACAACAACTACAGCAACCGTTCGACCAGCCGGTAGATGTAATAGTGTTGACTATTTTTTCATTCGCAAACTTGTTTTTCAGTCATAACAGAGTGTGCATTCTGTTTGTTCTTTTTTTTTGCCAATCATAATTTTGTTTACAGCGAACACCCTGCAATCAAAATTAAATCTGCAGAATTATTGGAGGGGCTGTGCCAATGCCAGAGTCTGCTCAGTGCCCAACATGTGAGCATGTGTCGAATGCTCAAGCATGATGATTACACGTTGCCATCCGCGGTTACTCACGGGTGTAATACTTTAGCTTAGAACGTATCAACACCGATAAGGTTTGTGGTTCGAAATTTAAATTTGACCTCTGAATAAAAGTGTTGTTAACTAGTCGTATAGGTCAGTTTAGCCGGACCTGTATCGGACTGGAAAAGTACGGCTGGTTCGATCACTCTACATAGCCTCTAAGACATGACAAGGAGTTAGTTCTTGTCGGGAGGTTGAATAGCATGCGTTCAACATTTGCATTATCAGTAGGAAGTTTGTGCAACAACGGACGGTCAACTTTGTTCAGATAGGTATGTAATCGATAGCAAGAACAGGGTTACTAATGTGTATACTCGGAATGCTCAGTTCTGATGAGTAAGAATCTCCGGGTGCGTGCGAAATTCGAACAAGTTCAGGTGTGCATAGGATGTTGGCGGATAAACCAATGATTTAAGTTACGCTTGGATTCATTTCGACAATGAATCGCTGACATTGGCGCGATGCGTGCCATCAATTCATGAGAATGCAGTGAACGAACGCAAAGAAAAAGAAAAAAAAATCAAAGTTCATCACGACTCAGCAGTTGGTGTTGCGTCAGACCAGCGTTGAGTACAGAACAGTGACCCAGAATGGGTAATTAGTAGACCAGTCAGTGCACATTGATAGGCGAGCGGTTAAGTGTGTTTATTGGAAAGAAACAGTTTGCGTGTTGGGTGATAAGAGTGTCGATTAGTTGTTACTGTCGTATATTAAGCAAAAGGATAAAGACTATTAAACAGTCGATGAATAGTGTTGTATATCACATCGATACGACTGCGGATTTTCGCGACGTTGCGGGAACACTGTAGGAACAAAGTTTGAAAATCTAAGCGTATGTTCAGAATGTTTTTTTCTATTCCGGTTTTGTGTTGACTTTACAGTCAATGTTTAAATTCGTTGGTAACTTTTGGCAAGAACGAACACATTTGCATAGTTACTTCCTTGTATACCGAGAGTGCTTAATTTATGGACAAGGTAAAGCATGGTAAAACAGAGCGCAGCCTATGGCTACACGGAGCGAGGAGGCGTAGCGCCGAAATCTTAGAGAATGGTTATCACAATCAATGGGTTTTAAGTTTTAAAATACGTAATTTGAAAAACGAAGAACCTTTAATTTTTGGTTTGGAAAGGAGGAAATCGAACTTAGTAAATAAAGTGGGTAAGTTCCCGTAGGAAGTAAATGAAAGCTCACTAATCACTACAAATTGATGAGAGAAATTTTCCATACTGCTAAGACGGAAACGTCTTCGCAGTAAACGTTGTTGCACCGAGCATGCACATTTCACTTAATAATGACAATGCAATCTAATTACGAGTGAAAAAAACTTCCCTCAATCTGCTGATAAATCGCCTGATTGACGTACCCGAGAATTTTTTTTATCTTCCGGAAGAGAAATCGCGAAAAAAAAACTATTCTTTGCTGCTCGCTCGAATAGAGCTGTATACGATGATGACGACGACGACTGGTGATTATAGTAAATGATTTACGTGTTGCTAAACACTCCATACCAGCTGATCGCTTCGATCGCGCCGATCAAGATTGACTTTGCGTAATCATTTAAACACACTGTGCGCATATCACCTACTCCCGCACATCGCGATATTTCGATAGCCTTTCTGCCGCTCTCCGTAAAACAATATGATTAAGCTTGATCGCTCTAACTCTTTACAACCGGTTAGTTGGAAAATAGCGACGGTCCCACCAAATCGCATGTTCGAACCGTAGTTAAACTAAATGTTGCTATCTCTATTAATTAGCTCCATTAGAGAAGCAAAACAGTAAGCGCTAGACAGTTGAGGGATAGCTAGTCTCAGAGTGGAAAAGCACCCTAACGATGTTGGTGAGGTGAATGCATTCAGCTAATGACGCCACTACTCCGAGCTCTGGGAAAGACCTTTTCCCGGAGCGATCATCGTTCGCAAATTAGGCGCGGCGTTATAAACGCGTTCGCGCACGGATAAATTATAGGGGAGACTCAGCTTATCAGAGTCTATTTTTTGCCCCCGTACTATTTCCTTACTGTAATATGAACTTTTGCTGGCACTTGTAGCGGTAACAATCGAAGTTCAAACGCCCCGTGTCTCCCCTAAGTGACCCCAGCAGGCAGAGTACTAACAAAAACTATTGGTTTGCTATATATCTACAGAACATTGAAGCTTATGTATTACTGTACTCAGTTGTACCTAAACATTGTGCCGTAGTGCAACGTTAGGAAATGTGAAATGTTGGGGGTGCTATGCGAGATGACGTGATCTGCTCTTTGTTTATCAGCTGGGCAGTCGGAACGCAATCGTACGGTTTATTTCCACCTGTACAGTTTAGAATCTTCCGTATATGAGCGATTGAGTTTGTCATTGCGCGAACAGTTACAGACGAAGTTTCGACGGGTGATTTTCGCGGGGAAGTTCGTTGAAGAAGCTTGCGAATAATAAGAAAGAATCGATAGTAAGTGCATGATATAGTTTGGAATAACAATTACTGGTGAGGATATTATAGTTTATTGAGCAAGTTTGAACAAAAGTGAAGTATTGGTTCTCAGAATTTATAAAATACCATGCGTATTTCACCAGTGCACTTTCTGGAGGCGCATGATATGTTATCGAAAATGCTCGAAATAATTAAACTCATAAACGGCTTTGCAACCGAAATGCTGGAATAAGTCCCAACTTACAGCATAGGGGCGAATATCAAAGAATTGCTGAACACTATAAATGTTGGAAATTTTTATGAACTATTTTAGAGCCGATCGTTGCCGGCGAAGGTCAACCAGACCTAGGCATAGAAACCACAGAATTGCAACCTGTGTTCAATGCTACAATGCTGAACAATTCATTAGAAAAAACTAGTTTTTACAATTTTCTTATGCGCTCATTTTTTTTTCAATTAGAGATTTTTTCATAAACGTATTTTTCGATTCAACTTCAACACAAACAAACAAGCCAAAATGAATAGATGAAATTATATGAAAGTTACTCAGTCTACCTTATCGTTCTTTCTCAGTACAAAATTTAATTTCAACGTTTTGAGTCAGATGTTCAGTTTGTTTTTGGGAAAAATCACACTCTAATGATGGTAGCATACCTGATTTAGAATGAATCTGAAGGAACGGGTTCATTTACATGTAGCTTTTTCCCTAACACTGAATCCTACGTCACCACGATGAAGCCTATTAACAAAGTATTCACTTGCATAGGTAGTCACTGATTAAGGAAATATTGTCAATAGTGAAGAAGGTGTTGGCAAGTAAAGGCCCACTACACACACGGCGTGACAACGCATTCCTGTCAAAAATTGTCAGTACCTTCTTGAAACCTTCTATTGTGCTTTCTAGCATCTTACACCTTCCACTCGTCTACACGGAAGGCGCAATCACGCCGTCTCGAACCCAGCCGTGTGCTAACCTTCTTGTCGTCATGCCACCCAATTCATGTTTGTTTATGTTTGTTGAAGGAAAAAATAAGGCAACACACTTCTAGAATCACCAGCAGGCGGAAAATGATACAACACGGCGTTGTCAGCGCCTTTGCCAATAGAATGCGACACACGACCGTGTGGAAGGCACGATGCGTCTACACGGAAGGCAGTCAAGTACGCAGCCGAAGGCGGCGAACGACCACCTTCTTCACTAGAAGGCAAAGCTAAAAGGTTCTGGCTGAAAAACGTCCCAACGGAAGGCGCGATAACGCCTTCTGATCTGTATGGAGAAGGCATCATTACTGGTTCCATCTCTGGGAAATGATATGACTAAAAAATGAAATATTTGTCTCAACATTTCGTTCCTTCGCTATACGCAGCTTACTACGATGACGCAAACTCTTTTTTTTTGTGAAACTGAAATTAGCTTTTGATAAATTGAGGCTTATAATAGGGTAGATTTGAGGCCCGATTGCGCACGCAGCGTAATGACGCCTTCTCCATACAAATTGGAAGGCATAATTGCGCCTTCCGTTGGGACGCCGTCTAACCAGAACCTTCCAGCTTCGTTTTCAAGCAAAGAAGGCGATTGCCCGCCGCCTCCTACTGCGCAGTCGACTGCCTTCCGTCTAGACGCATTGTGCCTTCCACACGGCCTTGTGTCGCCTTCTGTTGGCGGAAGAGCTAGCAACGCCGTGTAGTATCATTTCCGCTTGCTGGTGATTCGAGAAGCACGTTGTTGTTTTTCCTCCTACAAACATAAATTGGAAGGCATGACGACAAGGAGATGTGCACACGACATAGCTCAAGACGGCGCGATTACGCCTTCCGCGTAGACAAGCGGAAGGTGAGAGATGCCAGAAGGCGCATTGAAGGTACTGACAATTTTTGCAAGGAAAGCATTGTCACGCCGTGTGTATTTGGGCCTTTAGGATCAGCACTGCCTAAACATGATATCAAGATCGTCATCGAGGATTTCAACGCTCACGTCGGCTAAGAGGAGGGACACAAACCTGTGATTGGAAGGTTCAGCGCGCACCAGCTGAACAAAGAAATGGGCCTAAGACTTATAAACTTTGCCACCTCCAATAACATGGCGGTGCGTAGCACCTGCTTCCAGCACAACCTCCTACATAAGTACACCTGAACGTCATAAAATCAAACAGTGACACAGATCGAGCACATTCTGATTGTCGGCACTTTCAGACATCGTCAGATCCTATAGGAGCGCTATTGTAGACTCGGACTACTACCTAGTGATGGTTAAGATGTACCCAAAACTCTCCGTTTTTAACGACATTTGCCGACGCCGCCCCGGTTAGATCTCGCGCGATTGAAGCAGCCCAACGTCGCCGAAAACTGAGCGCATTCGCTCAAAGCTGCGATGGACCAGATCGAAGGACCAGCTAGAGGAAGCTCCTCTCGAGGACTGTTGAAACACCACCAAAACAGCCATCAACAGCGTAGCGGAGAACGTCGTCGGGCATGTGGGACGAACCCAACGGAACGAGTGGGTCGACGACGGGTGATGGATGAGGAGAACACCGAGCGGGCAGACTAAGATGCGCAGCGCCACTCGTCAGAAATCTTCCGGAAGAAAAAGCACCGCCTGAAGGCGGAGGAGGAAGAAGAGCTGGAAGAGCTGCAGAATTCTCAGCAAACGCGAAAGTTCTACCATAAACTCAACGCATCCCGCAGAGACTTTGTACCACGAGCCGAAATGTGCCGAGATAAAGATGGTAATGTATTTTGACGAACGACTGAATGGTGAAAGGCAGCACTTAGACGAACACCCGAATGATGCCCAGGCTGAGGATCATGGCGATGGAGAAAACGAAACGATGATGTCATGGACATTGTCGACAGAACAACTGCGGTGGTGGCAGAACAGACTAAAACGAGAAGCAGTGAGGATTAGGTTTGTAGAAAAATACGTCTGAAACGAAGCCGACCGACAAAGCCTAGGCATTACGATCAACGGCGATGAGTTCGAGGTAGTCGACGAGTTTGTCTATCTTGGCTCACTGGTAATCGAGGACAATGATACCAGCCGTGAGATCCGGAGGCGTATTATCAGCGAAAGTCGTGCCTACTATGGACGCCACAAGCAATTGCGGTCGAACAGGCTAAGCCCCATACGAAGTGTAACCTGTACAAAACGCTCATAAGACCGGTTGTTCTCTACGGGCATGAAACGTGAACAATGCTCGAGGAGGACTTCGCGTGCTCGAAGTTTCCGAAAGACGGGTACTAAGAATGGTCTTTAGCGGCGTGCAGAAGAACGGAATATGGAGACGGAGGATGAACCATGAGCGCGTGCAACTTCACGGCGAACCCAGTATTACGGATACGCCAGCAGGGCACGTTGCAAGAATGCCGGACACCTACCCAGCGAAGATGGTATTTGCCTCAAATCCGGTAGGAAGAAGACTACCAAGGGCGCAGTGGGCAAGATGGGTTCAAAATCGTTGAAAAACTGTCCACGTTGAATGTGGATAGTCCTAAAGAAAATCTTGTGAGCTTTTGATTTAAAATTATCATTAAAATCAAACGACATCATTGAAATTTGATTATCTTTATTAATGGTGGAATTGATAAAAAGTCTTCGAAACATCACTTTAAAGGAAAAATTTGTCTCACATTTCTCCATCCATGACTTTTTATCCAAGGTTTTGGGTATAATGTCAAGTTTCAACAAAAAAAATAATATGGGGGGCAAATTTTGATCCTTTTTTATTAAACTTAATGTTTTCTTCAATTTTCTTTAATTTCCTCCATTGAAAGTCAAAATAACTCGAAAACGGATGCATACACGAAGGCAATTCTATAGACTTTTCATTTTAAAATGATTATTTCAATTGTTCAAAATCATTGGAAAATAAATATTTTGAAAAATATTGAAATTGAAAATCGTCATTGAAACTCAATCTTCAATAAAAATTTTGTTTTCCATTTATAACGTTATAACTGTATGATTCTTTAAAAAAAACTAAGAAAAAAAAAACTTGACTCTGGGGTAAAACAATTTAGTGTTTATGAGAATTTTTTGTTGTCAAAAAAAAAATTATCACGGTGTATTTTTTTGTGAGACTCCCTTAGTTCTCCATAATTCGTTCTCAAACAGTTTTTATGTACAACCAACACTTTTTGAGCTACAATGCTTCGAATAAAACCAAGACCAAGGGAAATTAGTTATTAAGAGCCTGAAAAATTCTTTCATATGCAAAAAATATTTAGTTCACTTAACCAAACACGTGTGCAAAGTTTTATTCAAAGTGATCAAATAAAATTCGAAAAAAAATTTCCAGATAAATTGGCATGGAAACGCTCATACCACGAATATAATACTGATGATTCACCAGAAAATTACACAAACTTGAATTCCTAAGCTAATTTTTGACCTTATGCAGCGACTCGAACTGGAAACCGATCGAACGATGATTAAATGAGAGCGAAATTAGAGTATTTCATTTCCTGAGCCACAATGAATATAGATTATAACTAGAAGGCTTGTGATTGATATTTTTCAGTAAAAAAGCATCATTTATTATGCACCTAAGCGCATTTCCAAAAATTTATCTCATAGCACCTTGAGGAATTCTCGAAATTGTTTCATAAAGTATAGTTTACTTTATGGATTACACACCATTTAAACAAATATTATTTCGGAAAAAATCAACATGAACCGAGTTATTTGGAAAATATTTTACAAGGTGATCATTTTTACCCCATTTTATAGTAAACAAGGGGAAGCAGATAACTGTTCTCGAAAGTTTAACGATATAAAAAAAAAATTCAAAATAAAAAGAAGTGTTTTGGATTCAGTGCCGTTTCACCTTGATGTTCAATTTCTCATTTAAAAAAAAGTGAATTGAAAGATCAATCTGTTTTTTAATTATTTTTAGTTAGTAAGTTGCATTTTTCTTGTACAATAAAAAAAAGTTGTCAAATTTGAGTTGTCTAGTGATGCAGTACGGCTTGATGGGCTTAAAGCTTTTGAAAAAGAAATGTGTATCAAACGTCTTCGGCAGTTGTTTTTTGTTTCAGGTTTTTATATAAGACTGCTGCAGAAAACCTACCGAAGACTTTCGACACTCTACTCTAACAAAAATTAGAAAAAAACTGTTTCATACACCCTTGACTATCAATCTGGATTTATTTTAATACAACCGCTTTCACCGATTTCCACCCGCTTAAGCGTTATCTACGACGATATCACATTATGTTCATTTTTGGTGATATTAGGATAGATCTGAAAAACTAATTTTGAAGAAAATCTCCTGTAGAAACGAACGAAAAACTCACTTTTCCAGGATCTCGATCGGAGCTGTTTCAAGAGACCAATCATACAAATCCGCACAACATCACTTTTGACGTGGGACTACGTCTTTGTTTACTATACTGGGATGCATTCTGTAAAATTGGAAATGAAACTGGCAAATGTTGCGTCAGATTTCAAACGTTAATAACAGCATAACCACATGATGGATAACAATAACCAATATGTTGTTGGATAGATAAAATGTGTAACAATTTTGTAATATGCTAGTTACCACTCAAATTTCATTGCTAAGCTGTGAAATTGATAAAAAGTTTCAATGACAAATTTACGCGAACAATGAACCAATTACATGGGAGCATTCCTAGCACAGACGACGTGAATGGACACCATTCGTTCCCTGTGATATTCTCTGTACCAATATCGAAATAAAAATTGACAGAGTCACCCCGTCCCAATAGGTCGACTAATTTTTGCTTCCATGACCTTAGGCTAACATGATGTCTCGAAGGTAAAAGTTTTCCTAAAAGTTGGAAACAAACCCCATTCTTGAACAATTTCTAAACCTGCTTTTAAAACCTAATAAAAACTGATGTCTTGAAAGAAAACATGCCGGTGAAAGCAACAATACCAGTGGAGTAAAGAACCGTAGGTCTCTCGTCGTCTATGACTGCAGCGGTACTCTTCGTTTCGTACATTCAGCGGTACACTTCTATTCGTACTGCAGCGGTACTATTCGTATTGCAGTGGTACACTTTTGTTCGTACATTTCTATTCGTGTACAATCGAGGAAAAACTACAATGCTGTTGTTGATGGTGATTGAAGCTTTATCTAATAACTATGATTGCCATAAATTACTCAACAAGAATTGTAGATTTTTGCAATGGATATTTATTTAATTTTATTTTCGATATTCACTAAATAATCGTTACCGGATAGTATCGAAAGAGTAAATTCCCAAATATACACATTCATAAAAGAGTAAGAACCTGCAAATGTGAATTTGTGAATTTTTGGTTTATTTACTAAGGTTCATTCAGAATCTCTTTTTATATTTCAAAATTGTTAGATGATATATTATTATTCTAAGCTTTTCCATAATGAACGTATATTAGACGTCATCGTAACACAGCGAATGTAGTTCTAGGCAAATGAAAAAAATTGTCAAACAAAAAACAAAAATGGAATTGTTGATTGTAACGATTTTTTGTTGGAACTTGTTATTAATTTTGTTTACCATATCTTCTTCTGTTCGCCAATTAATGAACCTTTGTAAGGTCTTCCATAATATTTTGAAAGTAAGATAGATTTGATTTAATCGGAGTTTAATAAGACAAAACCTTTCATTATGATAACGTCAGTATTATTGGATTTGGTTTTTGAGGATATAGAGTTAATTCTGACTTTGACGCATTACGAGAAATTCTTGGTGCTTCTTCAACAAGCACGATATGCTTGTGCCTTGTCAAATACATGTTGTTTGAACAAAAAAATACTACAGGCATAATATCGTCAGATATAAACGATATTCTTTCGAGTGTTGTTGAATATATTTTAAAAATTGATTTCCAGGGGAGGCTGAAAATAAAAATACGTACAGTCGCTGAGCAAACACATTGATTCTGTCTGCAGACTCTGTATATTTTGTAACAAAAAATCCCCTAATTACAGTGTTTAGTCCCACGTAACCATTTCATACAACCCTAGGGCTGTATACCTTGTAGTATTTTTCGTTAGTGACAAATTTGCCAATACATTTCTCATTTTCCTTCGGTTCTCTCGTAGTGGAAAACTATGAGACTGCTCTTCTGTGTGTTAAATTTTACTATAGAGTGATTCAATTTGACCTGACAATACACACTGTATGATTCGGGATGTAAATACTATGGTCATCGAGATGCTATAAGACATTGACGCTAGCACAAGAGATACAAAGTTTCTAGTTTGCTTCAATGATAAATTGGAAATCACCTAATATTGCCCTTAGACAATGGGTGTTTTCATATTTCTAATGTTAAATACCGAGACAGCAAAGATTCTATAATTCAGCTAATAAACGACTAATTGAAAATTAAATTACACATTTTCTGTTCAATCGATTTAGGAAAGTCCTTCATAAATACATGTGATTTATTCGAAACATTGAACCACTCTACTGCATATCCATAGTATGTCGTCATCCACCCTCTAACCCGCCATCGGCGACTCTGTCTGGCTGTCGAGAGCTGATGTCAAACAACATGAGTTCATTACTTCAAAGTCAAGCAACTTGCTTTAGAGTTAATTATGGATTATCCCCAACCAGAGGACAGTTGTTAGTGTCGTCTTGCAGATCGATTAGAATGAGCTTTTTGTGACAAATATAAAAAGGGTGGCGTACATCAATACACACACCGATTAGGATTACATAAACTGAACAGTGTTTTCCTACTACACATTGCTACCAGCTGGCGAGCTGGCTGTTCTAGTGTATATTCGATGTTTGCCGCAGCAGA
This sequence comes from Wyeomyia smithii, assembly GCF_029784165.1. Classification (NCBI taxonomy): domain Eukaryota; kingdom Metazoa; phylum Arthropoda; class Insecta; order Diptera; family Culicidae; genus Wyeomyia; species Wyeomyia smithii. The sequence continues at coordinate 14,903,956 of NC_073696.1, forward strand.
CCACGATGAATCAGTACGGGAACAAAGTGCAACAGATAGAGAGAGAAGCAAATTCTATTTGTGCTGTTAGTGCAAATTATTTTATACAGTGATGGGTGGCTTTTTCAGCTGTGGGGCGGTGAAAACTAACTTATAGTAGGTGTAACGCCAAATGCGAACTGTGGAAATTGGAACGTTGTTTTTCCATAACTTAGTGAAGTTGATAGTAGCATTTTGAGAATCAGTTCATCTACCCTTGTTACTACGCTTGCACATCCGTTTTGGTTAGTAGAACAGTTGAATAACACAGTACGCGATTGTGAAACTGGATTGACCGATAGTAAAATATTCTAAACCAGGACCCGTTCTGCAAGCGATAACAAAAAGCACTCTGTTATGTGCTGCTATCACATATATGCCCCAGTCTTTCGTTCCAACCGAAGGAAATCTGCGCAGTGGTACAGTCATTCCGTTGGCATTATAAAAACTGCAACGATTGTGATTAACTGATTATTTTCTTCTCTCTCGAAACAAAAAAAAACTGGGTCTTCAACAACGCTACTGATTAGCAAACGGCGCACAACAATGGGCTTTTAGTATGCATCTGACTGTACGCTATATAGCTAACGCACAGTTTCGTTTGTTTCCATTCTATCAGGGAGGCCATCCGAGTCAAAGGGGAAATAATATTGCGCCAATATAGAAGAAATCGCTGGAATGGCAGACGCTTAGTTCTGCTCCACTGACGGTTTCGAATAGAGCAAGTGCGTATCGCTAGTCTAGTTACTAGCTTCCTGGTAGAGTGCGCGTGGAATATGAGTGCTCGCTAATCGTCGCATATTGGCAGAAGTTCGAGTGAAGTGATACGGAAGAGGCGCGGAGTTATTAGAAGATTTACGGCGAAAGTACTTTCAATTTCAGCTGGATAAGCTACAAGGAGACTTTGCAAACGTCACCTAAAGGGTTATATTTAGTTGGATATTCTTAACTAAAACAGGTGAGTACCTATTAACATTTTTTTTTACTTTTCTATTAGACGGTTCGATTTACTCCTCAATAGCTACGATTGCCTTATTTTATCATCTAGTTTAAAAGTTCATGATTGCAACAAGTGCTCATCGAAACTTCCGATGAAGTAGATACCACTTGTGTTTATATTAATAGTGTGACATGACAGGTATGCCACCGCAATCCTGACAACGCGCACATGGTTCTACTTGAACTTGACTTTGAATCTTTGCCGGCCCTCTGTCGATTAGTAGTACTCAGGGAAACGTGTTCAGCGTTCAGCGATTTACCGCGTACCTGCTGCACACTTGAAGGTAGATTTTTCAGTGGAATAACAGGCTGTATTGGCAGCATATTTTAGCATAGCGTTATAATAGACATTCAAGGTAGAATCACGGACTATTGAAATGTAAACAATGGATATAATTTATGGTTATATTTATACTTCAAAGCTTAAGCAAAAACGTGAGATTAGGATAGCTGGAAGTTTGGTCACCGATGTGTAGTGTTTCATTTTTAACGCATTTAATCAGTGATCTTGCCGGCTAGTAAATTTTGGTTATTAACTATGTGATGTGATCTATCTTATTCAATGATTTAAAAAAACAATTCTGGCTCATGATTTCAATTAATGGCAAATTTTTACATTGAAAACAAGTGTCAAAAAAATTCTCTTTTCATTCCCAACTGTAAATTTTAGGACTCCCCATTATAATCAAAGACAGGGTGGCGAAAAAGTTTCCAGGACCAAATTCCCTGATATTCCCCAAAATAAAACTTTAATTTTCCTGATATTTTTCAACATTCGGCACAAAAAAAATGCAACGTAGATGAACGCAACTCTGACATCCTAGTGAAAAAAGTATTCGATCAGATATAAAACCGAACAGTAGTAGCGGTATCGAATCAGCTGTTTATGCTAAAAAAAAAATCAGTTTTCGCGCTAAAGAGCCATTTAAAAAAGAAGATCTTCCGCTTCTTGTTCATTTTAAAAGTTTACGTTTTTCAAACTTTTTATTCCTTTTGAGAAATCAAAAATTTGGGACTGAAATCGAAAAATTAAAATCATATTCAAATCAAACACGATTATATCATTTGAAAAAAAAATCAAATATATGAGTGATGATGGAGTCTAGTACATTTTAATTAATCATTTCTCTGACAAAATGTACTTCTTATTTCAAGTTGTCAAAGTTTTCTTTAATAACATATTTTTCCAAATTTAAAAAAAACAACAAGTTTTACCACACGAGGTTGCGTTTTTCAGTCTCATATGGGCTTGCAAATTTAATTTGTTTCGCGTCTTGGTCCTAATACCCAAACGAGTTGAAAATACGCTTTCACAGAGATATCTAGAGATAAATTTCAATTACCTGTGAATATTACCAAGAGTTTCGCAGCCGCCCCAGATGAGTCTTGAGGCCCCCTTTGCTAGCAGTCGTCCCCCTTCATTGAAATTTGAATTTCGTTGAATCGATGCTTTTAAATTAGACAACGCGCTTTACAATAATGTCGCAACGCCGTGGAACGCTGTTTCTTGAAATGCCGAAGACGAGAATTAGACCAAGCGGGTTTTGTTATAGGTCTTCGCGGAGGAACAATACGGTAGATTGCCGAGTTGATAGCACAGTTGAAGTACTCAATGGCATCATTTATAGGTGAGGAGGATTCCAAGAATTGCCAATCGATGTGAGAGAAAGCAATACTTAACGACTCAAAATCAGTTCTACAAAAATTAAGACATGAAACGTCACCAAGGTCCTCGAATTGTACAGGCGGAGTTACATCTATCGTTATATCTAATGCAGGGTGATTCGTATCAAGCGGCAGTGAGTTTACATGAAGTGGCGTCATTCATTAGCACCAGATCTAGTACACGATCGTGGTCGTTAGTAGCGTGGTTCACTTGGGTCAGGTTGTGCAAACTAAACCCGTCTAGCGAAGCGCAACAGGCAACAGATATCTGTGAATGAATCAGATCAATTGAAGGTAAGTCATCGCTCCCACGTTTCCAAATTACGCCCGGCTGATGGTAGTCTCCAAATAGAAACGATAGATCATTTTGGTCTAAGCGAGAGGTAACGGAGCTAGTAGAGTTGATATGGTTTTCAACAGCGGTCATAATATCGAATCTACGCTCGGGAGGAAGATAGACTACTCCCAAACTAATGCTGCGAGTTGGCATGGAGATTTCAATCCAGAGCTGTTCAATGGTGTCACTTATTGGAGCCGAGTCAACACAGCTATTAAGGCGTTTAGATACAGCTATCAGGACACCACCACCGAGCGACTTGCAGCTGTTATGACGAAAACGGTCGCAACGATAGACAGTGAATAAACTGCCAAAAAGTTGTGCGGAGTCGATACGATCGTCGAGCCAGGTCTCCGTTAATGGTCACATTCAGTAACCGTCAAGAAAAAGTCGTCAATTTTGGTACGAAGTCCACGAACATTTTGGTAGTAAATCCGAAATCCAGAGGAATGGTTATCAGCCGCAACACTGCGAACACTGGTGGCGGGACATCAGGTTGCCGAAGACTGAAAGTGCAGTACGGATCAGCGGAGGGAACTGAAGTTACGAAACTGTACTTGCCGTGAGTAGCGTTTTGGAAGTCTTGTTCCCCGCTTTCGACCGTAGGACCGGGATGACTGATGAACGCAGGCAGGAAAGGCTCGACTACGGCGAAGGGGTCAAAAACTTTCATAGTACGTGAGCTAGTGCATCCCAGTGTTTCGCTAATAGGTTGTGCAGTATAAGGTGAAAAGTCGGCAGGTGGTAAACTGGAACACGGAAGCTGATCAGGTATGGAAGTGTTGCTAAGAATCGATACTTGTTTATACGTGAGAGATATAACCAAATCTGCTCATCCGGAACGGCCAGGATCTCAGTCGAAACATTGCCATCACTTGCCGCTCTGGTTCCTCCAATGATTGGTTTAATGACAGGTGAACCTTCGTCACGACGCCGTTTCTGAGGTGGCGGACGACTGAAGTCACCGGGTCCGATGTTTGCAGGGAGAGATGCGATTCGTTTCGATGATTGAACAATCTGCTGCCCCTGCTTGGCTAATTCGTTTTTGAGTTCAGCTTGTGCGATTACCTGACGCTCTGTTATAGAGTTAATCGCACTGCCAAACGAAGAGTAGAACAAATTTGGGGTTGCATGGACAATGTTCAAAAATGCCTTGTTCAACTTCGTGCTAGTGCATTTTAAATGAATCATTCTGTCGCAAAAAGCCATGCATGAGATGGATTCTTCATCACCTTTTACCGGTTCAGCACAATGATCACAAGCGGTAGACATACTAAAACAAATTGCGAATAAAGATCCAAACAAGACCTAGACCCTTAGACTCTTTCGACTTTGTAACGAGAGTCGGACAATTATGCTGGTGAAACTTATTTTACAACGCAAAACATCACTGTAGACTAGTTATAGACAGTAAATTTCACTATCTTCGGATTGCAGGCACTCAGATACTACACTTTAGCACGACAAAAGCAGAAAAAGAACAACCGGTGTTATGGTAAAATAATCAAAATAACGGAGCTAAATCACGGCGACGTAAACAAACTAAAGCAGTGTTGCCAAAAAAAATTGAAAAGGGACTCTCATAAATAACGTGACCCCCGGAGCCCGACAACCCTAAATCCGATCCTGGGCAGGAGAATTTGAATGGGAATCGTTAACTACTAGTTTTCCATTTTTGTAAGAAAAATTTAAAAAAAATATCAGTCCTTGCTAACCAGCTCGCTGGCATCCCGCCATGTTTCGAGGACTAACATCTCAGCGTGTGTGTAAACGAGATAGCATATCACCGCCACTTTTCATACGCATAACATAGCATATGTCAATGGGGCCCGCTAATCGCGGATCCACTGCGATGTTAGCTGCGATGAAACAAAGCAAATATGATAGAGATGCCAGCTAGCTGTTGCTAACAGAACTCTACCAGCAGTAGGGTGGCAGCGAACAGGATCGTGTCATATTTCGAAAACCGGCCATGTACATTTTGTTTATTGGTTCAAAAAATCATCTATGCAAAATTTCAGCCCAACAGGACATGATTTAAGGATGCCTCAAGTTGTGAGTCATTTTGGCAGCCAGTTTTAGAATATTCCATATAAATCCTTCGGTTGCCCAGAAAACGACTAATTCCCAGAAGGTCGATTTTCGGCCAAAATTGTTTTTCGAGATGACACCAAATTTCGACGTTTTATGCAATTCTAAGACATTTACGACAAACTCCCTAAGCGCCAGTTGCGGGTAGAATAGAAAGAGCGTCCCGAAGCTATTAAAAAATCGTGGACGTAGAATTGAACCTGTAATGATAGCAGCAGCTTGCTACTGACGACAAATGATGCATTTGAGCAAAGCGTCGAAGGAAAAACGGCCACATTGAAAGAAAAGACCCGATAAAGTGTGGGATATCCTTTCTTCCTCTATACTGACATACGATTTGGGGCCGTCCGCATTCCACGTAGATACAAAAATCGTCATTTTGGAGACCCCCTCGTCCAAATCGTGGACAATCACGGACATTGACCCCCCTTATTTTGTCCACATTTTTATACAAAGAAAAGATGAGAACGTTTGTTTTGAAGGTTCATTGATGATAAATGTATTTGAATCATTTCTAGAAATTTGAGCTTAGTTTTAGGTGTAAAAAATGTTAGCAGAATAAAAATATAATTTCAAAATCAGCCCAAAATCACCTGGACCAGAGAAGCCATTAATGGAAAGACTCCCATCCAAATCCAACCTTAAAGAGCTAAGACACGCAGCAAAAGAACAGGAATTCAAGATCCACTCTTAAATGACTCCTAAGTTGTCCACGTGGCATGTAAACGGCTCTGTATCACCTCTTCTGATTATAATGACGCATAAACAAAACATGTTTCAATCTATATAAATAGCACTAATTGCAACAAAAATAAAATAACCAACATGCCTAACCTTAAAGATCAATGAGAAAATTCACATGCTGTGCTACTTTTTAACTTTAGTCTCCGAAATTTGATGCAGTAACGTTAAAATAAAAATCGGCCACATAATAATAAAAACCATAACAAAATGATTGTTTTTGCACGATAACGCTGGACCACAACGTACCAACGTACAAACGTACTTGGAAACGTTGAAATGGGACGTCCTATCTCCTCCGCTGTATTGTCCTGATACCGTCCTATCCGTTTCAAAAAACCTTGTATTTACCATCGATTCCAGAATCGACGATTTTTACAGCAACTAAGTCACGTAAATTCAGTAAACCTATACTGGATGATACGCCATCTAAGAAAAGTTGCTGAGTTTTAACAAAACAGGGCCATGTCTCGTGGTGGGTCTAACAATTAGATATTGTTCGAGTAATCGGAATTTCGTTTTCATACGAGATGGTGTCGGTTCTCTCATGCCAAAAGCAAAACTAGAGATTATTGCAAATTTAGAGCACTTATAGCTTGCAGACTTGGCTATCTCTATGCTACTATTACTGTTACAGAACAATTTCTTTCATCTGATCATTTAATTTCCGGATGCGGCAATGTAGTGATGATGCCGACATCGTAATCAAATACGCCACAATGTAAATGCGAAACCAATAATTCCATTACCTACATGTACCTAGGGAAAAAACAACACTCCACAGTCGTGCTGTGCGCCCATGACCATAGGCTTCAAACTGGTTCCATGAAATGGACTAAGCAGCCGTTGTTTACACACTCGTGCGACTGCGAATTAACAATCAAACTAAAAGTCCCCGTCCCGTTCCCGGGTGCATCGCATTACTCATCGCGACTCGAGAGAAATGAATCACTGTCCATTGTTCGCAAGATTATTGAGGGCGACAGTGCGCCGAGTGAAAGATGACTGGCCGTGATCTCCGCCCGTAATTATACATAGGTGTTAATGATTATCAGCCTCTCGGTGACTTTTAACTAGACTACTGCCGGGCAATGCCAACGACCGCGGTTGACATCAGCGGTGGTCTGGTTTGTCTGCCGCGACCGGTCTATATGAAAGTGGGTGTGCTTAAGCCTTAAGCAACAGTACATTTGTAACTATAAAAAAGTCAAGGGTCAATGTTCTACAGTACCACCGTTGTCCGACCGGAAATTAAAGGTTTCTTCTCCACCGTTAGTAACCGGTTATTTTTTGTTTTGTAAATTCGTCACCTGCCTGTAGCAGTCGTCATAAGCACTACGCTGAATGATCCGTAACAGAAATCAATTAACTCGTTTGAATATATAACCGTGATTGAAAGCGTGCACCGCCGTATATAATCCGTTCAATGTGAACTTCTCTGTCACAAGATAACTTATAGGATGCCGGATAAAAAGCGAACCAGCTCCTGTACTATATGACTGCATTGGGAACTTGTAAACGAGGAGCCTCACGCTTTACCGGTATAAGGGCACATGTCGCATGTGCAATTGAGTACCTCACACGAACCTCTGTATGTAGCTGCTATCACTACATTCGAAATTTGACATGCGATGCAGTAATAAATCATTTATCGAACCATTTTACGCTGTTCGCTTGGTCTGAAGGTTCGATTCAAGTGTTAATTTTCCTGTTAGTAAGCAAGCGTATACAAACTTGGAGGTGGTAAATTTATTACATACATATAAGTTCTCTGAACAGCAAGACACAGCAAAAATATGACAGAAGCTGTTTCTTTGTTTGGAAAAAAATCATCAGGTTTTGGTATTGATATAATTCCGTGATCAGTAATTAAAAAAATAAACTACCAAATTTTGTATATATGTTCGTCAGTAAGTTGTAAAATAATTTCTTCTCAGGATTTGTACTTTGTATTTGCACCCCAATAACTACTTGTAAAAAGACGAAAATAGTGGGAAAAACCAAAAATCAGTTTTTTAATCGGTTTTTTAAAAATATAGGTATTATATATAATACCCAGAAATAATCCCAGAGGAATTTTTCACACTTGCCGTTCAAAAAATATACAAAACGGTTATTTTCTGACTCTCGTATATGTACTAAAAACGTATAGTGTATTAGGGATTTTCGGCTCATCAGTCACCGGAAATCCCTAATACATTATACATTAGTCACAGTCGAGAGCACGTTCCGATTGTACTAAAAACTTTTAAAATAACAATTGCTAGGGATACAAGAACAAATTCATTCTTTTGAGTTTAACACCTAAACGATGGGAAATCGAAAAACTTTAATGGGGTCCATCAACGAATTTAAATATAAAACTAGACATGCTTGATCAATGTTGTTTTTCTCAAATCTGTACTAGTGGAGACATGCAGTATGCTGTGTGTAACACAGCGTTAGCATTGAAATCTACACTTCAAAAAAGTACTGATATTTTGCGTCTTTTGGTGCAAAATAAGAACAGTGAAGTTCTGATTTTTTTATGCAAAACGCTTCTTACAACTTCGATATTAAGTTGAATTCGATCATAAATTCCCTCTAGGTACAGGTAGAACGTGGTAAAGCACCAGGGAGCTTCGGTTACAGACTCCGCTATCAGTAGAACTAGGCCATCTGGTTCTCAGAGAACATTAACATGGGTTAATTTAAAGGTTACCCACCATGAACTCTTACTTGACAAAATAAGTCTCATTTAAAATAAAACTGACAAGAGAAACGTATCGGGGACTTTTGGCATGATAATTTTGGCGCGGTATTGGCAGAAGAAACGAGGTTTCGTAGAAACTGATCAGAAAAATCTTAGTTCTCTCCAGTAGTTGAAAAAATAAGTTCCTCTTACAACAAAACTGCCAGAGAAACGTTTGTTGAGAATTGTAATTGACGATATTTGGGGAAAGTAGCTTGCTTTAGTAGAGTGATAAACTTGAAACGAAAGGGTAGAAACTTACAAATAGGCACGGATATGATAAGCATGTCATTTATAATAGTGATTCTGCCAATAATATGGAGTCCGGAGTACAGAAATCACAACAATAGATCAAATGTTTCTGTTCAGTGATGAACCCATACAAAAACAAAAAGCGCCTCAATGGGCATGAAATTTGTATAAAAAAATTGGAATGAACGACAGGTTTTCACAATTGGCCTTTTAAATTGCTCTAAGTTCTTCTAGCTCAACACAACAATGGTTGCTGGCTTCTATACCATGTTAATAGTGAGAAGCAGCAAACTCTCCAATATAGAATGGGTTGCACGTTTTTTATGATGTTATATGTTGCCTTATAACTTGAAAACAGTTACCCTACAAAGATTATAGCTTTTTAGCTATTCCTGTGAATTTTGGTGCCCAATTTGAGCGTGGGACTAGTTCGTCAGGGGTTTTCTTCGTCATAATTTTTGCTTCATTCTTATGAGAAATATATGACGAAGAAAACCCCTGCCGAAGTAGTCCCACACCCTAAATGCAGAAATGCGTCAACAGGCTGTAGAGTAATTACTCGAGTGGTTCGTCGTTTACGTTTACTTACGGAAAAACTTTTCAGTCTCTGTAAAAGTTATCATTGCTAGAGGCATCAAAATTCACGAAAATGGTCAAAAAGCTGTAATCTTCAATTTTTCCCGGTTTGAGGTCTAGAGCAAAACCTGTGTTTACCAGTACTGCTGTAATCTCGCAGACTGACGTAAGCGCCAAAGTGGCCGATTTGTGTTTTTTTACGATTAAACGATAGAACACACCGAATTGGACCTTTAGGCACAGAAATTTGATCAGAAGTGTAAAACATAGCGTCAATAATTCACGAAAACGAAATGACGTAACCGCCATTTTTACTCAACGTGACGTAAATCCAACACAACTATGTTTGCGATACGTTTATTACATTCAACGACTCGTGAACTAATCAAGCAAATGGAACCAAATTGTAGAAGTTTTTGAGAGCAGAAAATTCTCTGCACGAGAAGGGTTCCGTACAAATAAAACACATATTTGAAACAATTTTTACGAAAAAACAGCTTAAAATGTTCGAAATGATGTACAGAAACCAAGAACCGACCGCAAAGACTATTTTGAATTCTAAGATCCCAAAATTATCGAATACCCCTGCCTGCCTGCAATCGTCCCCAGAGAAGACCGTGTTAATCTCAGACCACGGATTCAGCTTAGCGGTGATGAAATCGAGGTAGTTGACAAGTGCGTGCACTGGTGATTACCGGGAACGACATCAGCAGAGAAATTCGTCGAGGTCCTATGGCGGGAAAGTCGCCGCGGCACGTAGTTGACTATCTACAAATCTTTGATCATACTGTAGCCCTCTAAAGCGACAAAGCTTGGTCCATGCTTGTGGACAACTAAAGCGCACTTGTGATTTTTGTACGGAAGAAGTGCAGATGGAAGATGGCAGAAGCCACGAATGCTATTATATTTTCATTTTTCATTTTCATTTTCGGATACAGAAGGGGGCCGCAGGGCCAAGTCTCCAGTGCTTAAACACTTTCCATGCTGTGCCAGTGGAGAGATTAGATTTGGCATCGCAGCATAGTAACCCGAGAGGTCAAATAAATTCTGCGTTGGAATGCCGGATAGTAAGACAAGGTTGAATATAGGGGATAGTCGAAGGAAACAGTGAAACAGTTGCAGAAAGGTGCATGAAAAGAAAAAAAAAAAGTTGTAGCTGTGGTTGATGTTAATAAATTTCGTCCATTTGTAATATATGTATGTAATATTTGTCACGTATGCCGGTCTGCGTCCAGGGCCTCTCAAGGCAACCCCTCCCAACCGCACATATATTTAAATATTTTTATTCATTAAAACTCTTGTCAGATGAAACATTTGATAAATAGTAATATTAATTTGCTTTTTACATACCTGCTATGCCTTAATCCTTTACTTACCCCGTTTTATGTTTGTTACCTTTAATCACTCTTTCATTGACCTTTGTTTGATTGTATTCCTCAGGGTAATTGCTTGATTCTTCGTTTGCTCTAATTCTTGATTTTTCTCGTATTTAAAAAAAAGGAAAGAGGAAACTGGATTAAAAATTTGATTTGAACAATAAAAATTAATGTAAATAAGTCTGAATTACGACCGCGCATATATCTAACTACTGGTTGAGCGTTGGCTTTGAGAAAGTTGATAACGCAATCTTTTGATTACTATACCAAATTCCTTTACTGAGCCCTCTCGGCACCTCAGTAGAAAGCATGTCTTAGTTGTCACAATAGTCAATTAAAACTGCTTAATCCGTAAAAGACGAGATCAATCAATCTGACCTGTTATCGAAGTGTCAAATGATTCAAACATTCCACCCAATCATTATCACTAACATTCAACTTCGTCTTATTACGGCCGTTGCAATGAAAGATTCTAATGAGCTTTATAGACATTCAAAATTATTTTACAATGGTCATGCTGTACGCAGTATTAGGTTAAGTTTGATTGCTTCTTTATTTTGATTACAACCGAAAAGCCCATCAAAGTCTTTTCAAAGAACGTTTGAGGTGTTTTGCAATTAGCATCTGGCCTTATTAGACTGGATCTATCTTGTATAATACATAACCAAAAAGAGTATTTTAGTTCACGAATTTAAACCAGATATTACTAATTGCAAAACCGTTAAGCCCCTCAACCTAGGAGAGGGGAAGCCACGAATGCTATTATATTCCAAACTAAATTCATTTCCAAAAACTTATTCTCGGATCGCGACTAAGGGAACTGCTCCATTATTCATCTCAGCCCGTATATTCATCTCATTCAACAGGTAAACACAATTGAAAACAGGAAAAAAACGCATATTTTCTTCTTAAACCAATCTGCTAATCTATGGAATGGATTCTTCTTAGTTCACTTTAGATTCCTCATAAAGTATAATCCTTAAAAACTCACTTAAAAGCACTAAATTTGATATTATAGTCAGGCATCTGCACTCGAAAACCCATTTAATTCAATCACCTACCTCAGAAAACAAAATTCGCGCATCGTTCTATACGGCTACAACGGGACTCGTTCAGCATCCAACCAAAGTTTTAACACAATCACTCACTCCACTAAGAATATTTTAATCTTTAAAATGTTCACCTCAAATTTTCCAAAACAAGCTTAAATTAGCAGTAAGATGAGATGATTTTCTACAATTCCTAAATTTCAACTGTATGTATTTTCATCTGTTTTCACTGCGTTGAAGAAAATCAAGAGTTGCCAAATCAGTTTCTGTTAATACGAAAAAATCATACTGAAAATGTTGAATTATTCCGACATAATTGACATAAATCTACAGCACTGTAGTGGTTACCTAAGTTACCTATTTTGAACGTAAACAACTGCAGCGGATATCTAGGTAACTACTACGACGGGCTGCGGCTACGTTTATTGAATATGGGGGCATCGTGAGATGAATAATTGAGCAGTGATTCAAGTTTTGAGATGGATATGGAAGCGTTGTGAAAAATGGTTTGTTTTACAAAATTCAGGATCAATCTAGCTAATTTTACTAAATATACAATGCAAAACGATTTCATAAAAGTACGTAAGCATATTAAGCTTATTTGTTCCATGATTTCGTGAAAATTCGGTGTTTAATCCGTGCATTCTTCGTGAATATCGGCTTAATGAGATGAATAATGGAGCAGTTCCCCTATTTGACTGATTATGACTGTTAGGCGACTTGTCGCATACTACGATGGATGTACGTCTATCCGGTTGTAGGAACAGTGAAATAAAAATCGCTGCTTCTACAACAGTTGGTAACATAACTTCAGTCAATAAACATTTTCCCACAAATCATACGTTCGGCAATGTTTTGTGATCATATTAAAGCATTATGTACAGATCAGATTGTTGAAATTCGTCCTAACACCTATTATATAGACGTTTTTGGGAAAATCTTCGAACTGAATATTTTACTCGCTGTCGCATACGTCAGTCTGCGAGATTACGGCAGAGTACCAATGAAACGTACTCTACGAGCATCTCATGAACTCACCAACGAATGGAATTACCGTCGCCTACTTCGGTGGTAGTACCTATTCACCCCTTTGTTTTCCATTATGTACCGAAGGAAGTTGACTATGTACATAAAATTCATACAGTTTTTATAACGCTTTTTTACATGCATACGATGAAAAAGGAATTACAGTCCAGTTTAAGTTACAGAGCGCGTATAAAAGAAATGGGTTTAGACAGGTTCTATGTGTAATGTAATTTCCGTATAAAGTGAAAAAAGTAAACTCAATTGCGAACTGTGTAGTACTTCAGTGGCAGTTAAAATGAAGTTTGAGAGTTTATTTTGAAAGCGTACTACATATTCGTTAAATTTGACTGAAGTCAACTCAAATGTAACTAAAAGAATACATCAGAACAATTTCTCCTCCATTAACGTTCGAATTGAAACAAATGGACAACAATTGCCGGTTTGCCATAAGTTTACCTTAACACGCAGTGACGAAACTACTAATGCAGCATCAATCATAGTAACTCATGAGTCAGCGAAAACCGTGAAGCTACTCCGTTCAGAAGTGTGCACGTTCAAAGAACGGTACCCCGTCGTGTCGAAAACGGACATTGTTGTGAACGCCAGATACGCCCGTTCCGGCATTTACAACATCTCGGCACTATTGGACAACAATCAGAGCATCGAAAAAAAAGTCTGGTCGGACGGCCGAGCGACAAGAATTTCCAAAGGATGCTGAAGAGCGAGACCGAGAGAAAAATGGCTACATCGTTGCGTGCGCTTGGGCGGGAGGTAGGTGCAACCAGCCAAACAGTGAAAAGTACCTGGGGAACTTGAACATACCAGTCAGGAAGCAGCAATCCCGTCCACTGGTCTCGGAGCTGTAGGCAATGACGCAGCGGCAGCGGCTGAATAAGATGGTAAAATCGATTTTCCCGGCTAATCGCGACGTGGCGGTGGTGACGACGAGACCCGACCCCCCCTGGATTGCAACGGCTGGCAGGGCACTTTGTATTTAAATTCCCCCACGAATGAAGTTCATTTCACACACCAAGTTCCCCAAGAAGGTGCTGCTGTGGCTGACAATCTTCTTGAAGAGAACGACAGAGACGCTTATCTTTCGCTCCGGACTGGCCGTGAACAGGGGAATTTATAGTGCGAAGTGTCTACCGGAAGTTGCATCGTTCATCAAGAAATACCATAAGGACGAAGACGAGGTGTTCTGGCCGGATCTGGCATCAGCCCACTGCTCGAAGCGATCGTTTGAAGAATGTGGTGTATATGATGTGGTACCCAAGTCGGCGGACTCGCCCAACGTCCCCCAGCTGCGTTCCATCGAGAATTTCTGGACAAACCTAAAGCGTAAGATCTAGGAGGAGTTGATAAATAATATGAGGAAAGAACTCAAAAACATGCCTACGCGCATGTTTTCGTCCGTCATGGCGGTCGAAAATTTTCAAACAGAAATACGTTGTAAACCATTTGTGCACATGCGAAATTTTGTAATGAAAAGTCAGAGGTTAATGTCAAATTAGGTAAAGCCTCTTTAAAAGCAAAAAAAAGGAGTAAAAATAATAACAATAAATAATAAGAACACTCAAAAGGCGTTCTAAAGCAAATTTCGTATTGAGAATGTTGGTGTCCAGATGTATTGTTGGACATTGCAGAGATAAGTAGGATGAAGTCGCAGTTGCGGTCTTCTTCCGCAAATGTGGTACAGGTTGCCTGAAATTCGCAAAAATATTACAAATTTCGGATGAGTCTTATGCTTCAGTTTTATCAAAATGCATTCGGAACGGAAAATTGATACTGTTTAATTTTGGGTTTAGGCAGTTGAACAAAATTCTAGGGTATGATTTTCGGCTTTACGATTTTATTCTTCTTGTGAGGTATTCATGGCAATGTTGAGTTAGCTGCGCTTGTGTTGGTAATTTGGCAAATTGGTGCTAGTTTTGCCTTCATACAGTTTGTGCATTTTTTGCTTTCGATTTTTCATTTTCTTCAATGGGTTGAACCACACTGGATTTCTACTGAGTCTTCCTCTGCCATTCTCAACGTTTCATTCAGTATTGATTTTATTCTGCCAGTTCGTTGCAAGCAGATGCATTGTAGTTGCAGTTTGACACATTTAAAAGAAACTGGCTGTTCCTTTTTGCGGTATATCAAACTGCGCTACCTGCCCGGGGATTCAGTATGTTTCTTTCCGTTGATCGTTTCTTGTGCGATTCATATGGGTTGGCTTTATTTTTTAACACTCGTTGACTTATCCTTTTCACAATTTTGTTTAAATAATTCGAATAATATTTCAAATGAAGTTGAATCACAACTGGTGCGAATTGTGTCTGTAATTGAAGAGTATTGATGCCCGTAAGCCCTTAAAAAATGAAAATAACCATCAGCACGCAGCGGTCGGTTATTTAAAAGGCCTGTAAGGGCCAGTACACAAAATAATAGTTACTCACAGTTGTTAGTACCTACCAAATTTTGTGATTTACATAGATTTCATTAACTAGGTCTTTACGTAAAACAACATCAAGCGATAAAATACAATGTTGTGTGTTAAAGTCGATCAACCAAGTGATTAGCAGTGACAAAATGAGACAATGTTTGAAAAAATATTCTATAAAATCATATTGAATCACACATCCTACTAACTGCGATCTCGCGATGTCGTTATTACCACGTAGTATAAAAAAGCATGCAATTGAACTGGCGCGCACCAAAACAAAACCCACCTGTTTTCCTTACCTTTCCCATGTTTTATATACCGTACGCGAGCGACGAATGACGACGGCGATGACGACGACGACGTTTACGTCGCGGCGCGTCGTGACGCGCGCTAGTTTCCGTGAGAGCACATTTTATGTGGGACTTACACCGGAGAGAACATTTAGTAATAAAACATTACCCGCGATCAATATTCTATGCTAGTCTGTACCTAACGGTCGCCAGTGCCAGTTGTTGTCGGTCTTTTTTTCTGTAGTTAGTGCACAAGTGTCCAGTATTTACCAATCGCGCGAGTATCGGACTTACATACTTACAACGAAACCTGATTTCGGCTACGATCACCGTAAATACCTACGCGGATCGCTATCTGAAGGAAGAACGTTAAATCGTGTCGCCAGAGGCAGCGCATTTTTGCCATACAAAGACGCTACTGGACATCATGTGGGTGGTTCTATCGTGTTTTTTTTTTTTTTTTTTTGAATGATTAGTATTCCAAAATGGCAGAGCAATTGAGTGTTTGGTTAGCTAGGTGACATGTGTTAATCACTTGTTGAAATAGGCAATAATCTTTGACTCGACTACGCCAATATTGATTTAAAGTGGCTAAAAATAACATCTGTAAAGTGCAGTTTTGGTTGAATTCTATATGTGCCTTATTTTAAACTTAACTTCCGAAAAGTCAGAACGCAATTATTTATGAACAACTAATAAGATCCCCGCAGATTCGAAATAAAGATTCATTACACTAATGGAATGTACTACTAAGGTGTTTTGCATTCCATTGCGTTATATTGATGTTAAAGTTATCAAGTATTTAGTTTCTAAAACAATAATAGACTAATCACATCTCATTATGATAGCGTCGCTTCACATGTGAGTGGGAAAAACCTTACAGATTTCCTGTAATACACTCATTGGATGTACGAACGTTAAATAAATACGTCAAATGAATTAGTATTAATGATAGGTTTTTTAAGAGAATATTCCAATAACGCTTTATTTTGCGACCCTCGAGTAATTGTGCTCGCATTTGGGGTTTCTTTACGGTAGTCATAGCTGTGGATCTAACAATTACTCTTCCCGTCTGTGACGCCACAGTAAACATATAGGCACGAGAAAAATTATCAGATTTTAAATTAGCCCATATAGGCACATATAGGCACGAGAAAAATTATCAGATTTTAAATTAGCCAGCTAATCGACACGTTTGCAAGTTAATCACCCCAGCAAAATGTCTACACACGCAAGCTAATTTATTGGTCAGAAAAAAAATCAGCTCACGTTAGGGAGCCATTTGACTGATAGGTTCTCAGTCACACAATAACCTATACGTACCTGCCTATAACATGGTAATGCCTGCCTTGGACGCCATTCATTGTGCCTCCGGCAGCTGCGTTAGGCACTTAGTTAACCCAGCAGCATCCAATTGCTCCGCTGTGATCGGAAAATCGTAAACATTAAACGGTTTTTTTTTTCTGCAGTGAAAACAAACATTCATCAGTGATATACTTTTCGCAGCAAAATGAGTGAGTTAAATCGAACCTTTCCGCGGAATTTTGATTCCAAAAACCAATGTCGTCTGTATCTTTCTCTCGCACCTTCAGGAGTCCCAACGATGCTTTCGGAGGTGGACGAACTGCCCTCGGTGCAGCTCGGTGACTACATACTGCGGTTTGAGCTGGAAGATTTAACACCCTTCGGCAGGGAGGTGGCCTTGCGGGAGCTACGCGAGACGCCAGAAATCAGAGACAAAGCCATCGCCGAGCTGCGGGAGCTGCTGAAAGGTGAGCAATAGTAGTAGAACAGTAATGGTGTGATTTGCATAAGTGATTCTTTTTGTTCATCTGATTTGTAAAAAAATAGAAATAAAAAAAAATGGATCTTTTTTATGGAACCAGCATTTTGCGACATGGTGTAACTTCAAAACAAGTCATAAAAAATTGATTTTCAAATTTTCCTATTTGCAAATCATCGCGCTTCGGCGTAACAACGCTGAGGTCATTCGGATATAGACCCCAGCAGAGCGCCAGTAGTGAGCGGCTATTAGACAAACCAGCGTTGAGACATGCAGCGAACCAGTTTCGAGTGAATCTAGCACAAGTACAGTCGTAGGTGCACTGCATCCAATTTATAACTCACTGGGCACTGTTTCACCTGTAGGTATGCACAGCGGAGGTACGAGTGATTCCTTCAAGTACAACGTCAATTTCGAAATTAGTTGCACTGTTTGTCCATTGCTAACCTCTCGTTGACTCTGGTTGGACAAACAACACGTGATTCGTATATGGTATCGCATAGGAAAAAATGATTATTTTGTATAGAGCTCTAAGGACGTTATACATTTCTATCCGCATCCCAAAAGTCTAACTACGAGAGTGTTTTAATTACTATAAATAAGCATGACATTAAAAATATTTTCTGGAACACAATTTGTTGAAATCATTGTTTACTGAATTGATTAAAAAAATTCTAGTGATGTTCCAACTGTAAACCATTCCGAAAGTGGTTGTTGTTTCAACGAAACTGTTCATAAACTAGGTTGAGTTCAACAATATTTCAGTTAGAGCTCCAATGCTTTATCGAAAACATGGAGAGCTAACATTTTGTCGTATTGCCTTTATGTTCAGAATTTCATAGTACAGAATAACAAGAAAAATACGATGTAGGACAAACATAGCATTTTGTGTCAATAGTTCAATTTGTAACTGAAATTTCAGATTCGACTCCGACTCTGAAAAATCAAGTTGAAGCATTTATTTACTGTACTGACTTTAATAAGTCATTCAAACATTTGACATTCCTCTGCTGCTTTTTAAAGTATTTGAGATAAGGTTACAATGAGTTAATTCATAGTTTATAAACAGAACACAAAAAGTGAGGTAGCATTGTTATCAGTAGAGAAGGTGACATTCGGATGTGCCGCGAGGTTCCAATCAAGATCCAGTAGTATTTATTTCAACGTGAAGTTGACAATTTTTACACGTGAAAAGCCCGAAATATATCCAGTCCATTTCCGATTACTATTTGAAACTCTGAGTTCGACTGGAAATAATTGTTTTTTTTTACACAAATCAGATTAATCTACCCTGCAAGTACTTTTTATAGAATTTGAGCTAAATTTGGGATCATTTTCTATTTTGTCATGACGCAGTGTTGGTCATGATGTATAGAGCCATGGCATATAAAAAAGCAAAGCAATATTGAAAAAAAATGGCTAGAAAAAGCATGTTTATAAACAATCACTACCACACAAGTTTCCGCTTCGTTAATTACTTATATCATTCAGATACATTAAATTGTAAGTATGACAATGTTACATACCTTGCTATCCAGATTTGTATCTTCCAAAAGAACCAGTTGAAAATTGAAACATTTCTTTTCCTAGCGAGGAAGGATCGGAAGGATACGTAAACAATCAAAGAAAGGTTTCTTCCCTGTTGCGTAGCGATGCTTCGTCTCCAACCAATTAAAGCGAAAAAAACGCGCCTACTTTTTGGTAAAACTGTTACCCCATGCTCTTTTTATCATGAGTGTTAGCATTATTGCCACGTGTACAAATAGTTAGTTTTTGGGGTTTCCCCGTGAAAGTACCTATACCTATCTAGTGGCTCAATCAAATATTCGATTTCCTGAAAGTTTTTGGCTGTTTTTTTTTTCATTAAATTTAAAATTCCGCATGGTTTTAATAAAGAAGACATCTTAGTGATGACTGACAAACCCATCGCATCCTTTATTACCATGCAAAACAGTGAGTTCTGTAATATCGATCTACGCAAAAGTTGTAAAGGGTTACAAGTCAATTCAGTCTTCACATTCCATTTTACATCCGTGTTACCTCCGCCAACTTCCTTGTAATTTATTTTATTTTCTCTGCTGCACAAACAATTCACATCGTTACTGGATGCGCATTCGATAGTTATCGAGCTAATGATCACGCCTCTAGACGTAATCGCTATCTACTTAATTGTTGCTGCAACCTTTTGACCGCCACCCGTCGATCGTTAATAGCCCTCGCGCTTCACACATGGCAAATTTTCCATCCTAGTTGTTATTTTCTTTTTTACTACAGCTCAAGATGATCTGGTGGTTCCCCTGGACAATGAAGACTGGATGGTCCGGTTCCTGAGGCCCTGCAAGTACTACCCGAAGAGTGCTTACGAACTCGTAATAACCCAGCCTCATTGTAACATAGAATGAAATTATGATTTAATCTTTTTTTTTTTCACAGATCCAGCGCTACTATCAGTTCAAGGTTAAACATTGGGACATGTATTTGGATTTGAGCCCATCACGTGAGGTCAACATATTCAAGCAGAACATTCTAGCTGTCTTTCCAAACCGGGACCAACTGGGACGACGAATTCTGCTGCTCGAGCTGGGTAAACCATGGAAACACAAGGAAGTCTCGCTGGATGAGGTTTTCAAAGGAAGTGTGCTATTCCTGGAGGCAGCAATGCTGGAACCGGAAACCCAAGTACACGGCGCTGTCGTAATCTTCGACATGGATGGTTTAACCATGCAACAGGCGTGGCAGTTTACGCCTCCGTTCGCGAAACGGATCGTAGATTGGCTGCAGGATGCTGTACCTCTGCGCATCAAAGGCATTCACATTATCAATCAACCAAAGATTTTCAACATAGTTTTCGCTTTGTTTAAACCAATTCTACGGGAGAAACTTCGCAATCGCATCGTGTTTCACGGTTCCGATCGAGAGTCACTCTACAAACACATTTTAAAGGAATGCCTTCCGCAGTGCTATGGCGGTACAGTGGATGCGCCACGTGTCCAAGGTGAACAGTGGTACGAATTGCTGCTGAAATGTGACGGCGAATACACCGCTATAAACAAATACGGCTATGTGAGGCAGATGGATGAAATACGAATAAAGAAAAGCAAGAAGAAGTGAATCATAGACGGAATATTTTTTGGGCGAAAATGACAAATCGAAAACTATCGATACCAAGAAACGGAAATGTGATGAATAATCAGGCTAAGCAAATCTATATTTAATTGCAGTAGCTTTTACACGAAAAAAGTACGAGCACAAATGAACTTCTAGGGCCCAATCATTCCTACTGTTAAAGAATCTTTTATATTTATTAGTTTTTCCATTCGTGGTTTTCGCTAAGCTTAGCCAACACGATTAGAGATATACTTTTCGAGAATAGAATATCGAAAACCGAAGAAATGCAGTCAAGGTTAGACCTAAGTAGATAGGTGTTATGTTAAACGGTGAATCAAAAGTGCTTAAAATCTATTACAATTCAATAAACGAAACGAATCTCAGTTTAGACTAACTTTTGTGAAATTGTTCATTAAAGTCTACTAAGATACAATTATTCCGAACTAAACGTAGTATATTTCGCAGGGTAATTCATATAGTAAATTATTCAAATAAAATTCAATAAAGTTTTTAAAATATGGTTGTTAGTAATTCAATATGTACAAAAATAAACGCACATTCATTTGAATATTTGATTTAATTTATGTATACGTTGAATCAACAAATTGCGTCATGGTTTATTATCTCATTCTTGTTCTGCAGATAATAATTTCCATTCCATTTATTTGCATTTCGCGTTGATAACATTTGAAAACCAGACCAGGCATCTTCCCAAGATTCAGGGTCCTATTACAAAGGTCGAGAACTTGTATTCCGAGTAGACCATGTATTTCAAATCAGACGAATTGCTCTCGAGATTCATTTTGAAGACAGGTAATTTAAATTTAAGCCGGAAAGCTTTCCTGAATGAGATCTGGCAAGTCATTCGCAAATAATCCATCAGCATTTAAAATGTCTTCATCTAATACAATTGAGTCATTCTCATTTTCAATACGTATTACTTAATTGAATTATCATCAAAACACGTCGATCATCCGATTAATCAAACAATAGTTTTATGGAATAAGATGATATAAGCTCAAATCAAGAAAAAAGATGCATTTCTGGCTCATCCACATTAACTAGTTTTGACTTTCTGTAATTTACCTCGACCAACCTTTTGATGTTTTATGCCTTCAAGACATTTTATCCACTCTATCTGAAAATTAAAATCTCCTCCAGAGTTTATAAGTATTTTCTTTTACCAAAGCACTATGAAGATCTTTTTGCTGGTTCATAAGTTACAAAAACATCTAGTGGACTGAAAGAAAATGCAAATCTTAGCATATCAGAAATAATTAGAAAAATATTTTCTTGATAATTCTGGTGTTGAAACGCTAGTCGACCAAAAAAACATTTTCAAACTCAGGCTTTAATCCCAGGTGGGTGAACACTCGGTTTAATTTGAAATCTAACAGTAAGGTTGAATTAAATTGAAAACTCGACCTCTGATTCTCATTCTAGTTAAATATTTCGGATTCAAACATTTCTCTCCAAAAATTCAAATGTAAAACTTTCATGTATTTTCTTATCCTGTTAATAAGGTAGGTATATCATAAATCTACTCACGATGAAATGATTCAAATTTGTACCCTTCAGTTTCAAACCAGTAGACGCTCGATTTCCTGCTGAATGGCCACAATCTGCGACTTCAGCTGTGAACCCTCATTGATCGTAACCGAGCAGGAAACGATCGGACGTGATACCCCGCATGCACGTCCGAGGGCTTGCTTCGAGCGCACGAAAACGTACGGTACGTTTTTATCCTCACACAGCAGCGGCAGATGGAGGATAATTTCCAACGGTTCAGCGTCCGCAGCCATGACGATAAATTCAGACAGCCCTCGATTGAGCGTCTTGGTTGCCTCGTTAGCACCCCGGCGGAGCTGTTTGTAGTTAACTGCCTGTTGGATGAGAGTCATAATTTTCGACGTCAACGCTTGGTCCGCCAGCGGATAAGCCTTCGGATTGACTTCCTCCGTCTGAAATGTGGCGGAATTGTTCAAAAGCGAATTTGAGGTTAGTTACGATTGGAAACGATTTTATTTCAAGAGACTTTTCTGACCATTATCATACTTTAATTCGAATCAGTAATGAACTTACCATTATTATGCGATCAAACGTGCAGTTTTCGTCGATTTATTCAAAGAAAATACCTGTAAAATGCAACTAAAAAGCCTCGGCACGAAGCTTCATTGGCTGCCTTCCAAAAAATATGTTTTCGATTGTTTACCTCGTGTTCAGCAGGTAAGCTAGCTAGCCAGTGCTGCCAGATTGTGAATGCATGTGTTCAGGGTTGGCTATGAATTTTATTTCGAGCACTGAAATTGGGTTGCTTAGCTATAACTCCAGGGAAGCTGCATTTTCTAAGCAAACGTCAAAAATTTTCTATCGTTGTCCTTCAATATTCAATCACGAATTAAAAATTCTCCAAATCTGCTCGAAATCGCTACGACCACCAACGCCCATATACTAACTGTTATTGTAACGATTTAGAGCGATTTTTATTCTTCATTTAAAAATCGAAGGACAACTAGTTAAGTACAACTAGAATTTTTAAAAATCACGTTTTGCTCAAAAATTTACATTCTTTTAACTGATATATAAAAATCTGAAATCCGTGAATAGCTAAATAACCCAATTTGCTATAAGCGAAATATACCATTTTACGAGACGTTTCTGAACTTAATTGGGTTGTTTAGCTACATCAGTTTTTTATGTCATCTAAAAGATCTGCATTTTCTAAGTAAAACGTGATTAAAAAAAATTCTATATGTCCTTCGCTTTGTTAAATCACGATTTGAAACTGCTCGAAATCGCTACAATGACAGTTCGCCCATATACCAACTGTCATTGTAGCGATTTAGAGTGAATTTTTATTTTTTATTTAAAAATCGAAGAATAATGATATAAAGTATTAAAAAATCACGTTTTGTTCAGAAAATTACACTCTTTCAGATGATATATAAAAATCGGAAATCCGTGAGTAGCTAAACAGTCCAATTCATGAATGAAATTTTGACAGAAAGCTCGGAACCGCTGACATAACACACGTAAAAGCAGCATCAATATCAGCAGGATCCGTGACACCTGTCAGTTCGTAAAATGGTTCACGGATTTTCGATTTTTATATATCATCTGAAAGAGTGTAATTTTCTAAGCAAAACGTGATTTTTTAAAACTTTATATCATTATCCTTCGATTTTTGAATAGAGAATTAAAATTCGATCCAAATCGCTACAATGACAACTGTATATGGATGAATTGTCATTGTAGCGATTTCGAGCAGTTTTAGATCTTGATTTAAAAAGCGAAGGACAACGATAGAAATTTTTTAAATCACGTTTTACTCAGAAAATGCAGATCTTTCAGATGATATAAAAACTGATATAGCTAAACAACCCAATTTACTTCGCTTGGAACTGTGAACAGATTCGATCCAGCGGAATCGTAAATTGTAGATAGCATCTTATTCATTTGGGCTCACTTTTTTCAAGAATGCACACATTAGTGAATACATGGACTTGATAGTGTAACTTTTTTTTTCTCGCTTGTTTTCCGTCGGTCTAGTTCCGCCACTGTTGTGGCCAATAACCGACGCTCAGGGAGGCGACTCCACACCCAGGACCCTAACTCACGACCCGTTCATCGGCGCCAACGCCTTTACTTCCTCATGCGATGGAAGGCGTGATCCCAGAGATTTTTCGCCTCAGAAAATCTCCCGGTGTCGGCTAGGATTGAATCTAGACCAGTTGGGTTGGTTGTGAGTGGATCACGCCACCTCACAACCATCGACACCTATGTCGGCGGTGGGATTCGAACCCAGGCGTCGAGCGTGGTTGGCGGAGACGTTACCAACCACACTAGGCCCCCGCTCTATAGTGTAACTTGATTATGTAACATTTTCGGCTCGAATGAAAAGTGTGTTGTTATAAATTGTGTTTCCAAGAATAAACTAAAAGATTACAGTCTACTCTCTGAGTATCTCTAGTCAAAACCTAGGAGGGAGAAACGGATACGAAGCTGTAGGAGTATCAAAATGAACCAGAATGAGCTGACATTGACTGTCAATTTGAACCAAGAGAAAAAAAAGCATTTTTATTGTAATGAGTATTGTTATAACTGAAAGGTATCGTGTTGCTTGGAAAATTATTCTTCGCAAACAGTTTTTGTATTTATTGTCGTGTTACAAAATATTTTGGTGTATTTTCAAGTAAAATAATCATGTTAGCGTACTTCGATTATTAAAATTGTGCTTTTCAAGATTTAAGGCTTTGGTTACAATTTCGAACACACTTAATCACGGTCAAATGTTGATTCTCGTTTTACAAAATAGTGATAGACAAAAAAGAATAGTGTTTTACAAAATAGTGAATAGATGTAGGATCTAGGGGCTAGACACCTTTATTTTCATGACAAATACTTCGATAATATCACACGATATTGGTTGATATATTTTGATATTTATCGTTTATCTGTCAATTGACATCCTCCAACGATAATGTAACGCTTGATGTAAGGCAATGAGCTATGATATAGATAGGGGGGTGCCTGAAAATGGAACGGTGAATACTTTTTAATATTGTATATTGGAAATATTTCGCAATATATCAATAGTGTCTGACCCCTAGTGTAGGATTGTGAAATTTTTGCAACTGCATGAAACCTCGAAAAATCTGCCTTACAGGTTTCGCTCCAGTTTAAATTTTTAGAAAGTCTGCGCAAATATATATAAACTTTAATACAACGGCAAATTTAAAAAACACAGACTCGAAAGATTTGTGTTTTATAGACTAATTTGCACTTTCAGTATTCCTGATATTACTAAAAACTTCGTTTAAGTCATGCAAGCGTTACAGCAAGAAGATAGTTACATGCTATCAAAAAACAACGCATGTGCATATTATTTATTTTGAGTGTAGTATCCCTCCCAAGCAGGGATGTCAAATCATTTCATTCAAATGTTTTAACGTTCTGAGAAAAAATGTCTTCACATGTCTTCCAACCCCGAGATGGTTAGTCAAAACCGCTGTCGAGTAAAAAAAGGTCGAAACCTATGCAAAATGCGGGTCGTAATCACCTATTTTCTTGTCTTCACAAACAAGGATGTATTCACCGCACTGTAAATGTCTTCGATTTGAAGACATGTCTTCCAATCTGGCATCGCTGCTCCCAGGTCAAAACTAGACAGAAAAATATAAATACCCAATTACGCGTATTTTTACGCTAATGAGCCCTTCAGTGCGGGAAGATATCTTTAGGTAGAAGTGGTTTACCTACTTTTGAGTACCTGCACGGAAGTCATCATTTAGGTAAAATTGAATACCTTGAATCATCAATATCAAAAACTCCATACAAATTTTTACCCAAATTTAGGTAGTTGCAGTTCATTAGCTGTTGCGTTGTTTTCGACAATTTTTATGCGTATTATTTACCTGAATCAATGAAAACAATCAGGTTTGCGTAAATTTACGTTGGTTAATAATATTTTTTTGTGTGAGATTGAGAAAAAAGAAATTCGCTATTAGATGCATGTCGACTATGTCGACTATCTCTCGAAAATGAAATGCGCTGGTCACCCTACTAAACTATCGACGTTTGGTATTCTGACAGTTCGTTCTGTTGTTGCTGGTGTAGCAAACATCAAAAAGTAAATAGGTTTCGAATTTTCAGGAGCAAAAAACGCTTTAAAGTAATATTTCGGTGCTTTCAAACGAATTCTACATGTTGTACAACATATAACTAGTCCGCAAAACTCAATAGGTGAGTTAGCGGCAAGTGCGCATAAAAATGGAGCACGGAAGCGATTTTGCATTAAGTGCGTTGAAAAACTTGGAACCGCTGGTAAATCCTGTCCGTCAGTATCAAAATCGTTCGAAGAAACGAACGGATCACAGTCAGAACGACGAAAATGCTCTCGCTAGCGGTGGCAACGAATGCCGAAGTGGTGGTGAGAAAAAACTGGCGGAGGTCCTCGCAAAAATAGCCAGCTTGCAGCGTAACGCCGATAGCTGTATTGACCGCACAAAGATGGTGCGGACGTATAACGTCAAGCTGCGCCTCAAGAAAACATCTCTATATAAATGCTTCGACTGTGACAGCTGTTTTACTAATGCAGACTTCCTTGAGCTACACGAAAAATCGCACGCGGTGCTGGAAGCTGATTTATCTGGTCCGCGCCAGGACATCGATCTCAACCAGGAGCAGTCGATTGACGAGTCGGAGATGAATCTCAAGCAGAATGTTTGGTTCCCGGAGGAATTTGACGACGTCGACCAAGACGATGAGTATGGAATGATTCAGTTGGATTGTACGGTTGAGGAACGAGAGGACAATTTCGATATTACCTTCGATAGGAACAAATGCGAGAAGACCTACACGGTCAAGTACAAGGTTAAGAAGGAACCTGTGGGAAAGTGTGAAAGGTGCGAAAAGTTATTCTACAATGTGACTTCGCTAGAGGTGCACAAATCTGAGCACGAGAATTTTATGGACTTTGCTTCTGTCGAGCCGAAGATTAATATCGATTCGCCAAAAATTGAGGAAAGTACAATGACCCTGGATGATGCTTTTTATCAAGCAATATCAGAGGTTGGTTGAGTTTTGCATTCGCAAACGTTTATGTTACGGAAGGAATACTAACTTTTCGGGTATTTCCTTTTTCAGAAAGACATCAGCGATCTGGAGGTGAGTGATAGCGGTAATCAAACGTTAAACAGTTCTGCACAAAAAAATGACCGTGATGGCGGTGCTACCTTTACTTGCTAGTGTTTGACAGAAGGATTCGCAATTAACAAAAGCCAATTACATTAAAATAATAACTGTAGTGCATTCCACTCAGATAATAGCATGCTTTTGTGAATGTCTTAAAAAAATCAGGTTACTTTTTTCTGAAATTGTATCAAATTGTTTAGTCAATTCACACAACTGTAACAAGGTCCTAAAACATGCTCTCCATATTTAGTTGTTGGAATGGAATACAACTTCGCTTTAAACTTTTTTATCTTAGCGTTTTGAACTGCTGTATTTTTCAAACTCTGCTAGAGCAAGAGTTTGGTGTTCTCTGTAAAAAAAAAGCTACAATTAGTGCGATCGTTCAAATCTCAATCAGAAGCTTCTTAGATCATATCTTACAAACTGGTAGATTGTTAATGCTTACGAAGAAACCTGAAAGCACGGTTTTAATTGAAAAATGTATTGTAGAACTTTCCATGTGGATGTTTTAGTTTTATAACACAATGTATGAAGCCGTTCGTTTCATGAATATGCAATAAAAAGTAAAACGAAGCACACTTGTTTAACTACGTTGACGACAGTTGAAGCAACCAGTCGCCGGGATGTCATCTTATATAACGATAAGCGGTTTAAATAGTTCGTTTATATTTGAAAACAGAATTTGTCACATAATATGTAGCGTTACCAATTATATACGGTATGCCAATAAACACCAGAAGCAATGTTCTACTTTTGTACAGACTTCCCATGTAAATAAATTCATGTCGACTCAGAACAACCACCTGTTCACTAGTAAACTAATTGCAGAGGTTTCAGAAATGCTACTTTGCAATTAACTGAGTTCAAAAATTATTTCTTTTATTCGATTAAATTGCACTAATATTGTATTTGACAAAAAAACGGTGGCCTTTCACAATCGAACGATAAAATACTAAAGCTACAATTAGTATAACATTTACGATGAAGGTTTACTGTTTGGGTTTTTAAACTGTTTGCCGCCCTTCCGCGTTGCTACCGAGTCCTGTGAGCCGGAACTGAAACCGCCTAGGAGGATTGGCACAAGAAAACACCGAAACCGGTAACCAAGTTGGGAGTAACCGCAGATCGGAAAAAGAACCGCAGAAATACATAGGAAATGATCACATTTAATACCAATGCTACATTAATACTATTCTCATGTGAAGTAATGGTTACACAAAACAAAAACAGATGAATAGAATTTTTAAATCATATGTACATACAATAGGCACTGGCTACGCGTTACGCGTACCCGCTTTTGAATTCGCGGTTTACCCCTCCTTTGACAGCCAGAAGTTTTTCACATCTTGCGTTTTGCGGTTGATCATGTGAGGGTGATTTGTAGGATTGAACACATACGAACATAAACGCAGATTTAATCCGATGTTAGTAAAATGATTCATGTAGTTAATATTCGAATATACAGGAAAATTTTGAAATGTGAGATGGGTTCACGTGAAGCATTTTTATTCATATGCAAAACGAATTTTAAATACATAAAAACAAGGCTTCAAGAAAGTCAGTCTTTGGTCTATTTTAGACTGGCAAATTATTTTTGAATTCAATTTTTTGTAGGATTCAAAAACAAAATTTCACATATTACAGCTGAAAAGTGCTGTGGACGTGAGTGTTTGCATGAGTAAAGCCCTAAAAATGTATCCACTTTGTATTAAATACACAAAAAGTACATTTTAAAAGCATTTAAAATCATTAAATTTCATATCCTCAAAATTTCTACAACAGAAATGATACAAGCAGATGTTTTTATTCTTTCAATACTAAAATGGGACAATGTGCGGTGAAACAAACACTAAGCAAAAGCAATGTAAACACAAGAAGCTGTATTAACCAATTTCTTATAAGGCCCAAAAGGTGAGATAAAACCAACGTTTTGAACTTTCTTTTTTCTCATGTGAACACGGAATAACTTAGCATAGTGAATGAGTTCCGTTGAATGTATTCTTTTATTTATGTTTTCTTTGAGACTATCTGCATAGTTTTTCTTGTGACCAATCAGTGCTATCGGAACATAATTCAAAGCTGTTGTCGACAATTAACTAACGGTAATTTCCGCAAGTGACGGAAGCAACCTCACGCACACACGCACTTGTGAAATGCACATGAAGGATACTGGACAGTGATAGCAATGTACTGCAACAAAATGAAGAGTTAATCTAGCCCCTTACTTTTCTTTTGGGCAATTACATGCGCATGATCCCGCTTGCATTTTTAAATAAACAATTCTAACTAAGCGTATAATAGGAATTTCAAAAACAAAAAAAAAAAAATAAGTACAGCGAATGGATAGGTTTCGATGCCCGCAGAAGGTTGAAAGCAATTCCAATTAACGCTGTGCGTGTTATTATGCATATTCTACCACTCTTCAAACTCGTCATCAGAGTAATGATTGCTACTACCTTGGTATTTTTTGTTCCTAGGGTCCTGAATTGGCGGGGAGGTTGTCCTCATCCCAGGCGGTGAGAATGCTTTCTGGTACTTTCCGCCAGCTCCTCCGCTGCCACTGGTGCGACCATCGCGTTCTCTGAGGTCTCGCTCACGATCGGGTAGGTCGTGGTCCCGATCCCGGTCTCGCCCTCTTTCTCGCTCTCGATCCCGTTCCCGTTCGCGATTTGACCAAGCATCTCGATCACGCTCATAACTCGAGCGTCGCATGTACGTTGGTGGTGAAGGAGGTGGACTGAAATCGGTTTCCGTTTCGTAATTGGACATCACAGAGTAGTCGTACCGACTGTCCGGTGAATATCGGCCACGATCTGGGCTATACCGGTCGCGGCTGTCGATTACATTTGGGCTGTACCGATTCGGCGGTGGGGATGTGAGCCGTCCCAAAGGAGCGGGGCGAAGCTCTCCCGGGCCAGGTGGTGGCATAAAGGGTGGCATGAAAGGGGGTCCAAAAGGCGGCATAAATGGTGGAGGTGGAAGACCCATCATGGGTGCATTTGGGGATTCCACTCGGATCGGCGAAGCAGCTGTAAGATTTAGTTCTGCCGGAGGGACTGGATTTGGTATTAGACCATCTAAAACACAGGAAATATTCAGTTTGGTGAGTTAAATAAGGGTGTTGTTAAGTACCAGTCGTCGTGTTGATTACGGATGCGTCACCGAGGGCGGTTAGCTTTCTTCGTAATGCACTAGATTCATTACGAGCTTCCTCGAGACGTCGTTCCGCCTGTCGCGCGGCAAGCCATGCATCATGAGATCTTGTTTCTAACGCTGTATACTGTGCTTTGTGGGCTGTGGCTTGAGCCTCAATTTCAGCGCGAAGTTTATCGTTTTGTGACCTTAAACAAAAACCATTAGTATAACGTGAGAACTGCTGCAGCCAAGTTAAGCATTAAGCAAGCACAGCATTAATAGGGTAGAAGCACAGCTGCTAGAGCTCTACAATCAAGATTAAATAATATGAGAAACAAAGTACCGTGCTTCGTACTGCTCAACGAGCGAATGAACTGTGCTGCATGGAAATATTGTGAACATATATGTACAAGTAAGGAACCAAATACAAGTATCACAAAGGCTTACAAAATAATAGCAAACAATAACTTACTTCAACTGTTGAATTTCATCCTGCATTAGCCTAATTCTCTCAACAGTACTGGTAGTTTCGCCCTGTTGCTGCATCCACATAGCTTCTTTAATGCTCAGCTCCCTGGAAGAGGAATATCAGTATTAATTTCAATTAATTTTTTTGGCAGTTTCGAAAATAACTCACTTCTGCAGTTGAGTCTCCTTATCCTTGAAATAAGACGAGAGCACTTCCAGTCGTGTCTCTGCTTCCAATTTATCTTTTTCGGCTTGGCCGAAATCTTTCTTTAGTGTTGAAATTTCCTCATTGATAATTTTGACATGGTCATCTAACAATTGACGCGCCACCTAAAATCACATCAAACAATTTAAGTTATGTTAGCATACAGTCCCCTCTTATCGGCATGTTACCGTTTCGCCCTGGAGTCGTTCTTGTAGATCCGCCCTTTCCTTCCTCAAGACGGCAACCTGTGCTTTTAGTTCCACTGAATCAAACAATCCATCAACAGTTCCATTGGTGCTTCCCCGCTTGATATCCTTTAAACATTCCTCTAAGGCATCTACCTTTGCCTCTGCTGACCCCAGTGATTTTTTACTCTCCTCCCATTTAGATTGAAACACCTTCACCTCCTTATTCAGCTTAGCAATCTCGGCATTCGTTTCCCGCCTAAGAGCATCCAACTCAGAGTTTTGACCGCTTTTCAAATTATTCAATCCTATTTCTAAATTGCTTTTCTCCAGTTTTAAATCGTTAAACGACTGCTGCAGCTCTTCTAATTCTTGAGTAAATTTCGCCGATTGACCGGCCAAAGTGACCTGAAGTTCGCTGTTTTCCCGACTTTTATCAGCGAGGGAAGTGTTCATCGAAAGAATCGTCTGCTGTTGCTCGTTCAACTGACGCTGTAGTTCATCGACTGTCAGTGCAATCGAATCGCTCCCACTCTGATTCAACAACTCGGCGACCATCTTATTGAGCTCCAGTCCGGCTTCAGCAGCATTTTCCAATTCCTTCTCCAACGACGCTATCTGTTCCTGCAACTCGAGCTTTGTGTCTTCAGCATCTTTTAGTTCTTGTCGAAGTGCAATCACCATATCATTTGAACCGAATGAGCTATTTTCGATACTGGTTAGTTTATGTCTGGTTTCCGACAGGTCACTTTTCAGCATTGCATTTTCCTTATGGGAGGCCATCAGATCGCGCTCAATCATATTAAGCTACAAAAAAGAATTATTAAATTTAATACTTTTTTAATAGGCAGCAAATTACCTTATATATAAGCGGTTTCTCCTTCCGATTTTTATTAATCAAAAAGTGTCCTAGGGAAAACACTATCAGGGTGAAGGATGTAATTCCCAACAGCAAAATCAAATCACTCATTTTGAACAGTTCGATGATGAGCATTTTCGTGAATTCCAAATCTTCCTCTTTTTCAACTGAGTCATTCTTAGGCGCTGCAGAAATCGATGCCTCTTCTTCCGTGGGCGGTCGTTCCTCTTGAGTTCTGGTCGAAGGAATGCTTACAGTAGGGTGATAGAATCCATTAGCATGTTGCTGATGGGACACCGGTTCCGCTGGCTGAGGGCAAGACAGCTGATCACAATACCCGTTTTCGCCTAGTAAAAAAAATATATATAAATCAATGATGGTTTGATAATTTCCTGTGCATGCAAGTGTTCAATCTTACCATCTTTATTCTGCAGCGAATCTGAAGTTTCTTCTAGATTCTCTCCAAGAATCCCGGTTTCGCGATCTAGCGGCTTATCACCAAAGCCCCCAATAAATGGCTTTTCGGATATTTCCACTTGTTCCTGGTTACCATTATCAACGCCGTGGTGCTCATGGTGGTGATGATCGTGGTCATGACCATGACCATGATGGTGGTGGTGATGATGATGATGCGAATGAGCAAGCAGATTACCAAGACCTCCACGCAGAAGTTGGTGAGGTTGTTTCGGTAAGTCTGCTACCTGCGGTGGAGGTTGTTCTATGTTTTGATCTGTATTGACAAGAATCGGCATTTCCGTGACTATTTCCGTTTCTTCTGTTACAGGAATTTCCAATCGAGGATCCGTCGTCGAATTGATCACTGTATCTTCGTTTTCCGCTCGATCAGATTGGATTTCAGCCTGGGGTTGTTCAACTACTGTTTGATTCGATGTCTCAGACAATGAGTCGCTCTTATCGGAAGCTTCATTTTCGGTATCATTAGAAACGACATCTGCATCTGTCACTGTCGCTTCTGTTGTTGCTATTACCTCTTCAACAGATACGGCACTGTTTTTTTGATATGCATCAACTGCAGGCGTAAGAGTAGTTATTTCAACTACAGGGGCAGAAGTAGTTACTTCAGCCGCAGGCATCGGAGTAGTTGCTTCCACTGCAGCCATTGGTGTAGTCGTATCCGACGGTTTCAAAACCGCTGGTTCATCTTCATTGACAATGGAGTTTTCACTTGCAGTAGGTTGCTCTGTAGAAACAACTATGTTCTCTTCTACTTTAACAAACGCTTCTTCTGTCTTATTCAAA